>NW_019392665.1:2601207-3199873 GCF_000648675.2 Cimex lectularius
TAATTGTTATTATTTTTATAGTAATTTATAGTAATATTAAGTATTTATTATTCTAATATTTATTTGTGTTATAATTTCCGCGTTTCGCACGTTCAAATTGAGCGTCATTAAAAAAATCAGCTGATAATTGGAACGTCGCGTTGGCGGAGGTATCAGCGGTTTCACTTTGGCAATTCATATCGAGAGACGTGGTTGTAGAAGTCCTTCAACCTGATGATGAGCTAAAAGGCTCGAAATCCGGATCGTTGCAAAACAACTTACTGTGAGTAGGAACTATCCTTTTAAAAAGTATTAAACAATGATAACTCCAAAAATGAAGAGTTTTGGACAAATCTGTTGATATCATCGAAAACCACGTTAAATTTCCAGTAAGATGTGATCAATACTAAACTTAACGTTGGTGAAATAAGCGTTTTGGTAAAGAGAACTTTGGAAAAAAAAATTTTTTCAACGTTGAAAAACATACTATGGTGATTCTATACCACTATTTCCAAACCTAGCGACCAGCAGATTTCAGAGAACGTACTCCATTTAATATCCTTTTTAGTGGTGTAATTGCTTTTTTAAATTACTTTTTTTTAAAGGTGAAGAAATTGATCAAGGAAAAGAAAAAATCGTGGTTGAAGGATTGGTAAGATGGAAAGATTTTTAAAAAAATTTAAGGAAATTTTGAATAAATTTATTAAACGTTTTGAATCTTAAAACTCTTTTATTCAGTCAGTTTATGCAGTCGTGTTCGTAAATCAGTAAACACTTGTACTATTTCGGTTTCGAAACCAAATTTTAAAAAAAGTGAATAATTTAATTCAAAATTTTTTTTAAGGATTTTTTTTTTACCACCTTACCAATCCTTCAACCATGGTTTTTTCTTTTCCTTGATCAATTTTTTCATCTTTGAAAAAAGTAATTTAAAAAAGCAATTACACCACTAAAAAGGATATTAAATGGAGTACTTTCTCTGAAATCTGCTGGTGGTTTGAAAATAGTGGTATAGAATCACCATAGTATGTTTTTCAATTTTGAAAAAAATTACTTTCCAAAGTTCTGCCTACTAAAACGCTTATTTCACCAACGTTAACAAGTTTAGTATTGATCACATCGTTTTGGAAATTTAACGTAGTTTTCAATGGTATGAACAGATTTGTCCAAAACCTTTCAGTTTTGGGGTTATCATTGTTTATTTGCAGCAAGGTCGTGAAATCTTAAAAAAAACAAAAAACGTGAATTAATTCCGAAACTGTTGAAAATTCGGACCATTGTTAATTAGGACTTTTTGGTTTCATTTTGAATGTTGAATGTACTGGCAAAGTTTGTAATACGAGTAGCCTAACACCCTGTATATAAATTCAGAATTCGAAAATCCATTAAAACGAATTTGGCCGGAATAATTATAAATATGAAAAGTCAACAGAGGTCCATTAAGGAAATTGTATAGCCTTTCCAATGTAGTCCAATCCGTCACTATTTTCCAACAAGAGAAACTAAATCAATTCCGTGTTTGTGAACATCGTGTCAAAGGGCGTCCTAACACAAAAAGAATGCATTAGAAAGGATTAGTTTACTTTATATTCCATTAGTTAAGTAACACGATTCATTTTTGTTTGCTTAATTGAAAAATGAACCCCATTTCCAGGATCAAGGACATGACAAACAATGGGTCATAATTTCTACTATTTTATGGTAGTATTTTTCTCGATATACTAATCGATTCTTTTCTGGTAAGGCTTAGAGGGTACAGCGAGCAAGCGACAGACAGAGGAGAGAGAAAGTGAAAAAAAAAGATAGTATAGTATCACAATATAGTCTCTCGTATAGTTTATACAGTATCATCCTTAGTAAGTGTTGTTGAAACATAAAGTTTTTCCTCCCAAATATATTAGCCTAAATAAAATAATTTTATATTACAAACGATCAGGGAAAGCGCTAAATGGAGTCGAATCAATTTTCGTCGAGATTTCAAGAAACACATCCCCTTCATCAAAGCTTAATAAAATAAACAATTCCCGGGTTTCAAAATTTCAAATAAATGTTCATGTTTATTTTCCTTGTAAATTATTATAGTATCAAAGTCCTGTTGGAAAGGATTCGTGGAAAGCTGAATGAACTGTGAGCCAAAGCAAAAACTTCGGCATTGAAGATTTACTCTGCCCTATATTACAGTTTATAAAGTACATCTAGAAAGGAAATAAATTAAACATTAATGTAAGTAAACTGGGTAGAAATTAGTTATTCCTTTCTTGAACTATAAGAAATTTCACAAAATTTAGATCTAAAAATTGTCGACCTGTCTAACGTTTTCGTCTTTTCAAGTCTTCCATGCTGATTAATGCAAAACATAGATATTACTGATGGGTTGATTACAGTGCTCTCTACCTAACCTCCATAATTCTTCGAAATTCCAATAATCCGAAAGGGAAAAAATCAGTATGAATTTGAAAAGTGAACAAATTTTAGGGCGGAGAAAGAGAGTGTGAGATAGAGATGAAAAAAGAAATGAAAAAAGAGGATGAGTGAGAAAAAAGAAAAGATAAAGAAAGTGAGTGAGTCAGAGTGAAATGAAGAGTGACACTGAGTGAGAGAAGAGAGAGAGAGAGGGCGTGAGAGAAAGTAAGTACGTGAGTGAGTGAAGGAGTGATTGATTGAGTGATTGATTAATGATTTATTTATTCTCGCAAAATTTGGTTTACATAAACCACTCTTACTGAGATAGAGAAAGAGAGAGTAAATTAGTAAGCGAGTGAATGAGTGAATAATTGAGTTAGTGAGAGAAAAGAGAGAGAGAGATAAAGTAAGTACGTGATTGAGTGAGAGAGAGGGAATGAAAAGAGAGAGTGCGTGAGAGAATGAAAAGAGTGAGTGAGAAAAAAGAAAAGATAAAGAAAGTGAGTAAGTCAGGGTGAAATAAAGAGTGAGGGTGAGTGAGGGAGAGATAAGAGAGAGAGAGAGAGAGAGAGAGAGAGAGAGAGAGAGAGAGAGCGTAAGAGCAAGTAAGTACGTGAGTGAATTAGTGAGAAAGGGAAAGAGAAAGTAAATTAGTAAGTGAGTGAGTGAATAATTGAGTTAGTGAGAGAAAAGAGAGAGAGATAGAGAGAGAGTGAAGTAAGTACGTGAGGGAATGAGTGAATGAGTGAAAGAGAGAAAGCGAAAGTAAATTAGTAGGAGAGTGAGTGAGAAAAAAAAAGATAAAGAAAGTGAATGAGACAGGGTAAAATAAAGAGTGAGAGTGAGTGAGAGAGAGAAAGAGAAAGTAAATTAGTAAGCGAGGGAGTGAGTGAATAATTGAGTTAGTGAGAGAAAATAGAGAGAGAGAGCAAGTAAGTACGTGAGTGAGTGAAGTAGTGAGAGAGAGAAAGAGAAAGTAAATTAGTAAGAGAGTGGGTGAGAAAAAGAAAAGAGGGGTGAGGGAAAAATAAAGTGTGAGAGTGAGTGAGTGAGAAAAGAGAGAGAGAGAGAGAGAGAGAGAGAGAGAGAGAGAGAGGGAGAGAGAGAAAGTAAGTACGTGAGTGAGAGTAAGTATGTGAGTGAGTGATTGAGAGAGAAAGATAGAATGTGAAAGCGTGAATTAGTGAGAGAGAGCAAATTGGTAAGCGAGTGAGTGGGAGAAAAGAGAAAAAGAGTAAGTACGGTAGTAAGCGAGTGAGTGAGTAAGAGAGAGTGAGAGAGAGAAAGAGAGAAAAAGAGAAAGTGAATTAGTACGCGAGTGTGTGAATGTTTGAGTGAGAATGAGCCCGGGTTCGATTCTCACAAATAAAATTTATCGAATCGATTTTAGTGATCAGCTTAAAAACAACCTAACATTTCAAAAAGGAACCTTTCCTAAAATTCAGAAAGCCCTCGATGCCTAGTGGAAAGGAATAGGGGAAAATCATTCATACAAGGAAAAATATGAAACTTGTATTGAAACTATCAAGGAAAAACGACAACAAGCATACAAAGTCCTGATAATCGTAAGAAAAAAAATTAAACCAGGCCAAATATATTTCCCGTCTTCCACCTTACTTGTCTTTTCGATTCTGTGTTGACTTTTATTTTTACTTCTGAGGTTTTACGAGCCGTTGTTTCTAACTTACTAACTTTTTTTTGCTATTGAGGGGGATGAGAAGTTTTTTCGACATATACCAGTAACGAACGAACTGCCGATTTGAAAAGTTTAACTTTGATCAAATCACTTGATTGTTTCGTGATGAATGATGTATAATGACCAGTCTGATGTATAAAATTAAATGAGTTTCCACATGAGAGAAACGTTACGAGTAGAAATCGTTCGCCCGTAAAATGAAAAATATAAAATAAATTGCGATCGTTTTGTATATGAAACTTTTACTCGACCTGACGCGCAATTTCTACCAACTTATCATATTTTGTCTTAAACGGAGGTGCGTTCACTTTCACTCTATTGAACTGTAACGCCCGAATAGTGGTCGAATTTTTAAATTGTTTCTCCGGTCGCAGTTCGAAAAAGGAACACAAATCCAATATGAGACGGATGAAATTTTTTTCTAAAAGCCTTTCAAAAGATTGCGTGCTCCCACGTCAAAAACGAGGCCACAAAAAGGCAGGATTTCAAAGCGACTCGAGACCGAGGGGGGTAAATAAAACACATCACACCATATCCACACGTGAATTTATCAGAATCATTTGCTGTTATTTCAAGCAAGAAAATTCGGCTGCCCACGCACACGACGAGACACGCACAGCGAATACTAATTTTGGACCTAATGATTTGTACTACCTTCATCTTTGAAGGATTTGATGATGTGGGATGCATTCAAATAGTCCTATTTTTATAATACCTTAATGTCTTCTTCCAAGATTTGTCCTAATATTGGGCAACAATGGAAAAATTCTCGTTATCTATCCGACCAGATGTAATTATACGTTTAGTCACTGGTCGTCCTCGCTTTACATCTGCCGACTGATTTTACTTCGCATCGAGACTCATTGGACAGTTAAGAGTGAAGAATGAAAAACAAACTTCATTTACAAAAATAAAATACAACATAACAATAAATAAAAAGTACTTAATACAGAATTGATTGTAAAACCGTCTGCTGGAAGAGTAAGTCACTCGAAAACAAATATATTTGGCCCGTCGGTGGCCGCAACGGTTTAGGCGTTGACACGGCGCTCATCACTGTAAGGTGAAGGTCCCGGGTTCGAATCCAGCGGCCCTGCATTCGAACCCGTTTGGGGATGGCACAAAAACAAATCACCGGCACCCGAGGTTGACCTCTACTGTTGCAAACCCTCGTAAAAAAAATATATATATATAAAACATATAAAAAGTCCTAATTAATTATGGTCCGAATTCTCAACAGCTTCGGAGTTATTTCATTTTTCTGTTTTTTTTAAGATTTCACGAACTTGCTTCAAATAAACAATGATAACTCCAAAAATGAAGAATTTTGGACAAATCTGTTGATACCATCGCAAACTACGTTAAATTTCCAATAAGATGTGATCAATACTAAACTTGTAAACGTTGATAAAATGAGCGTTTTAGTAACGAGAACTTTGGAAAATAATTTTTTTTTTTTTAATGTTGAAAAACTTACTATGGTGATTCTATACCACTATTTCCAAACCTAGAGACCAGCAGATTTCGGAGAACGTACTCCATTTAATATCCTTTTTAGTAGTGTAATTGCTTTTTTAAATTACTTTTTTTTAAAGATGAAGAAATTGATCAGGGAAAAGAAAAACCGTGGTTGAAGGATTGGTAAGATGGAAAGATTTTTTTAAAAACTTAAGGAAATTTTGAATGAATTTATTAAAAGCTTTAAATTTTTTAATTCAGTCAGTAAATGCAAACGTGTTGGTAAATCACTAAACACTTGCACTATTTCGGTTTCGAACCAAAATTAAAAAAAGGTTAATAATTTAAGTCTAAATTTTCTTAAGGATTTTTTTCTACCACCTCACCAATCCTTCAACCACGGTTTTTTCTTTTCCTTGATCAATTTCTTCATCTTTAAAAAAAAGTAATTTAAAAAAGCAATTACACCACTAAAAAGGATATTAAATGGAGTACGTTTTCTACTTCAAAAATGAAAGGTTTTGGACAAATCCGTTGATACCATGAAAAACTACGTTAAATTTTCAAAAAGATGTGATCAATACTAAGCTTGTAAACGTTCGTGAAATAAGCGTTTTAGTAACGAGATTTCAAAAAAAAAAATTTCTAAGTTGAAAAAACTTACTTTGGTAATTTTAAACTACTATTTCCAAACCTAGAGACCAACAGATTTCAGCAAACGTACTCCATTTAATATCCTTTTTAGTGGTGTAATTGCTTTTTTAAATTAAGTTTTTTCAAAGACGAAGAAATTGATCAAGGAAAAGTAAAAACCGTGGATGAAGGAGTGGTAAGGTGGAAAATTAAAAAAAAAAATCCTTAAAAAATTTTTGAATTAAATTATTTACTTTTTTAAAATTTGGTTTCAAAACCGCAATACATTGCGGAGGGTGGTGAGCATTTGGAATCAAAATTAAAAAAACGTTTAACAAATTCATTCAAAATTTCCTAAAGTTTTTTTGTTTTGTATTATTATTAATCTTTCCACCTTACCAATCCGTCAACCTCGGTTTTTTCTTTTACTACCCTTTTCATATCCTTGTTTCGGTCAACCACTTCCAGCAGTCGGTGACCAGATGAGGTTTAGGGCATTCTACTCCACTTTAGATGTACTGTCATGTAACTTTTTTTTTAACACGTCGAGCTGATCACCCTGTACAGGGTGTGTCAACTTCTAGAGTCCACCCATTTAATTCGAAAACGATTAATTTTAGCATTTGACTTATACAAACCCAAAGTTAATTTTGGCTAGGATTTGCGTGGTAGTAACAGATTTAACGTAACTTTCTCAACCAGCAGGGAAATGAAAATAACTTTGTTATTTTAAATAAGAATCCTAGATTTTTATTGTACGATTCGATTCTAGAACTTATTTTATGCCACTTTTATATGAAAGGAAAATTTGGAAAGGATCGATCATTTCTGAATTATGCCCGAAGGAAGACGCGTGAGGGATTATGCTTTATGTAATAACAAGATGGCCAACCCCCCCTTTATTTCGTAAACAATTAACTTTAGCAAAAAATGGTCTTATACAAACCCAAAGTGAATTTTGACTAGGAATCGCCTGGTGGTAGCATATTTAACATAACTTTCTCATCTAGCTCTGACGGGCATAAAATTACAAATGGTCCTATCAAATTTTCTTTTCAGAAAAAGAGGCATAAAATAAGATCGAATAGTACAATAAAAATATGGGATTACTAATAACAAAGTTAGTGTCATTTTCCAGTTAGATGAGAAAGTTATGTTAAATCTGTTACCACCACGTGTTCTTAGCCAAAATTAATTTGGGGTTGTATTTTTTTTTTTTACTAATGTTAATCGCTTCCGAATTTAACTGGGTCGACTATAGAAGTTGATACACCCTGTATATACTTCAAGGGAAAAATTTGATGTTGGCCATAAATCTCGTTTGCCGGGTTTTAAATTGGTCCGCCTATTATCGCTGTTTTCCATTAATCAACCTAGAAAAATGTAATGTTTACCTCTTCAACGAAAAAAGTATGTAGCTTGATCCTACGCTTTTTATTTTTGGAGGTTTTTTTGTACTTTTTCTTATTTTAAAATGTTGGTGATGATATTTAACTTATTATAAAATTTTCTTAAGCTAATTTTTTAACTTTATTGAATATAAATTGTGTAAATATGCAATTTTTTTATGTCTGTATGTAGTTACGTTTGCAGGTACTTTACTCTGTTCTTAATTTATTAAGTTTATTTGTGGATTTTCTTTCTTCTTGATTGTATTTAAGGCTAAGATCTTATTCGGACGATTAAAGAGAGATTTCTCAGGATAATCTCACATCTCTTTATACCAGAATAATCAGTCACTAATTGCAGACTCTGCCAGTTTCTTTGATAAGGGATCGTGATGACGTTTTTTCCAGTCAAAACGGCCAAGTCTCGAATGCTATTTCAGCGCGGGTCGCTTAAGATATTCAGGCGGAAAATCTTGACAAAATTGCATTAAAGCTCACAACACTCGGGATTCATATGAGGAGGAGGAAGCTCATGAATTATTAAAAGGGACAATTCGACAAATACAGCCGGTTCTTCTGAACTAAGGTGGTTAAGGACGGAAGCCCCATGGGCTTTGTGTCCGTCGCGGGGGCTTTGCGCGCCCCGGGCGGACTTCGAAACGGTGCGGTTCACCCGAAATGGCAGCTTGTCGGACTTGACCTGGAAGTCCACGGACTTGAGAGAAAGGTAGATTCTGAGTTTCTGCCAGTATACTTTTCTCACATGTTCAATATTGTCTGCAAAGGTCATCAGACCGAGATTGATCTGTGAACGTGCCATCACGTTAATACAACGACAATATTTAATTCTAGTTCAAAAAATGAGTTTAATGGGCTTTAATGAAGACTTTTTGAGCTGGTTAAGATCATACTTGAGTGGACCGCAGGGATTAAAATGCAATGATAACAAATTATTATGATAATAAGTATTATTTAATTTATTTATGCTTTTGTAAGAAGCATACGGTTATGTTGTCTAGAATCCCTTTTATAGCTCCCGAATTGGTCAGATTGAACCTGAACAGAATAAATTACTCCGATTTGTTTCTTATAAATTTAAAATTTATAGGGATCCTCATACATATAAAACAATTCTAAGGGCACTGGGGTTGCATATTCTTTATCGCGCCAACGTTTCGATCTTTATTGAGATCATCTTCAGGGCCTGGGATTTATAAACATTGTTTAAATTTTACAAATCCATGTAGGATGTGGAAAAAATAATAAATGAATTTATAAAATGCTAGAAATTTTAGATTCAATCGAAGTATTTGTACTAAATACCACACATTTTTTTTTCAAAATTTAAACATTTACTATGGTGATTCTATACCACTTTTTCCAAACCTAGAGACCAGCAAATTTCAGAAAACTCACTCCATTTAATATCCTTTTTAATGTTGTAATTGCTTATTTAATTACTTTTTTCAAAGATAAAGAAATTGATGGCGGAAAAGAAAAAAAACGTGGTTGAAGGACTGATAAGATGGAAAGATTAAAAAAAAAAGTTAAGGAAATTTTGAATGAATTTATTAAACGTTTTTTAATTTCGATTCGAAAAGCTCTCTTGAATCTTAAAACTTATTTATTCCGGAGAATAATAATAAAATAATCCTTTAATCAAACAATTAATTAAGGTTTTTAGTTGAGATAAAAAAGTCAGTGTCACGAGCGGGATTCGAACCCACGACCTTCGACTTGATACGCCGCTACTCTACCTTTAATCAAAGTGGCAGTCGTGTATGGTAAATAAGTAAACACTTACACTATTTCGATTTCGAAATCAAATTTTTAAAAAAAGTTTAATAAATTCATTCAAAATTTCTTTAAGTTTTTTTTTTAATCTTTCCACCTTACCAATCCTGACACAGTGTTTTCCTTTCTTTCATCAAAATAAATAAATATATATTAAAAAAATAAATAAATAATATAAAAATTCTTTAATCAAAGTTGCAGTCGTGTTGGTAAATCAGTAAACACTTGCACTATTTCGGTTTCGAAACCATATTAAAAAAAAGTAAATAATTTAATTCAAAATTTTCTTAAGGATTTTTTTTAATTTTCCACATTACCAATCATTCAACCACGGTTTTTTTCTTTTCCTTGATCAATTTCTTCATCTTTGAAAAAACGTAATTTAAAAAAGCAATTACACCACTAAAAAGAATATTAAATGGAGTACGTTCTCTGAAATCTGCTGGTCTCTAGGTTTGGAAATAGTAGTTTAAAATTACCAAAGTAAGTTTTTTCAACTTGGAAAAAAAATGTTTTTGAAGTCTCGCTACTAAAACGCTTATTTCACGAACATTTACAAGTTTAATATTGATCACATCTTTTTGAAAATTTAACGTAGTTTTTCATGTTATCAACGGATTTGTCCAAAACCTTTCATTTTTGAAGTAGAGAACGTACTCCATTTAATATCCTTTTTAGTGGTGTAATTGCTTTTTTTAAATTACTTTTTTTTAAAGATGAAGAAATTGATCAAGGAAATGAAAAAACCGTGGTTGAAGGATTGGTAAGGTGGTAGAAAAAAATCCTTAAGAATATTTTGAATTAAATTATTAACCTTTTTTAAATTTTGGTTCGAAACCGAAATAGTGCAAGCGTTTAGTGATTTACCAACACGACTGCATGAACTGACTGAATAAAAGAGTTTTAGGATTCAAAAAGTTTAATAAATTCATTCAAAATTTCCTTAAGTTTTTTAAAAATCTTTCCATCTTACCAATCCTTCAACCTAGGTTTTTTGTTTTCCCTGATCAATTTCTTCATCTTTGAAAAAAGTAATTAAAAAAGCAATTACGCCTCCAAAAAGGATATTAAATGGAGTACGTTTTCTGAAATTTGCTGGTCTCTTGGTTTGGAAATAGCAGTTTAGAATCACCGTAGTATGTTTTTCAACGTGGAAAAAAAATATTTTTCAAGGTTCTCGCTATTAAAACCCTTATTTAACGAACGTTGAAAAGTTTAATATTGATCTTATCTTATTGGAAATTTAACGTAGTTTTAAGTGTTAACAACGGATTGATCCAAAACCTTTCATTTTTGGAGTTATCATTGTTTATTTGAAGCCAGGTCGAGAAAACTTCAAAAATCAGAAAAAGTGAAATAACTCCGAAACTGTTGCAATTTGGACCATAGTTAATTAGGACTTTTTGGTTCCATTATGAATGGAGAATCTACTGGAAAACTTTGTAACAAGAGTAGCCGAACACCCTGTATATATAATATATATTGCATTCATTTAGTATACCTACCAGTGTATAGTATTTATCTGTATATATATAACACTGNAAATAAAAATAAATATTTTGAAAATGAAACCAGATTTTGGCTCTTTTAATTTTAATTAATCATATTTTAGAAGGGTAACTAGACACTACAAACAGATATAAAAAGATTTTTACTGTTGAAATTTAAAATCTTTTAATCAACCGATTTTGCGTTATTTCGCCTGTTCAGTGCACCGTTTGATCTTTAAATGAAAGTGTTTTTCCTTTATGTAAGAGAGAGGCAGGGTCATTTCTTGGTCATTAACCCTTGGGAACGAAAACGGTGCTTTTTATTTTCATATCTTTTCGAACGATCGTAGTATTAAGGAGGAAGAGGAGGGACGTGTCGGAAATAATCGTGTGTTTGCAAAAGGTTTGGCCTGGTTCTCGTCAAGTTGGCGGGGCCAGCCTCAGAAAGCCTAGAGAAGAGGCCGAAACACATATAGAAACGCCTTTCCGTGTCTGGCGAGAATAGATTGCAAAGTCTAAAACTGAACTGTAGAACAATTCACGTGTTCCCGTTGATCTATTGCATATGACGTGGGATAACTTAACCACAGGCTGAACCGCCTCCGCGACTTAGACGAGACAATTAGGTGTTTCTATTTTTAAATAATACGAGCGCACTCGCAGTAGAGGCAGACCTGCTGAAAATTTGATCTATAACAAGAAAATATCACACGCACTACACACACATTAATCCAAAAGCACAAAAACCGGAAGAAACCCTATTAAAAAAATAACACATTGATAAAAACTTTGTGTGTGTGTGTGTGTGTGTGTGTGTGTGTGTGTGTGTATGTGTGGTGTTTAATGACCATTAGTTAATGAGATTATCAGCAGGGCAGTCTGAGCACGACTCAAAATAATGACACATCTACACAGAAAACAAACGCTTTGAGCACTGAAGATGATCTCAATAAAGATCGAAACGTTGGCATACATATATAGCAAATGTTTTTCTAAAACCTACGTCACACCAGACCGCTTCTCCGCATCTCACGATCTCCAAATAATCTCATTGATAAAAACATAGAGCTGGATATACAGAAAGATATATATAGGCAGAGAGAGAGAGAGAGAGAGAGAGAGAGACAAATTCTAATTACATACTTCTCTCTCCCACTCTCACTCATTTACTCTCTCTCTCTCCCTCTATCACTCTCTCTCTCTTTCTTTCTCTCTCACTCTATCTATCTGTCCTTCTCTCCTTATATCTTTTTGTATCACGTACAGGCTCTCTTTCTCTCTCTCTCTCTCTCTCTCTCTCTCTCTCTCTCTCTCTCTCTCTCTCTCTCTCTTTCTCTCNCCTCTTTCTCTCTCTCTCTCTATCTTCTACCTATCTATCTATATATCTATCTCTTTCTGGCTCTCTCTCTCTCTTTCTTTCTTTCTTTCTTCCCTGCTATTTATATATCTATCTCTCTTTCGTTCTATCTTTCACTATCTCTCTCTCTCTCTCCCTCTCTCCCCTCTCTCTCATTCACTCTTTTGTTGTCCTCCTTATCCAATGTAAATAAGTGTAAAGCAGGACTATTCCGATCCGACGATCATGGCCGAAATGAGGATCAGCGTGCGTGTACGTGAGGTGTCCGTCCGTGCGCGCGCGTAGAAAAATTTGCGCCACCTCTTTGCCAGTGTACTTTTCCCGTCTCCCATGTTAATTGGCCCCCAAGGCTATCAGATGCAGAGGGTTTCAACTGCCGGCTTCCTGCTTTGCTCCGTTTGCCCCAACGAGTCTTATATTGAACCCTACATAAAAATAAACACCCCGAGAAAACAATCTCTTTATTAATACCAACGGGAAAGAAGTAGTACGACAGTCCTACACGAGCAATGGCCAAAACTAATTATATAAATTTTAAGTTTTGTTATATTTTTTATTTCTGTACTGACCATTTCAAAATTGGTCAGGAGGCCGAGTGAGCATCGATTAGAAAGCGGCTCATCAAAGAATAACACTATTGTTGATGAGCTCTTTCATTTATGTTTTGCAATTGTAATGAAGCTAGTGTCGAGAAAGCGACTGTGTTACCTAATCGTCTTGTGCATCGTTTAAAGATAAAAACGAAGATCCTCCTCGGAAAAGCTAAACGGCCGAGAGAAGACGTCACGCGAGCTTTGCGAAATGTTCCGTATAACACCCGGACGAGAAGGAAACGATCGACGATGATTTATACCACGCCTGGCATTTTATTCCCTCTTCGATAAGCCGTAAACGAAACCCTTCTTATTCACGATTCACATTGAATTAAATCTAACGGTAACGTCAAATTATGGAAAATTATCCATACTTTGTTACACACTATTAATGAAAACAATCATAGGCTTATTATCTTATGATACCCGTAGATTAGGCAGCAAACAAAGCCTAGCAGACATATGTGTCATAAAATCCAAACCTACCTCCACTGAAAGTATCGAAAAGCTACAGAAACAATTGGGAACTAGACACTTCAGATATACAATAATCAATAAAATCAGACGTCTATTCTTAGAAATGGGAACTGACATATGACCCCGGAAACAGTTATACATCCTATAAAGTCTCGACTGACTATGAAGAAGAAAAGGAATTTAGGAGGATATCACCTAAAACGATATGGTATACAGATGGCTCCAGAACACACTAAGGAACCCAACAAAGTACATTTCGATCTTTCAAGCTGTACATGACGAAAAATCTTAAAATAGGACGCAAAAAAAATCCTCGTAACATCGGATAACCAAGCAGTTATTAATAAAGCATTAGCATGTAAAAAAAATCACATCAAAACTATCTAAAATTAGAGATGAGAAACATAGCTTGATATCTTAGGTACCAGGGCACAAGGGGATTTTGGGTAACAAAAAAGCAGACACACTGACCAGAGGAGAATCTGCAAAAACAATATATAGGCCCTGAATTTATTCTAATAACAAAAACAAACACACAATCCTCCATCTTTGAAGACAAAATGAAAAGTGGACAAACACTAGGACACACTTACGCTAAAGCAACGCTCACTGAGACTGAAAAATTCACTTTGGAATCTGCGCAAAAACGTAAGAGAGTTCAACTTGGGTCACTTTATTGTATCTATAGGGGATATCTATAGTTTATATATAAATAGGGAAAGCCTACTAGCGCAAAAAAGACAATCTGTAGAGTCAATAGATCATTTTCGGGATTAGTCACCAAGGTTGATCTAGAGGTTAGAGCATGTTGTGGTCATTAGCGATATTTTGCTTTATGTTATGATCTGCTGCAGGTTTCTTGTTGATTTCTCATCAAATTTGACGTTAACAGTGTGTTGATGTTGATCCTTGGTAGCTTTACAAAGCCTGGTTCTCAATCCTTCCTCTCTTCTTTTCTTTCCAATCGATGTGGTTATTTGATTTCACGAAGCTTATGCACACCAAGATACATTTGTCTTTAGCTATACAAACATTTTAATATGAAAAATAGCCTCTTCAGCAATTATATCTGCTAGGTTACAAGCCCTATGTCCAGGAACCAAGACGAATTTGGATCGCTGGAATAAAATCTATCAACGACCATAGGGGAGTTTAATGCTTGCGGAGCAGAAATTGGATATGAACGAACAACCATTAAAACACTCTCTTAAAAATGGGTTGATTATTCATTACTTGCAAACAGCTAGGTACTATAATTGCTTGAAATAGGACTCAAGGAAAATAGGTTCTTTTGATTTTTACAGACGGCAGCAGGTCCAACCAAGGAAAAGATAGGTGGCGTTGTCAAGAGTCCTGTATGTATGTGTGTTTAGTTAAGGATAACATTCGAGTCCCAAAGAGTGTATTTTTTAGATGTGGACGTTCGTTATAACCTTCAGAAAAGAGATGATGGTGTAGGCTTTTTTTCAAAGTACATATTCCAGGTCTAAAAGATTGCTGAGATTCAGAGCAAGCACTACAGCACCCACATGATAGTTGAACAGTGGCTAGCCAGATAACGGTCAAATAAAAGCTTATTTATTTTGTCCTATGTTTAGAATAGACGTCATATGCTAGATACTTAGAAATATTCGGAATCAAAAGTCCCTTTCACTTTCTTTTTCCTTTCCATGACCATTTATTTATTCAACTCTGCTCACTCAGCAATTCATATAACATCCTGATTTTACCGAGGGCAAACTTCATTTTTTTTGACAATATCTCTCTCATTCTGAGTGGTTCTTCAATATAAAACCCCTGAAAACTGTATCGATAAAATGTGGAGCAGACAAGACTTGAGCGATACCTTTCTAGGACTAAATGAATTAGAGTAAGGCGAAAATACTAAAATTTGGGAGTGTAGCCAAAATATCAGACTTCTGCGAGTTTCTTCGTCAGTTATCAGTACTCCATATCGGTATATTTAAAAATATATTTTTTTTGTTTAAGTTCGCCCCAAAAGGAGGTAAACTCGACCCTTTTTATGGTCAATCAGTCGATTTCCTGGGACGAAACTCAAAGGTCAAGAAATGAAGGTGGAATTATTTATTCGCCTCTCGCCCCTCACAAATCCGGGCTTCGCGATTCTTGCGATATCACCGGCTGTAAATTATAATCACGCATGGGTTGTTTATATGCAAAAGACGATTTTATATTCATAGTATGCCTGAGGCTTTTTCTTATTGATAAGTTGACATTTTACCGCAGCGTCTTGGGCGAAGAGGATGGACGGCAAGGAGAAATACTCATAATTTGATCGGATTTAAAAAAAATGTAACACTGCGTGCTAGGTGAAATACTGTCGCGGCAAATTTGAAATTTAAATTTCTTAACTATTACATTTAAATTTTGAGCCATCTCAAGTCATACGAAAAGGCACTAATTAGCCACTTGTTTAAGCTTTGCCATATCAAGCCGTCATCATTGTATAAATATGATTGCTATCTATAATTTTTTTTTAAGGTTGAAGAAAGCAATCTGGTTGTGATGGGGCTTTAATACGCCCAAGGGAAAACAGTCAGGCCTAAAGATTGCAGATGGCAAAAGCTCGAAATAAACTAGCCATCCATGGCAAAAAGCCATCTTCGAAATGTTTGATTTTGGCACAAACAGAACTGTACAAAACGTTAAGATTCAATATTTTTAGTATTAGATCCATTTTTACACTCATTAACGCTCTGGATCAAGGTATGGTCTTGAAGAAAATGAAAATTCAGTTTCAGCCAAGCTTTCAACCTATATTAAAGTCATCATCAGGGCAAAAAAATCTTAAATATGTCTACATATGGACTTGAAGACCGACTCAGTCCTAACATGTCAAGGATTGTAATAATTCATCCATTTATGTTTAGTGCTCTAATTGACCAAATTAGTTATTTCAATTAATTATTGAATGGTTGAGATGAAAAAGTATCACAAGAGTGATTCAAACCCACGACCTCCGGAACAAGACAAATGACTTTGAAAAATGGCAAAACGAGAGAAAATTCGAAAGGTTGTAGGTTGAGATGAGAAATTGGAGTCGGAGGGATCAAAGTAACGATAGCTCAAGTAGGTTAGAGCAGCGGCATATTGAGCTGAAGGTCACGGGTTCGAATCCTGCTCATGACACTAACTTTTTCATTTTAACCTAGACCTTACATAAACAGAATAATTAACTGAAATAATTAATAAGATCAATTAGACCACTAAACATGAAAGGATTAATATAATAAGTAAAGAAGTAATCACTTCAATAACAGCTCACTGTGGCCATTTTCATAAATCGCTGAGAATCGAATCCTGATTACACGACATTTAAAAAATGGCAAAAAAAGGTAAAATGTGAAAGGTTTTAAGTTGAGATGGGGAATTAGTGTCTGACTGGATCAAAGTCATGATTGCTCAAGTGGTTAGAGCAGTGGCGTATTGAGTCGAAGGTCGTGGGTTCGAATCCCGCTCATGACAATAACTTTTTCATCTCAATCAAGACATTACATAAAAAGAATAATTAACTGAAATAATTATATTCACTAATTTTGTGGTCCGCTTGACCAATTTATATATTACAATTAATTAAGGTTTTTAGTTGAGAGAAAAAAGTCAATGGCACGAGCGAGATTCGAACCCATGATCTTCGGCTAGATAAGCTGCTGTTCTACCACTTGAACTATCGTGACCTCGATCCACTCGGACACTAACTTCCCATCTCAACCCCACCTTTTGAATTTTCCCTATCACAACTAAAAACCTTAATTAACTGAAATAATTATTATGAGCAATTAGACCACTAAACTTAAATGAATTAATGTAATAAGTAAAGAAGTAATCACTTCACTAACAGCTCACCATGGCCATTTTCATAAGTTGCTGTGAAGTGAATCCTGATTACACGACATTTGAAAAATGGTAAAAAGAGGTATATTGTGAAAGGTTTTAAGTTGAGATGGGGAATTTGTGTCTGACGGGATCAAAGTCATGATAACTCAAGTGGTTAGAGCAGCGGCGTATTTAGCGAAGGTCGTGGGTTCGAATCCCGCTCGTGAGACTAACTTTTTCATCTCAACCAAGAACTTACATAAACAGTATAATTAACTGAAATAATTATTATGAGCAATTAGACCACTAAACAGAAATGGATTAATATAATAAGAAGTAATCACTTCACTAACAGCTCACCGTGGCCATTTTCATAAGTTGCTGTGAATTGAATCCTGATTACACAACATTTGAAAAATGGCAAAGAGAGATAAAATTCTAAAGGTTTTCGGTTGAGATGGGGAATTGGTGTCTGACTCGCTCAAAGTCATGATAGCTCAAGTAGTTATAGCAGCAGCATATTGAGTCAAAGGTCGTGGGGTCGAATTCTGCTCGTGATACAACATTGTTCATCTCAACCAAGACCTTACATAAAAAGAATAATTAATTGAAATCATAACAATATTGAAAGATTCAATATTATTAAACAGTTTACCATTGTTACTTTCTCACATCTCATACACCCTCTGTTTGTTGGATAAATGGTAGGAATAGGGATAAAAGAAGCACAAGACCTTCTAAACTTCGACCTGAATAGACCTATTGTCTACCTGTATTTTTATAGTTCACTGGCCAACATCAGGTTGCCTTGCAAGCTGCTCCTTACTGTAGGATTTTGCTCGTGGCTTTTCCTCTCCTAGTTGCAACAATGTGCACCTACAAAAATAAAACCTGTTCTGCGGTTTCATCTTCATTTTGGCAATATCTGCACAGTATTTCTTCTGTCTGTTCTATCCGGTGCATGTGCCTTCTTAGGCAGCAGTCAGGAGTCCTATCAGAATCCTTGTTCTGTTATGGTCGCCCTCCAGTAATTTCTTTGTAAGTTGCGCTTAGCCCTTCTATGAATCTTTTCGCATGCCCCATGCCTGGGGTCTTTTTTTAGCTCATTAAGGATCCACTTTTGTATGTGTCCTTTTTTTATGGCAAGATGGCTGCAGTAGGGTTCAGCATCTAGATAATTCATATTGGCTCATTTTTTTGTCCACTTTCTCATTGCCTCTATGTCCCGAATTCCCAGTGATCCATGCCAGAGTCAGGTCATTGTTGTCACTGACTTCTGCCAGAGCCTCCAAACAATCCGTAATTTTTTTTTCCTTTATCTTGCATAAAGCTAAGGCCTGGATTAATGATAAGAAGTATCCATTTGGTCATGTGAGAACAGTCAGGCTTAAAATGTCATTCTGAAAATAAAAGCTGTTTTGAAATAAAAACAATTATCTTAAATAATTTATAATTTAAGACAGAAGAGAGCTTTCAATGATCCCATCGTGCAATAATAATAATAAAAAAAGTTATAGAAGAATTAGTCCAATCAAAATCTAATCAGGCTTTGGTATCCTGATGTTTTATTATGTTTTCTGAGTTTGAGATGATTGATGATGACATTGTGATGATGTGATCAATGGAGATCAAACTGATTTTGTTTGTCAGGTGTGTTTTGGCATTTCATTATTTTTAGAAGTTTGCCTGTTATATAAATAATATATTTATATATAATTATAAGCATGCATAAAAATAAAATGTTAATTGATCAATTCATTGGTATGAATCTCCAAAAAATACTACAATAAATCATGTTTTAAATGATTATTAATAACACTTATGTTAGTTTGTATTTATTTTTTTTTAATAATATTTAATATTTTGACAGGGGAAAGAACTCCTTAGAAACTATTTGCCTTCTACTAGCCTACAAAATTAAGTACCCCAACAATTTTTTCCTCCTCAGGGGTAATCACGAATGCGCTTCAATCAACAGGTACCAACACTCATGAATTCACAATATTCAGAATTGTAACCGATCACTTTTTCTCAGGGTTTACGGTTTCTACGATGAATGCAAAAGACGGTATACGGTCAAACTGTGGAAAACGTTCACCGATCTCTTCAATTGTCTTCCTGTTGGTGAGTTTACTTTAAACATTTTCTTCTTTGTTATTAGATCTTTTTTTAAATATTTTCCTTTTTTTTCAGCTGCATTAATTGAAAGTACAATATTCTGCATGCACGGAGGTTTATCACCACAATTAGTCGATTTAAATCAGGTAAATGAGCAAAAAATGTGATAATAGTTTTATAATATTCACATGAAAACATTTTATATGTAAAAAATAAAATAATATAGTGTGATATAGGCATAAATTTATTTTAGATTAAGAAAATTCCTAGGCCGCTTGATGTACCAGAAAGTGGACTCGTATGTGATCTTCTCTGGGGTGATCCAGATGAGGTAATATTACACAATGTCTTAAGTATTTATTGCTTTTATTTTAGCAGTATTAAATGTTTCATTGATGTTTTTATTAAGAGAGTCGTCGGCTGGGGACAGAATGATAGGGGTGTAAGCTACGTTTTTGGAACCGATGTCGTAAGGTGGTTCCTGAGGAGGCATCGAGTTTCACTCATAGTCAGAGCCCATCAAGTCGTCGAAGACGGCTACCAGTTCTTCTCCAAAAGAGGTCTCCTTACGCTCTTCTCAGCTGCCAACTACTGTGGCGAATTTGATAACGCCGGAGCAGTCATGTCCGTCAGTGAAGATCTCACCTGCTGCTTCAGCATCCTTCCCGTAAGCACTATGATAAGCACTTTTGGCTCAAAATTTTTAACTTGTATTTTATTTTCAGCCGGACAAAAAGAAGCTCCTGAGAGTCAAATAACTTGACGATTCTCACCTATTTCTAATATGTACAAACAATCGCCATCAGGGAAGAGCTCTATAATAGATGCAACACAATACAAGAAGAATTTTTATTTATTCACATGAAAACATTTTAGCTTTAGACTAAATTAAAGAGTGTACACCCTGATAACACTGATTGATATTTATTTCCGGGTGGGATCGTGAAAAACAAAATCTGGTTTAACGTTACCTGAATAAGATTTTCTTTATTGTCAAATGTTACCAATTTTGCCTTAAAATATTTTTTACGCAATTTTAGCTTTTAAGACTGATGCAGTGTCATGTTAAATTCTAGTTAGGTCTCGTCATTTGTTGTTGAATAAAATAAGTAAACATTAAGCATAAGTCTTGGAAAATTGTTTTTTTGGAGATATTTTGTATATATAAAAAGAAAAAATTAAAACAATTTTTGTATATATTATTTGTTTATATTAATGTATTATCTATTTTAAAAAAATATAGACTTACATATTATGAAATTTTTTCTCTGTTGCCCTCAACAAAATACAGCACTTTGCTTTTATGTTACAACTCTTTCTGATAGAGTTTGCACACACACACACACACACACACACACACACACACACACACACACACACACACACACACAAAGTTACGTTAAATCTGTTACTACCACGCAAATCCTAGCCAAAATTAACTTTGGGTTTGTATAAGACAAATGCTAAAATTAATCGTTTTCGAATTAAATGGGTGGACTCTAGAAGTTGACACACCCTGTACAGGGTGGTCAGCTCGACGTGTTAAAAAAAGTGACGTGACAGTACATCTAAAGTGGAGTAGAATGCCCTAAACCTCATCCGGTCACCGTCTGCTGGAAGTGGTTGACCGAAACAATGATATGAAAAGGGTAGTAAAAGAAAAAACCGTGGTTGACGGATTGGTAAGGTGGAAAGATTAATAATAATATAAAATAAAAAAACTTAAGGAAATTTTGAATGAGTTTATTAAACTTTTTTTAATTTTGATTCTAAATGCTCACCACCCTCCACAATGTATTGCAGTTTTGAAACCAAATTTTAAAAAAGTAAATAATTTAATTCAAAATTTTCTTAACGATTTATATTTAAATTTTCCACCTTACCAATACTTCAACCACGGTTTTTTCTTTTCCTTGATCAATTTCTTCGTCTTTGAAAAAACTTAATTTAAAAAAGCAATTACACCACTAAAAAGGATATTAAATGGAATACATTTGCTAAAATTTGTTGGTCTCTAGGTTTGGAAATAGTAGTTTAAAATTACCAAAGTAAGTTTTTTCAACTTGGAAATTTTTTTTTTTTTTAAATCTCGCTACTAAAACGCTTATTTCACGAACGTTTACAAGTTTAGTATTGATCTCTTTTTGAAAATTTAACGTAGTTTTTCATGGTATCAACGGATTTGTCCAAAACCTTTCATTTTTGAAGTAGAGAACGTACTCCATTTAATATCCTTTTTAGTAATGTAATTGCTTTTTTTAATTACTTTTTTTTAAAGATGAAGAAATTGATCAGGGAACCACGGTTTTTTCTTTTCCCTGATCAATTTCTTCATCTTTAAAAAAAAGTAATTAAAAAAAGCAATTACACTACTAAAAAGGATATTAAATGGAGTACATTCTCTGAAGTCTGCTGGTCGCTAGGTTTGGAAATAGTGGTATAGAATCAACATAGTAAGTTTTTCAACATTGAAAAAAAAATCATTTTCCAAAGTTCTCATTACTAAAACGCTCATTTTATCAACGTTTACAGTTTAGTATTGATCACATCTTATTGAAAATTTAACGTAGTTTTCAATGGTATCAACAGATTTGTCCAAAACCTTTTAGTTTTGGAGTTATCACCTTTATTTGAAGCAAGGTCATGAAATCTTACAAATCAGAAAAAGTGGAATAACTCTGAAACTGCTGAGATTCAGACCATAATTAATTAGGACTTTTTTGTACCATTTTGAAAGTAGAATTTACTGGCAAAGTTTGTATTTCAAATTTTAACCAAATACTCTACTACAAAATTGTAGCAATTTAGAGAATTGATCACATGTTACACTGATCAGCATTTTATTACTCTATTGGGTCTGTCTATTTTCTTGCAGATTTAGATGTCAACGAATTTCGACGTACAACGTCTTCAATGACTAGAGGTGGTATAATGAAACATGAATGGTGGCATGAAACACATTTGAATGACATCTAAACTTGCAAGATAGACCCAGTAGTGATCAAGTGCCTATCAGTTTAACTGTGATTAAAACAATTTTTTTAAGTAAAGTTGAGTCTTGGGTCTAATAAGAATATTTTACAAGTTTTGACCAATGTGAATGACAAAATGTTAGAAATACTAACTGAGTGGATTAAAAAATAAATTAATTAATTAACAAATTAACACTCAAAGCAATGAAAAAATTTGGCCAATGTTTGTTTTTAAAAAAGAATTGTTTTCAAAAATGTAAATCCAAGTTCAATATTTCTAAAGTAGTGGCTGAGTAGAGAATATTTTGTGAACATTAAAACTTTATTTCCTGTATAGGGCAAATTGATTTTATATACTTTATGGTTTAGCAGAAATGACCTGTTGACCAGTGATTTATTAAGAAAAACTAATGATTCTATTTGAGAATGTCCAGGGGCATCAGTGGCCACATTGGTTTAGGAGTTGACACAGTGCTCATCACTGTAAAGGTGGTTTAGGAGTTCAGAGGGTATATAACCTTGTAATTGAAATATCCTCATAAATTTTTTTAAAAAAATTAAATAAATACTTTTGTTGTTGAATAAACCAATGTGGGTCCAACATGTGTTCTGTGACCGTTGTGACAATTTTTAATTTATACTAATAAAAAAGTCAATCTGTACAAATGATTTCCTGTTGGTGAGATTGGCAAGATTTCTCTCAAATGGTCCAACTTCAGGGGATCTTTGCACTTAGAACATTAAAACATGCTTTTCACAATGACAAATCAATATGCTGTGTTATTGGGACTGATGAAAGTTAAAATAATCTTAAAAACAGAACAGATATCTTGTTTCTTGTTTACATGCTTATATGCAAAATATTATCCAGTTCAACTGTAGATTTTAGCTTGGAAAAGTCATTTAAAAATGTTAAATAAGATTGCTCCGAGTACCGAGTCTTGGGGGACCCTAGCTCTTATATTTCTTAATCTTATACCATTAATCTGTACAATGAATTTCCTGTTCATTATATAATTACTAATTAAATATGTTAGGAAGTTAGGAAATTGATGTGACATAAGCTTATACCTAGATTAACTACTGTTACTACTGAAGTCTTCTGTACAGAAAAGTTGGTTTATGTGTCTTACTCTTTTGGGGTCTGGTTTGGTGTGGGAGCATACCCTTTTTCATGTCCTTGCCCCTCAAGAATATTTCATTCTCATTGCCTCATATAAAATCAAGGCGGTTTTGACCTATCATGGTTGTTTGCCTTAATAATAATTAAAACAAGATGTTAAATAAGGTAGGTCCAAGAACAGACCCTATAGGGACACTTCTTAAAAGTGCAATGCAATAAAAAACATGATTAAATGATGGTTAGGGATGGTTAGGGGTTGGCCGGATCAACAGAGAAGTTCTCTGGTAATAGGTAGCCCTAAGAAGATCTGCATCTTCCGATTAAGGATAGGTCATGCGAGGTTGACACATGGACACTTACTTTTGGGGCGCAGCCCACTTATGTGTCTGGCATGAAGAGAAAGGTTCCTTAATGTGTCCCACCTAATTGTAATGAGGAGGAGGAAACAGCCACTCATATCATCTTCGAATGCGAAGCAACAGCTCAATGAAGGTTTAACCTAACGTATGGAAAAGACTTAGGGAATCAAATTGCAGCAACACCAGTCAATGACCTGATACTTCTAAGAAGAAGGATTGAGTCTATTGACTGAACTAAGGAACTAGAAAGGTACAATAAGCCAGAAGGCTGCAGTGCCTGGGGAATACAAACCCCGCTTCCTAGTATCCTTTCCACCATACCATACCCACTTAATTGAAGTGTTCAACACCTTGGCTCCATATAGAGAGAGCGCAGGAATGCCACAAGAATTGAAAATTGTGCCTGAGCACAACAGCAAGTATTTCGTTCCCCTGTTCCTGTTCTTGGAGAAAACGGGACTGTTCTATTGTATATAGTAATAATAGTTGTGCATATCTAGCTTGTGTTAAGAGTGAATATATTTATTAGTGTGTATGTGTGATGTAAGTGGGTGGATGGCGGAATATCGAGTACCCCATTGACCCTCAATTAGGTTTGCTGTATATTATGTATAAAGGGTGATCATCAATAGATTTACTATGAAAATACACTGCTGCTCTAACCACTTGAGCTATCGTTACTTCGATCCATTCGGACATTACCCATCTCGACCTACAACCTTTCGAATTTTACCTCTTTTTGCAATTTTTTGAAGTCAAGGGGGTGTAATTAAATTTTTATGTTGTTTTATTTTGTATGGATTTTATAGTATTTTTCAATACTATAAATTGAGTTGAGTTAATTATAAGCATTGTATTGTATATATTTTTTTTCTCCTTTTTTATTTTTATTTATTTTTTATATTTTTTTTAAGAAATGAGTTTTTGACCTGTAAAATAAAAATTTAAAAAAACATTAAAAAAAACCAAACCTTGTTCAAGAGTGTTCGTGAATACAGATTAACAGGTAGGCAGAGATTGATGTACAGACATACTTCCATTTTTTTCTCTAGAATATATACAAGGTCTAATCTTTAATTGGATTTGAAATATCACAATTTGGACTTGTTTTAAGTTTTTCAAAATGTAAACTCTGTGAAAAAGGAAGAATGGAGTTGGAGTGTGGCGGTTTATTCTTTTTATATAAGGCCTTGGCTGAAATGAAAAACCTAGTGTCACAAGCGGAATTTGAACCCACAACCTTCAGCTATTCTAACCACTTGAGCTATCGTTACTTCGATCCACTCAAACACCATTTCCCATCTCAACCTAAAACCTTTCGCATTTTACCTCTTTTTGCCCTTTTTTAAATGTCGTGTAATCAGGATTCGATCCTCAGCGACTTATAAAGTGGTCAGTGGGAGCTGTTAGCAAAGTAATTACTTTTTTAATTATTAAGTTAATCCTTGTAGGTTTAGCAGTCATAATTGACCATATTAATTATTTCAATTACATATTCTTTTAATCTAAGGTCTTGATTGAGATGAAAAGTTAGTGTCATGAGCGGATTTTGAACCCATGACTTTCGGCTCAATACGCCGCTGCTCTAACCACTTGAGCTACTGTGACTTAGATCCACTCAGATACCAATCTTAACCTACAACCTTTCACATTTTACCTCTTTTTGCCATTTTTCAAATGTCGTGTAATCAGGATTCGATTCTCAGCGATTTATGAAAATGGCCACAGTGAGATGTTAGTGAAGTGAATACTTCTTTTCTTATTATATTAATCCATTAATGTTTAGTGGTCTAACTGCCCATATTAATTATTTCAGTTAATTATTCTGTTTATGTAAGGACTTGGTTGTAATGTTTGATTGGATTTGAAATATCAAAATTCCGACTTGTTTTAAGTGTTTTCCAAATGTAAACTCTGTGAAAAAGGAAGAATGGAGTTGGAGAGTTGCGGTTTATTCTTTTTATGTAAGGTCTTGTTGAGTTGAAAAAGTTAGTGTTACAAGCGGGATTCGAACCCACAACCTTTGGCTCAATACACCACTTTTCTAACCACTTGAGCTCGATCCACTACGATACCAATTCCCCACCTCAACCTAAAACCTTTCACATTTTACCTCTTTTTGCCATTTTTCAAAGTCATGTGTATCGATCCGGAGGTCATGGGTTCGAACCCCTCTCGTGAATCTAACTTTTTCATTTCAACCAAGACCTTACATAAAAAGAATAATTAATTGAAAGAACTAATATAGTCAATTAGACCACTAAACATAAATGGATTAATATGCAATATTGTTGATTTATTTACTACTCGTCTTTCTTCATTAAAACATTAGTTACTTAAAGCATAATAATTTCATTTAGTTTAAAAAAAAAATTTACCTTGTATGTAATGCTTTATTATATATTATATAATATACAATAATATAATACAATAATTATATATTTATATTTTTTTAATAATAATTAATCCTAGTAGTTATTACATAGACAGGGTGTTTAATTAAATCTTTATATTGTTGAATTTTGTAAGGATTTTATTGTCTTTTTCATTGATGCGTAGTGTAGTGTTTTATTGTTTATTAATGTTGAATTAATTATAAGCATTGTACTGTATATATATTTCTTCTCTTTGTTTTTAAGAAATAAGTTTTTGCTAATAAAATAACAAAATAAAAATAAAAAATAACAAAAAAGACCATACCTTGTTCCAGAGCGTTCGTCAATATAGATTAACAGGTAGGTAGAGATCGATGTAGAGACATACTTTCATCTTTTTCTCTAGAATATATGTCTTTAATTGGATTTGAAATATCAGAAGTTTGAATTGTTTTAAGTGTTTTCGAAATATAAACTCGGTGAAAAGAAGTGTGGCGTCTGACTGTGGCGCCAAAGTTTTTGAATTGGAAATGATTCGATTGTGCCCTCGAAGTTGGAACCAACTGGCAAGTGGCAACTCCTCCCCATAACCTTATTACGTTTGGCGACCAGGGGATTCGTGCTCGGAGCGATCTGTGGCTTGTAAAAAAAGACAGTCAAATTCTTATGAGTCGCTAGATCAATCGGCTTGGAGGTCTCTTCCTGCCGAATATGCTCGAGGAAAACTCATACGAACCCCTGGCCGAAGTCTACCTGAGCGTCGGTGACAGCTACACCAACGAGGACATCTACTGCCTCTGCAGTCGTGTCGTGATCAGGTTTTTTTAATTTTTTCTTTTTTTGACATTTTTTTTGCGTTATGATTGCCATGAACGGGATTCTGAGCTTTGATCGTGACAGGGCCAGGAACGAAGAAGAGGAGGAAGTGGCACACGAACTGACCGACATTCGGGAGGAGCAGTACTTCGAAGGTGCTGTCATTCAGGAGGTCGTCCAACCTCAGCCTCAGGTCCAGATCAAAAGAAAAGAACACGTAAGCGAAACAAATCAGCACCATAGTTTTCTACAATTTTTGACCAATTGACTCAAGGACCCGATAAAGCTTTTGACTCAGCAAACATTTGTACACGGATCAGCACAAAAATTTAATAGATTGATACTGCTGACTTCTTACATTTTATGTGTTTATTTATAGTGTTTCTACTGATTGAATCTCATAATATTCACACGAGTACCCTAATGAGCAGACACCGGATTTTTATGCAGTAAAAATTGTCAAAATATGCCATAAAGTACGCAGTTGAAAGCCCTGCAGTATACAATAATACGCAGTAAACCAAGTTTTATTTTACTATCATAACTTTAAACAGAAATACAGATAATAAACGAAATAGATATTAGCACTCTTTAAAATTAAAAATAATTAAAAAAGTATATAATTTTTTATTTAGAAATCGTGAGATGCGGTCTGGTGTGATGTAGGTTTCAGAAAAACATTTTCTTTATCGTGCCAAAGTTTCGATCTTTATTGAGATCATCTTCAGGGCCTGGGATTTACAAACATTGTTTACATATAACAATTACATTTTGGATGTGGAAAAGTGAATTTATACAATGCAAAATATATTTTTTTATATATTCAATCAAAGTATTTGTACTCACTCAAAGTGTTTGTCTTCTGTGTAATTGTGCCATTCTTGCGTGTCATGTGCCAGTGAGATTTTGCTATTTTGTGTTTTTATACGTTGGATTTTGAAGGGGTGGGGAAGGATGTCAGTATAGAAAAGACATTTTTGTATAAGGCATCGGCTTCTTTGAGGTGAAAAGAGCCGACGAAGGGAAAAAATGTATAAATTCACTTTTCCACATCCAAAATGTAATTATAATATGTAAACAATGTTTGTAAATCCCAGGCCCTGAAGATCTCAATAAAGATCGAAACTTTGGCACGATAAAGAAAATGTTTTTCTGAAACCTACATCACACCAAACCGCATCTCACGATTTCTAAATAAATATCGATTAACGATCACTAATCACCACACAAAAGTATATAGTGTTTTTCTGTTTGTTTAATGAGGGTACTCAACTACGAGATTATTTGAACCCTCAGGGTGCCAGTATTTTTGAAAAAAGGCCATTTCTAAGTATGTCGGGTTCGAATGCAGGGCTGCTGGATTCGAACCCGGGACATTTACTTTAGATTGATTAGCACCATGTCAACGCCCAAACCGTTGCAGCCACCGACACCCCTTAAAGTTTATTTACATTTTAACAAAAATATTTTTTCACTTACATAATTAAATTATTTATTTTATACTAATTGAGTATAATTAATGTTAATAAACAAATACTTCTCTAAATTGTCTTCCGTGAAATTGCGCCTGCCATTTAAAATTTGTACGTGTGGTGTTTAGCGACCATTAGTTAATGATTATTTGGAGATCATGAGATGCAGTGTGGTGTGATGTAGGTTTAGAAAAACATTTTTTTTATCTATTTAGAAATCGTGAGATGCGGTCTGGTGTGATGTAGGTTTCAGAAAAACATTTTCTTTGTCGTGCCAACGTTTCAATCTTTATTGAGATCATCTTCAGGCCCTGGGATTTACAAACATTGTTTACATATTACAATTACATTTTGGATGTGGAAAAGTGAATTTATACAATGCAAAACGTATAATCACAAAATAGCAAAATCTCACTGGCACTCTCGACACGACACGCAAGAATGGGACAATTACACAGAAGACACTTTGAGTGAGTAGAAATACTTTGATTGAATATATAAAATATATTTTGCACTGTATAAATTATCTTTTCCACATCAAAAATGTAATTGTAATATGTAAACAATGTTTGTAAATTCCAGGATCTGAAGATGATCTCAATAAAGATTGAAACGTTGGCACGATAAAGAAAATGTTTTTCTGAAACCTGCATCACACCAGACCGCATCTCACGATTTCTAAATAAATATCAATTAACGGTCACTAATCACCACACATTTTTTTTATCGTGACAACATTTCAATCTTTATTGAGATCATCTTCAGGGCTTGGAAAATGCTAGCACGATAGAGAAAATGTTTTTCTAAACCTACGTCACACCAGACCGCATCTCACGATCTCTAATCCTTTTTCTTTCACATTATTTTACAAGAACAATCTCTTTACATAGCCCTCCTCCTGGAATGTCACCGATTTTGGACCAGACCACATATCACCAATTCTGCAAAGCAGACGTATTATCCCCAATTAATAAAATGTTGTGTCCTATGCTACTTTCCCATTTTTAGGACAAATACATAATAGTTTTACCCATCATAGGACTACTATTTGTCGTTTAGTAAACAACAAATTTATCATTTCGGATATTCACATGATTCATCCGTATTTCTTTCATGCCTGCATTTTATGACATCATCTGTCATAATCAAGTTATTTTTTGGAATATGTTTTTATAAAGTACTTCCAATAGAATCAAATATCAAATCATGCTATTTGGCTTGGTAGCTCGTGGTGCTCGAGATAAAGGATGAAGTTTTTGTGGTAGTTATTAGTTTTCCTGTTTTTTGTCTAAGCATATCTTTATTTCAAATTACTTTTATTATTGTCTTGTTGATACTGTGGTTCTTAGCCTAATAAATTGTAATTTTATATTCAATGCGGGTAAAATAGTTGGATAGTCTTCCTGAATTGCATTTATTTGTTAATTCACAAGCAGTCACTATTTTTATATTTGTCACTGATATTCTTGTCAACTGACTAAAGTAGATGTCAAAATACGGATAATACAGACAGTTATGATCAAATAGCTGAAATTTTAAAATAAAATAAAAATGAATAGATTTTACCTTAGATGTGACCCTGCCATACTGAAGCTAGTAAATCTCTATTGCTATTGAATAATCTTAACGGACAAATGTTTTTATTTTATTTTGTATTTCTTTTTTGTCTGAAACTACCTATATTGAATAGTAGCCAAATTTCCCATCCTCCACAGAACCATGAAAGTGTCAGTTTTGAATGTTCAAGGACTTCATATTCTAGTTCTTGCTTGGCAACTATTCAAAGTGGCCCGGTCATTGTAACAGGAAATTTAGTAACTTCCCCATTCTGATGTGTTCCTAGTTGATTTCATTTAAATTCAGAAATGCCGGTTAGTTGATTTTTTCTTATATGAATTTCTTGATTTTTTTCCCCTGTGTGTGTTTATTTAGGAGGAGGTGCTGAGCTGTTACTGTTCAGCTTCGCATTGTTCGACCGACGAGCACGACAGCGTAAGAGAAAACGCGCTCCATTCTGATTCGGGAGCCGACCTTTCCGAGAGCTCAAGAGACTTAGATTGGGAGCGTTACTGGGCGACACATGGGGAGACAATCGTCTGGGAGAGCTGGATAAAGAAGTACGGGGCTTACATAGATCCCTGTTATCTAGCCGGAGTGCAGGCAGTGGAAGCAGATCCTGAGGAGACTCAATTCAATGTGACAGGATGCGAAAACGGGAAGAAATCATTTTCTGGTTTCTTGGATGAGGAATATCATGACGTTCAGGAAATAGACAATTCCTCTGAAACGTCTGAGAAATCGGATCATGGTGATGAGTACTTCAGACTACGATCTTGCTCAAGATCATCAGGCAAAAGCTCTCTACTCACCGACTCACTGACAAATGTTACTCCCATGACCATTTATTCATCGGAGCTGAGTTGTCCTGAGGAATCGTCGGGTCAGAGCAATTCCAACTCCTTCCTCTCCTCGTCCGCGGACTCTGTCTCGTCGAACGAACAACAGTGGCAACATCTCTGGCAGGAGCACTTTAACGAACAGTACATCGCATCTTACAATGCGTTCGTTGCGAAAATCAATGAAATAATTCCCTCTGACACGTATGACAATGTTTTTGAAAGTTCCACAAAATCTATGAATGGCTCCATCGACTGCAGCAAATCCACAGAGTTAATTTCTGAAAAAAACAATTCAGACGAGAACAAAGAAAACATAGACATTACTGATGTCGAGTTTGATTGTACTTCTACCTCATCTGACTCAAAAAAAGCCAAGCGTAAATTTAACATGTAAGTACTTTTTGTAATACAATAATTTTTAAAATTAATTAAGGTTTTTAGTTGAGATGAAAAAAAGCTGCTCAAGTGGTAGAGCAGCGGCCGAAGATCGTGGGTTCGAATCCCGCTCGTGCCATTAGCTTTTTTCATCTCAACTAAAAACCTTAATTAATTGTAATGATTTAATTGATCAAGCGGACCACGAAATTAGTGAATTTAAATAATTTTTAATAGTAGGTGCTAATTGCGATGTGCTATAATTAAGAATTCTGGGATAATACAAAGGGTAAAAATAGATCAAAAATGGTCAATCCTCCCCACAAAGTTAAATATGCTCTGCTCTGGTGAAGTACTCACTTGACAGAACTCATTATTTTTAATTTCTTTCTAAAAAGTCAACAGAGTTTGATACAAATTAGCACAATGATTAATCAGTTCACATTTCGTTTGTTGTAAATTGTCCTTTAGTTACATCATCAAAAAAATCCCATTGCCCTGAATCCTTGCTTTGCAGTTTTCACAATCTTTATACTTGGAGTTAGAGAGACCAACTAAATGTACTTATAAACGTCATTAGGTCTGCAGGGAATGACAGAATAGTTGAATTGATCAAAAATGAACAAAAAAATCCATGGTTTGATCAAGTTTGTCACTGTGCCAGGAAGAAATCGTTTGCTCTTTTGAATTTGTTTCGCAAAACGGACTCTGAAATGGTGAGACAAAGTTATATGAGGTCGAGTGGTTTTTATAAGAATCTCTGTTAAAAGAAAAAACAAGAGCTGTCTCACAATTAGCAGCGGTAAAAGATTCAAAGAAGTTTTGGCAATTGATGAACAGATTTAAAGGAAAGACTTTCATTTGTGGTGAGGTATCCTTTGATGCATGGATTCAGCACTTTCATCTACTTCTGAATCCGTTAAAAACTGACAAAAATTTGTACTTCTATGCAGAACCTATGATTTTTAACTGTTCTCTAGACGCACCATTCACATTTGAGGAACTACTCTCGGTACAAAAGAAATTAAAAGATCACAAGGCAGCGGGCCCAGATAGAATTCCTTATGAGTTTTTTAAATATGCTCCACGGCAATTCCAAGAACATCGCTGTTTTTATAACTATGTTTAGGAATATGGTTCAGTCCCTTCTTCATTTGGCGAATCGATTATTTTCCCTCTTTTTAAGCAAGGGGATAGAAATGATCCTACTAAATACAGAGGCATTTCATGTCTGAATGTTGCCAAGATTTTTTCTCGCTTACTGCTCAGAAGGTTAGAAGTTTATGTTGATGCCAACGGTCTTCTAGGTGAAAGTCAAATAGGGTTTAGAAAAAGGTTCTCAACTAGTGACAATCTGTCAGTATGGGCCAACGTAATCAATTTAAGACTATTGAAACCAAAACAGAAGACGTATTGCTTCTTTGTAGATTTGAGAGCTGCTTTCGATGGTGTAGATCGTTGGGGATTGTTTTTAAAACTCATTGACTTAGGATTTTCCTCAAAGATGGTCAACTCTTTAAAATCCTTATTCTCTGTGACTTCTGGGAGTATCACTGACTATATCTCGCATCTTGGATGTTTCACTCTCACCTGTTACGGTTTTTGAGTGGCTCAAATTCGCGGCCCTTAATTCTTTACGCTAGGCATGGAACTACAGATATGAGTTATTTAAGGAGTTTAATTTTTGATTTCTATTGTATAACCTGTTTTTCTATTCTCTCTTTTGCATTTTAACAGTTGTTATTTCTCCTTTTTTTCTTTTTATTGCCTAGGCTATAACTTTTATTTTATTTCATTGTGTATTTTTTCATTTCTGATTGTTTAATCAACGACCTCTGGCAGACGGATCCAAGATCCATGTCCTTAAATGCTTTGAAATCTAAATTGTCTTTTTTCCTTTCTTAAGTTCAATAAAGCATTATTAGGAGGTGGGCAATTTGAGCATACAATCTGCCATGCGGGTATTCCATTTAGGACAAAATTCAAAATCCATTTTAAGAATATGGGATTCTATTTTTATTGGAAGGTGATCACTTTGGACATCCGTTTCTAGGATGTTCCATTCAAAATTGGTCGCTAGGGACGGAGAAACAATCGTCAGATCTATTGCACTAACTGACCCGGTATAAGTATTCAGATGAGTGTGTGTTCCATCATTCAGTATTATCCAGTTTTCCTCATTAATAATATTTTCCAAAGCAATCCCTCCTCGATTATTTGATGAACATCCCCAAGTAATGGAATGAGCATTAAAATCACCCATAATCATTGCAGGGGACGGAAGTTGCGAAAATAAATTTCTTACTTCTTCTGAAAAATAGTTATTAGGAAAGTATACTGAACATACAGAATATTTTAACGGAGCAAGCACTTCAACGGCTACTGCCTGGAGATTGGTACCTAAGTCAATTTTCCTAGAAGGGATATTATTACGAATATAGAGTGCCACGCCCCCATGAGCTCTACCTCCTTCAGAAACCTCAGCCTCTTTAGAAAAAAACGTTGTAACTTCTCAACATAAAGGATTCTGTTTTCTTAAGGTGAGTCTCCTGAAGAGCAATGATAAAAGGAGTATGGTCCACCATGATCCTCTTCAAAAAGCAATAATTATTTTTCAGTCCTCTCACATTCCATTGGATGATTGATTCCATATTAATCTAAAATTTCAACCTTCTACCTAACACGAGTCAGCTAAACTGACTACTTAAGATTTTCTACAACTATTTTCCTTGGCCTCCCCTTTTTCCAGCCCCTCTTATTTTTGGGGGGATTTGTTGGGGACAAAGTTGTTTGATGTTCTCCATTAATCAGAGAAGCAGAATGAGGGAGAGGAGAGTTGAGTGGTAAAAGGGAAGGGGGAGGTAAACATTGACAGGGGGATCCATAAGGGAACATTGGACCATGGTTTCTACCATTTTTGGTTTTGACTCTTTTTGGCAAGATGACATATTTTTGATTACGTTCAGTGAGTTGTTCTGTCTGACAACTTATTTCTTTCGTGCCCATTTTTACTTTTTCGGCAAAGGTAATCCCTTTTTGAATAAGGCCAGAGCCTATTAGGGACTTTGCTTGATTGAACGTTATTTTATTTTTCACTTTCAGCTCCAAAATTTCAGTTTCATGTTTATATTTTGGGCAATGACGCGCCAAAGTGTTATGTGAGCCTTGACAATTCATGCACACTGAAGACTGACAAGGAACAGTCTTTTCGTGCCTTTCCAGCCCACATCCACACATAAAGACCTTCTTCTTACACAAAGAAATTGTATGTCCGAAATCTAGACATTTAAAACATCGAAGGGGAGCAGGAATAAATGGCCTTACGGCTATCTTCATATAGGCAACATGCAATTCTTTCGGAGGACACGGGGTATTGAAAGTTACAACCCATGAAAAAGATATCCTACCATCTTTTCTTTTTAATCGATGAAGGTTTGTAACATTAGAACCTTTTAATTCTTCAAGAAGTTCTTCATCGGGACACTCTTTCAAGTCCCAGCAAGAAATTACACCTTTTGAGGTGTTCAATTTAACATTTCTTTCGACCTTTACCGGTATATTTTCTATACTTTTAATTTTCAATATTTTATCCCCTTGTTCCTCATTAAACGCTTCAATATGAATTAAACCGTCATGGCCTTTTTTGACGTTTACTACTTTCCCTACTTCTCTATCTATTACTCTACATATCTTAATTGGCAATAGTGAGTGAAGGCCGCCATTATCTTTCCTATCCAATCGACAAATGATAAATTGTCTTGCCCCAGACGTACAAACAACAGGAGAGGGAGTCCTATTTAGAGGAGGTAATCGATTTCGAAAACCTCGGCCCACTGGGCCGAAAGGGCCTTTCAAATGATTTTGGGAAATATTGAAAAATATATGGCGTTTAAATAAAAAGAGAAAAACTAAATAAATCTTGCCCAACCCTGAAACCAGGTTTTTAGAGAGATTCAGGCCCCACACTTCCCAACACTTCCGAGCTACAAACTAGCACCCAGCAGACTTGTCTAATCGTCAAAAAACTTATCCAGTTCCTCACCAAAAAACACTTCAAAAAACACTGGGCTGACAAAGGGACGTCCTAGGTTCCACAACACACCACTGTCATACACTTATTAACAGACATTCCATCTTGCTGCCCACTTTCATTTGATAATGTTTTTAACATAAACGACTATATCATCTGGACGGAGAGGAAATTGATCTGTTCTTTGTGGATGGTTTGCAGCGTTTCTTGCCTGTTGATCAGCTTTTTCATTTCCAGAAATGCCGACATGACTAGGAACCCAAACAAATATCACATGTTTGTTGAGTGTTCTGATTTCATAGAGATATTTGTGAATTTCTAAGATGTAAGGGTCAACCGAGAAATTATTTTTGATTGCTTCGAGACTACTTTTCGAATCAGAGCAAATAATGGCATNTCCAAACATTCACTCGTAATCTAATTTATCCTATTGCCATCCAAGCTTTAATTTTTCTTTTTAAAATTCTTAATTCGGAAGGCCAAATGTATACAAAATTCCCATTTTAAATTGCATAAAATTATAAAATTTATGTCTGTTTATCCAAACATTCACTCGTAATCTTATTTATCCTATTGCCATCCAAGCTTTAATTTTTCTTTTTAAAATTCTTAATTCGGAAGGCCAAATGTATACAAAATTCCCATTTTAAATTGCATAAAATTTAATAAAATTATAAAATTTATTTCTGTTTCTTTTTTTAATTAGAATTGTGAATTTTTGTTCCATAATTTAAAAATATATTATTATTATTATTATTATTATTACTTGAAGGTTTATAATTAATACATTCGTCACAGTATGGATTTTTTTCAGTTTTTGAAATATATTTAGGTTTATAAATTACCCTTAATTAGAATTTTAATTTTGTTTAGAAAAAAGTATAAAAATAGTTGAGATAAATTGCACAATGTTTGTTAATATTTCCCCACTTTCTAGAAGAGAAGCTCAGTCTGTTGGATATCTTCTTGGAAGTTTAAAAACTTTGAGCATGGAACAAGAAGCAAAAGTCAAAGCAAGTTCGTCTTCTCCAGATAACGATGAAACGACAGACATAAGTAATAATTCAGAACCTCCAACTGAAATTCCTTTAAAAAGAGGTTCAAAGCGAGTGTAAGTTTTTTTTTTTAACTACGCATTAGTTTGAAATAAAAAGCCAATTAAGGAATTGTAATTTAACGTTGCACGACTCGATATAAAATATATGTTAATCATTAATGTGTAGAGATTAGTGACCGTTAATCGATATCTGAATAATTAATCATTAATTTGTGTACAGGCATGAAAAAGACGACCCGAGTTTAGACAGAGTCAAAGGCGCTTTCACCCTTATGGGATTTGTTTTTAAACCGGCAGAAATACGTGTGGAAAAGTCTAGAATAAGAAAGGCCCATGTCGTTTACCGTAAGAGGAACATACGATCGCAGAATCGGTCCTTGAATATGAAATCTGTTCAGCCGAGGCATATCAGATTTGACGAAAACGGATTCGTGATCGACAAGTCATCGAGCGCGGACCAAGAGTCGCAGTCCTACGTGGTCGACAAGTGTCGCATCGAGCTGGATGACTTTTCAGAAAAAGACGACTCCTCTTCAGACGAGGACTTCGTCTTGGCGGATGAATGGGGCAGCCAAAAGATAAAAGAAAGGCAGAAAAAGAAAAAAATGAGCAAAAAGAAAACAAAAATTAGGAACAGCCTGCCAAAGGAAATGCTTGAAAATAATAAACTCATGAAATACTGGTACAACAGGTACCGTCTCTTCTCATTGTACGATCAGGGAATTAAGTTGGACAAAGGTGAGTCGAAATGAAATTGAAACATTCATTTTTTTAATTTATACATAATTTTAGAGAGTTGGTACTCTGTTACACCTGAAAAAGTCAGTAAGCACACCGCAGAAAGGTGTAAATGTGATCTCATCATCGACGCGTGCTGTGGAGCTGGAGGAAATGCCATTCAATTTGCTTTCACTTGTGAAAAGGGTAAATTAAGACTCTACAATTGTTTCATTCTTCTCAAAAAAATACATTAAATTTTTCTCTACAGTCATCGCTATTGATATCGATCCTGTTAAGGTCGAATTGGCAAAGCATAATGCCTCCATTTATGGTGTCATGGATAGAATAGAATTTATAGTGGGCGACTTCTTCGCACTGGCCCCGTATTTGAAGGCGGATGTCATCTTTTTGTCGCCTCCCTGGGGCGGCCCGGGTTACCTCTCGAGCGATTCGTTCTGCCTCGACAACATCACGGTTGAAGGAGGAGGGAAGAGGCTGTTCGAAACCGCCTTGGCCATCACGCCCAACATCGCCTATTTCCTCCCAAAAAATATCAACACCGATCAGGTACGTATTTTTCATTTCGAGATGTATTTAATCTACATTTAATATCGTTTCAGCTCATGCAGATTGCCGGCCCTGGAGGAGCGGTCGAAATCGAACAGAATTTCCTCGAAAAGAGGCTCATCGCGATTACTGCGTATTTTGGGGAACTGGTCGAAGCGCTATGAATCAGTCTTTCTTCGACCAAAACGTTATGGTCGATAACTCAAACAAATCAGATCTAACAATACTACCTTCTAATTTGTAAACTCCAATTATTATACTATATATAATATATAATAATATTACCTAATTTTCCCTTTCCCTCTAAATTAGTAAATCTGTAAAAAGCATTTTTAACAGATCCACTAATTCCATAGTATTTTAATTTTATTTTAAAGTGTGTTTAAACAAAATATATAAAATCTAGTCTGTCAATATGTTGTAGCTGTTTCTTTTCTTTCTTTTTTTAAATTACTGTTGACATTGAACTCAAGTGAAAACACAAGAGACAAGTTCAAAAGATACGCTTAAAAACTGATTTTAACTTTTTTTAAACATTCCTGATATTGTATTTATCTTCCTATACATCTTTCAACATTTAGGAATATATTAAACTAATATAAAAAAAAGAAAGTCTATCGTGTATTGTTAAATTTCAAAGTTTATAAGAAAGGAAAACGATTTCCGGCCTTTGCCAATTTTATTTCTATTTGTTTTTATACCTTTGATTGATGAATAAATCACTGTTTTATATAAGGTTTTTTTTCCATTTTAACCACCTCGCCTCTGAAAATGCATTGAAAAAATCCAAGGATTTATTGCATTACAAAGAAAATATATCAAGGCTCGATCGATACATTTTCAATTTATTTTTTTATTTGTTCTTTCGTAAGTAAATTGCTAAATTATTTCACCTTGTAAAATACGCTCATTATTTTTTACATTTCTGTACGTTTCATTTCTGATTTTGTCTGTGATATCAGTATGAAAAAAATTCCATTTATTTATTAAAAACAATGTATTTAGTATAAAAAACAAGAAATGATGAAAAGAGATAAAAATTTATGCATGTTGATAAAAGAAAAATTTTAAAAACTGACTGAGAATCTAGCCCTGAGTTAGGTGAAATAAAACACTGAAAGCTTGATGTAATTTCAACACAAGAACATTCATTGGACCCCGATCCTACCGAATGTATTATTAAAAATTATTTAATTATGATGGTTTGAAAGAAACTTCACCAAAACACCAGAAAATCATTTAGTGATAGATTAAAATATAGCTAACAATTTATTACCTAGTTTTGTTCTAAATTATTATTACATAACTTAAGGGTGGTGGCCGAATAATCTCTACATTTGCTTGGTTTTCTCTAAGAAAATAAGAGAGTAGTTGGTCGCTTCACTACTTTGTGTAGGAAACCAGAAAAGAGAAAAAAAAGGAAGAAAATAGTGGAAGATAAGGTTCTAAATTAGATAAACCGGAGAGTATTTTCTTCAATAATTATTTTAACAGAATTCCATCTTTTAAATGTGCACAAACAGCTATAAAATCTTAATCAATCTAAAAAATTAGCCACGACTCTAATTCTGGGATATCTATTAACAAACGGACTTAGCCAAACGACGCTTGCCGTGATCAGCATCTTATGTGCTTTTCTGGTTTCTTGACGGTCGACTTGATCCAATGAGTCACAACAGATGGTCCTCACTGGCTCTGGCTAGCTGAATCCCAGATGGAGTGCAACTGCTTCTTTTCCGGATCGACTCGGAGTCGACCGTTCACTGCCTGGTGTCTTGTCTTGAGTGGTTTTTGATTTCCAAATCATCCCTTTTTTATATGTTTCTCTACTGGAGACTCTACCCCGGAGTAGGGGGTAAACCGGCGAAGACCAGGTTAACGCTACCCCAATTGATGTCCCATATCACTACATATTTTTGGCCTCGTGACTTCAGCACTAAATAACTCAATTTTATTTACTTGATGTAAATAACTATTGCAACTTTGTTCTCCAGGTTCGCAGGAAACACCCTGCGACTCCTGTCTGGTTCAGACACCCTTTTACGTTCTTATTTATTTAACCAACTGTGTAATTATTGCGGGCTGTTTCCCTGGTTTGTAAGGAACGTTGCTGTGACATCCGTCGACCAATTGTCTAATTATTGCAGTTATGTTTCCCAGACGGATGGGGGCATCACGTTCCCATCTGGGTGATCACCCCTTTCGATTTATAGCCTTGCCTTTTTTTCTATGTTCATTTTATTGTTCTTACCTTTAACAACTAAAACTTATTCTAAAAAGACCAGCTAACAACTTAATTATTTCATTACTTCTCTAGACTCGCATAGAGACTTAAGTCTCTTAGGCATTGAGTAAATAACAGAATTTTTCTTTAACAAGAGCAATTTGATACTTTTCAATGCTTGTTGGCAGCGGCAGATGTCTAACACATCTCTTTATTATGTCCCATAACTGCCCTACAGGGTGTCCCAGTTCCTTCTGACGAAACTCAGGGAATTGATTCTACTCTTTGTTTGGAGCAAGAAATGCCCAGGAGAAAATTTTTGGAAAGTTCTCTATTTTGAAGATATTCGTCAATTTAGGTTTTTTCAACTTTTCACTACCTTACCACAAAAAAAAGCTTACAACTCCCAAAATGTTGAGACTACAACAAATCCAATTACACCAGTTGAAAGAATGCTAAATTTGCTGTAAGATACTTCTGTTTGCAATAATCTGAATGATATAAAATGTTAGCCAATATCAGTTGGAACATGTCAAAATTTCAAATTTTGGTCATGATTGCACATTCTACTGAAGTTACAAAAAAATACCTACAACTTCTCAAATTTAACTTTTTCATCTAATATGTTTTACGTTGATATACCCAGGTTTTTAAATAACGTTCTAGTAGAGTTGAAAAATAACAATTGAATGTTCAAAAACGTGAGCTAGATAAATGGTAAATATGAAGAGGGGTAGAAATAAATCAATTAGAACTCGCTTTATAAAATAAAATTGACACTTGTTTGACCGGTTGAGAAGTATCTAACAGAAATTTTTAGCGTTCTTTCAACTGATGAATTGGATTTGTCGTAGTCTCAACATTTTGGAAGTTGTAAGCGTTTTTATATGGTAAGGTAGTGAAAAGTTGAAAAACCTAAATTGACGTATATCTTCAAAATAGAGAACTTTCTGAAAATTTGCTCCTGGGCATTTTTTACTCCAAATGAAGAGTAGAATCGATTCCCTGAGTTTCGTCAGAAGGAACTGGGACACCCTGTATAAGATTCATGCCAGGAGAATGTGCTGGCCAATTCATTTTGTTAATCCTCACATCCTCCAAGTAATGGGTGACAACTCGAGCTACACAAGGTCAAACATTATCATGGATTAACACGTCCCCAATAAATGGAGCAAATGGGACCACAGCTTCCAGAAGTCTTTCATTATACCTTAGTACAATCAAAGATCACTGATTCCGACCCCATACCATAACTCGTAAAGGATCTTGGTGTACTTTTTGATCAAAAGCTCAAGTTTAAAGAACATATTTCTTCAATAAAAAATAGATCTATGAAGATGCTAGGTTTCATCATATCCGGAACACCTATGAATTTAAAAATCCTCTATGTTTTGTCCATCTTTATAAAGCTTTTGTACAACCCATACTAGAATATGCTACACCTGTTTGGAACCCACTCTATCTAAATTATCAAAAAATTCTTCAATCTGTACAAAACAAATTTTTAAAAAAACTTTCCTACAAACTCAATCTTCCTCCGAATTCTGCCTACCCTGGAATCCGCTCTGAGTTTAAACTTTTCGAACTGGCACTAAGAAGGGATTACTTTGATATTGTTTTTGTATTTAAATTATTAAACAATCTCATTGATAGTCCTTATCTCGTCTCTCAACGACAGCTACATGCCCCTTCGCACTCTCTTAAAACCTATAAATTATTTTATATTGAATTCCGAAGCTCTAACTACATGCTCTCTTCTCCTCTACACAGAATGATGATCAAGAGTAACAATATCTGCAATAGCATTGACTTCTTCAATAGTTCTGTGCAATCTGTGAAAAACCTTATCCTACAACCTTAGTTGAGTGCTTTTATATTTCATACTGTACAAAATTACTACAATTTATTTCATTTACTCTAGTCTTATTTCTATTCAATATATTCTATATTCAATTCTCGCACTCTAGTCTTATTATATATTTACAAAGAGCATTATTTTCATTAAATATGTACCTAATTATTGTAGTTTCAATTGTCTTTCAGTTTTATTTTGTTTCCTCTGCCTTATTTAGTTAGTAATTATGTCTTTCATTTTTGTTGTTCAGTTTTTACTCTTTAATTGTATATTTATATTATTACCATGTATATACGTCCTTATTGTTTTTATATATATTATTTGTATTTTTACATATATTATTTATATTTCTTGTTATTGTAAAATGTCTTTTTTTATAGTGGATTCTAGAGATAGGATATTCTCACAAAGCCTTGTGATGACTGTTTTAGAGCTCAACCTTAAATCACGGACTGTCTGGAGTTGACCTATCAAAGAAGCCATTTAATGACAGTTGTAGTACCTATCTGTCCTCTACCCCTACCTCCTCTTCAATTGAGGCTTTCAATGGTCCCAAACTGCCATATTTCATCGTAGGACGTAGATGGTAGAGCACATCACATTACAGAGGTTATGTGTAATTGGCCAAAGCATCTGCCCTACCTAGCAAGCTCTTCTCAACTTAAAACCATGCTTTTAAGGAAAAAATTAATAATTAATTACTCCAATTTATTGTTTCATCAAAGATACTCACTCGACATGTTGGCTCTGGGAAGGATGAAATTGAACGGGTTTTCTTTATTTTTAAGCTAAAGAATGTTAAAAGATTAGCAACATTATAATGCTTTAATAGTTTTAATTTCAATGTTGTAATAGTCTCATGGATTGGCCACAACCCTAATCACGAGACTATTATAGAGCTTACTACTTACTTTTATATTACGAGAGAGAGAGAGAGTGAGTGAGAGAGGGTATATTACGATTGTTTAAAATGTAAGAAGGTGTCGAGTTTTTCTTTCTTTCAAATTCACCTTATGGGGGCCAAGGTAGCCAAATGGTTAGCATAGATTCTCAGCTCGTAGACGCTGTGGTCATGGGCACAACTCCCAACATCATCCCTGGAATTTTTAGAATGCCTCTCGCCCTCCCCCCTCAAAAAAAAAAAGCCTTATACCTGATATTTCATACAATTCAGAAGATATTTCGAGAAATGTAAAACAAGTAAATCATATTTAAAGGAAAGTAAAAAGTATATTTTTTTTTTTTTTAATCGACATATTTACACTTAATTTAAAGAGGCTTAAAATATAAATTAAAAGCTAGGATGATGAATCAGTCCTTCATTTCGCCCTCTTCGTCTTCCTCCTCAACGCCGCGGATGAAGAGGACGTTGTTGCACCTTATGAGGACTTCGCCCAGGTTGCCGGTGCAAGCGCCGTCGATGTGTTCTTCCGTGTTGGCCAGCTGGAGGTTCATGTAGCCGTCGACAGAGACCAAGTAGCCCTTGTACTCATGGCCCCATTTGAGCTTTACCATCACAGGCTTCCCGGTCAGGCTGTTCAGGAAAGGTTTCGGGTTAACTGGCATAGTCGCACTCATTTTGGATGTTTGTTTGTAAACGCTGAAAATAAAAATAAAATTATAATTATTGTCATCTTGGCATCTCTAATTAAAAACTCAAATGTACAAATTAAGAGTATAATGATTCTGTATCAACAATTAAAAGGTGATTAAATGAAATTAAAGAAATCTTTGTGATTTTAGTGAATGTTTATAGTCAATGGTGTTAATGCTGATTTTTGATCTGCGAGTAGGTAAACCCAAGCTGAACCAAAGTTTGGGTGTCTTACTACTCAAACGTGTTTTGGCATTTCACCATCTTCAGTGAGGAACTACCTGTCACTTTGACAAAATGGCATGGGGTTTGAGTGCTCTCTTATGAAAGTATATAAAAAATCTTTCCACTTATTTATATTGTACCTATTGTACCCAAACTATCTGTGCTGCAGGACCGATCTTAAACTGTGCTATATAATTCTAGTTTGAAATCAAAGGGTACATATTATTAATTATTAAAACTTATTTATTGCAAATTTTGCGTTTGAAACGTACACAGGGTAGGCATCCTCAATGCCCTACCTATAGCTAAGACCTGAAGGATGGCTCTCTACTCTGACAACCTTGCCCTACTAACATCTTCATGGAGGCCAAACACAATAACAAGAAGGCTAAGCACTGAAATTGGAAAAATCGCTCGCTTCTGCCAAAGATGAAAACTTAAAATAAACTCAGCCGAACAGAAACCAATCTCTTCACCAAAAGAAGACCTGCAGTAATCGACCATGTCATGTCAGCAGGAAATACCATTCCCTGGTCAGGCTATGCAAAATATCTGGACTTAACGACGGATAGCAGTCTGACATTCACCAGTGGCATGTAGCATAGAAAAACTACTATCAACCCTGTTTCCTCTAGCTTTTAACAAAAAGCTTCTCTACAGCAGCATTGTTAAGCCCATGCTTCTGCACACATGACCTGCTCGGATCATCGCTTGCATGTTATAAGTGATACAAAATAAGTTTTTGAGGTTTGTCTACTTCTACCCAAGACAGACCAGGAATTTTTATATTTTTTACAAAGTATTTCAACTATGAGGTTATTTGAACCCTCAGAGGGCCGGTGTTTTGGAAAAAGCCCATTTGCAAGTATGTCGAGTTCAAATGCAGGGCCGCTGGATTCGAACATGGGATCTTTACCTTAGAGTGATGAACGCCATGTCAATGATTAAACCATTGTGGCCACCAACGCCATCCTAGGAAAACAGACCAGGTTTGACCACCTCCAAGAGATAACCAAGACGAAGACCATTGCCATGGAGGTGGTCAAGAACCCTATGATTATTCAGCAGATGTGCTACGAGCAGGAATGCCATACGCTGAGAAACAGGAGCCTATGACCTTAATAAGCGCTGGAAGCACTGGCATGTAAAAAACATTCTGATTTGAAACTGAGCTGTGATTATACTCTGAATATAATACTCCGAAGTGCTGTGATATTTATATTATTTCTGGTTCGTAAATATACAGATTTTTTTTTATAAGGACTGCACAACGGCCCTCAAATTCTATTTTGTGAATTCTCCTGGCTAATGGGTGGTTTTTTTTAAACTTTTTCCCACTTCTCAAAAATCTCACTGTTACTATTCACCACACTTTAAACAATCTATAGATTTTCTGGTTGTAGTTAAAGTGGTCCTGCCACTATCACTCAAATTTGTAATTATGTATTAAATGTAATGCATTGTTTAATACAGTAAGATAAATCACTCTCTCACATGGCATATCGGATGAGGATGAAGTGAGGAACCCACTTACCCAATGCAACGCTAAACGATCCTACCCGATGCAAAACCAACGTCCAATTTTTCATAAGAATGTATTACCCCCATGCGCATCTGCCCAATGCCATACAACGCTACCCTACTCTACGTCCAGATTTTTGTCTAGTCGCACTGAGTACAATCAAAAACAAAAGAACCGGACACCCATATTTTTATTTCAAACTATGTACATATATGTAATTATGTAGTTACATTAACTAAAACATGCTTGTTTTATTGTAAACCAAATTAAACGAGATCAAAAATTTATTAGTTTTTATTTTAAAAAAATAATTTTAATGGTTTGGCAGAAAATTGATCAAAACACTAGAATACCATTTATTGATAGAATAAATTTAACTAACAATTTATTACATGGTTTTGCTCATAAAATTTCACCATTTTTGTCAAGTAATGTCAGAATCGGACACTCATATTTTTTGTAGTTTAGTTCAAACTATGTATATGTAATTTTGTCGTTATATTAAGTACAACATGCTTATTTTAATGTAAACCAAATTAAACGAGATCAATAATTCATGAATTTTTATAAAAATTATTTAATTATGATGGTTAGGCAAAAAATTTCTCGAAACACCGGATTAACTTTATTTAAAACAATTAAATTTAACTAACAATTTATTACATGGTTTTGCTCAAATAATGCATTAAGAATAAAAAAAGCATTGCGATTGTGTTATTGATTATTGTGATACTCGCTGTGTTACTGTACATTGTGCACTTGACGTCAGACAGATTGCACACCCTACCAAAACAAGACAAGGCGATGACTAGCGTCAGGTCACGTCGTGTTGTGTTGCATCGGGTATGTTCCCTGTTTGACCCTCCTACAAATCAGGTCCTTCTAATTATGTATTAGATACTAAATGTTATAAACATTGCCAAAACATTTTTATGTTATAATGTTTTGTATGTATAGGTTTATGTATGTTATATTATAATTATCTTATTAAGAAGAAGAAGATAGAATAAAAATAACTTTATTCTGGGACTGGTGTCTCTTATGAATAATATACATGAAATAAATAAAGAAGTTCCTTTTATGAAATTAAAAATGAAATGAAATAAAAATCTTGGTACAAGGTATACAATTAAGGCAAGAAATAAGAAAAAATAACTACAATATTAAACAAAAATATCAAATATTAATGTAAGGTGTCTGTTTGGAGGGGAGGAGGTGATTATACAGGTGGGATTTAAAGGAGGAAAAGGAGGCAGCATGACGAATAGAAAAGGGAGTTATAGAATTTAGTAGCTCAGATCAGAAAGGATCTTACGAAGGTTTGGGTTGTATATGGCGGAAGGATAAGGTCAATTGGGGATGAGCAAGTGTTACGAGTGTGATGTGAGGAGTTGAATTGGAGGGATTGGGTGATGTAAGGAGGACGAGTGTGGGTGGACTGGAAAAGAAAGCAACCTAGGAAATACCGTGCATGGAAGGAGGGGTAGAGCCAGGAAAGTTGGGAATACAACCCTGAAACCCCCGTGGGGTGCCAAAAATGAATCATACGCAACAATTCGTAATCTTCAATCTCTCCAAGAGACCAACGTATGCCACACAGCCGTAATCAAAGAAGGTAATTATAACGGAAGATACAAGGAGTTTGCAGGTGGAGAAAAGCGAAGCCAATGACAAAATAGGCTGAGCGAGGCGATACAACGGCAGGAAATTTGGGAAATGTGAGGATGCCAGGAAAGGTTTTGGTCAGACTACTCCTAGGTTTTTAACCGAGGACCAGAAAGGAATGGGATGATTATTTGAAATAAGAGGTGGGATGCTGGGGAAGGATTTGAGGAGTTGCCTGGACCCAATAATTATGACGGTGGATTTGACGGATTGAGGACTAGGGAATTTTTATGCCCATTCGTTGATGGAATCCGGACTTTCTTTTTGGATTTTGAGAATAGCCGAGTGAAGATCGGAATGGTGGAAAGATATGTCGGGAGTCATCGGCAGGTGGTAGTTACAGGACCGGATGGATCGAGCAGGTCGTTAATATAAATGGGAAAAATGCTAGGAGAGATGCTACAGCCTTAGGGCACCCCGGATTTTAAAGGGAGTAAGGAGATAATTATCTTAATAGCAACTTGTAAGTGCATAATAGCCTTTCTCGCCCTCTTATAATACTTCCTTCCCTTGACTTCAAGAAGCTTTCCTTTACAAGCTTTAGTCGAGTGAATATCGGCTCTGTCGTAATAATTTGTTTTCTACAAAATAGCAAGTTAAATGGATATTGCATATTTACCTTTTTTTGATTCAAAATGAGTAAAATCTATATTATAGACTGTAGAAAAAAAAGATAACAGGCTTCTGTTAACTTAACTGTCGAACTTAACCGGGGACGCTAGACTCAAAAGCACGAGTGGTAACCTCTTACTTGATAACAGTCGAGTCTAACTTTCCAATTATAAGATTAAAAAAAAATACCAAAACATTTCTTGTTATTTTTCTCCTATAAAGAATTCATATTTGGTCGTTGTATTTTTTCCTCTATATTCGGAGAGAGAAATAGGAATAATAATTAAAAAAAAGGTAAAGTATAAAAAATATACGACACAACAGAGCAGCTGAGTATTGTACAACAGACAAGGTTATTTTTGTTATCCTTATTCTTGACTTGGGAGTTGGGACTGATAGAGGGTTTTTGATTTTTTTTAGGTCTGCACAACAGATCGACATGTTATCGAATTTGTCCAGGCTAGGGAGAAAAGTGGTGAGTCGGAATTTCAATTTTGTAATTGCGTTTTTTTTCTGTATTAATTAATGTATTTGTTTTCCTTTTGACAGTTTTTTGGCACTCGCAGCTTCAACACATCATGCGCAGCCTTGTCCGACAACCTGTTTGTGGTGAGATCCAATTTCCTGTTATTTTTAAAATTTACCTGTCTTTATTTTGGTCAAAGTGAACCATCAGTCTGGACTGGTCGTAATGCATTACGATGGCTCCCAGATATGCCAAATGCTGAGCGGAGGTTCGCCGAATCCTGACTTATGTGGATTGGTGCTTGGTTACTCGCCGAGTAACAATAATCAATGCTTGCCTTGCTCAGTTGTCGGTTAACGTATCAGTTTCAAAGTGCACAAATATCCGCTGATCCCGAACAAACCCCGGCATGTGTATTAGCCAATGCCAAGCAGAGCATCTAGACTCTTGGTGTTTATTCGGCATTCAGTGAATCCTGCATGTATGGAGCCACCTTTAAAGCGATTTCAGACTGATTTCATGCCTACTTCTATAGAAAATTAGCAGATATGTTTGAATTATCTTGATGTGATTGATATAAGACATGATATAGTGATGATGATTTGTGATCACAAATTAAATCTCTTTCTAACATACCAGCCCTTGTACATTTATATACATCCTTTGTTAGACCTCATCATCATACATACCAATAAATACCAAAATAACATACCAGCACATAAAGGACACCATGACAATGAAAAGGCGGATGGCCTAGCCAAAGAAGGTTCTAATACTGCGTTTGTCGGGCCACAACGGTATTACCCCACTCTATGAACACAGCGAAAGAGAGTATCAATAACTGGGGCATGAAACAATTCCTTAGGGAGTGGAATTTATCCCCCGGACACAGGCAATCGAAAGAGTTTGTTAAGGCGATCAAACCAGCAGAATCAAAATGGCTAATCTCTATCTCAAGGAAGGGAATTAGGAGGTTGATAGGTATTCTGACGGGCCACTGCCCACTGAGAAGACACCTCTTCGTAATGGGTATCCTACCAGATCCCTTTTGCTGCTTCTGCGAAATAAAAGAAGAAACGGCAAGGCACTACCTCACAGAGTGTGATAGGTATCCTAGGTCTAGATTTGAAATCTTTGAAGGAGAGGACATCACCAAATCACTCCCCGAGATAAAATGGTCCAAAATCTTGGGGTTTGTGAACAAGTCCAAGAGGTTTATGCAGGACATGTGAGCCGACCAAGTCCTGGATCTTTTAGGGATGGGGTACGAGTCTACCCAGGCATTTAACTCCTCGGGCCTTGGTCGCCCACCCTTTTACCATTCCACAAAAAAAATACCAGATGGTTTAATTTATTTCATGTTAAATTTTATAAAAGAAATTACACTTATTTTTCATCTATTCCTAGATATCTGAGATACCTTAATATGATAGATATTGATATTTTCAGTTTATTTAGATTAGGTTTTAAAAGAAAACTGTTATTAACATCATGTTTCTAAAAAATAAATATTTTATTTTACCTACTAATCTTTTTGAGAAGTACATTTACATTTTATATTTTGCTTATATGCCTGTAATTTGTTTTGTACTGCACAGTTTTGTTGTTTTTCAAAAAGTTTATATATTTTTTGTTCTTGGCTTGTTACATTCTATATTGGTTTATATAAATTGTATGCTAAAGGATTAATAATCCGTAAATAAATATATTAAAAAATAAATTAATTTAAAAAAAAAAGATCGAGAGATTAGGTAAATATCTCTACATAAAGAAGGGGGTCGTGGTAGTCGAGTGGTTAAAGCGTCAGACTTGTCTAGTAAATCCTCTGATCCCCATCGTCGCCTCTGAACTTTTTTTCTGAAGCCTAAGGAGACCAGTGGTCGCAATTGAAAGAAATTGACTCATCAATGGAAGGTCTGGGGTGGGATCGAATCTCAGCAAGCCTAAATTTGGTCCCAACCCCCTTCAAAAATGAGTTCGATGGAAGAGCACTGGCACACCGGGGGCTCGACTTACACACGTGTTGCGAGCTCCTTAAAAAAAGGAGCCAGGAATAAAGTACAATAAGCTGTACAGCTGATATCCACTGTTAAAAAAAAGTTGTTGATATTGATGAAAATGATGACATACTGATGAAACATGTTGATTGAAAATAATACAATACAGATGTAAATATAAACTTTGTATCAATTTTGTGTGGTGATTAGTGACCGTTAATCGATATTTATTTAGAAATCGTGAGATGCGGTCTGGTGTGATGTAGGTTTCAGAAAAACATTTTCTTTATCGTGCCAGCATTTCGATCTTTATAGAGATCTTCAGGGCCTGGGATTTACAAACATTGTTTACATATTACAATTACATTTTGGATGTGGAAAAGTGAATTTATACAATGCAAAATATATTTTATATATTCAATCAAAGTATTTCTACTCACTCAAAGTGTTTGTCTTCCGTGTAATTGTGTCATTCTTGCGTGTCGTGTTGAGTGCGTGTTTGTACCAATTATTTCATACTCAAAGTGTGGTACAATTCTTGTAGAGTCATATTGGTTTTGTGTGAAATTTTATTGAGCAGCTGCTTGTTTGTTCTGGTTTCTGGCTGTTTTTGAATGTGAGAGTGCCTTGTTGTCCATGTCTGATGGTGATATGTTCGTAAAAACCCATGTTAGGGTATTTTGTTCGTCTCTTGGTAGAATTGAATGTTTTTTAGTGACTGGTTGAGTCATGAGGAGCGGGGTCAAGAATGAGCTAATACTTTAAAAAAAAAAAAAAAACTGTTTCTAATGATTTGAACATTAACAAATATAAACATCTACATACAAACTCAATAGATTGATCTTTCAGATTTAAGTGTTAGATGTATTGACCATTTTTTCCTCATGAATAATCTCAAACAGCATGGTTTGATGAAAAAAAAAATTAATTGGTACTGCCAAGCTTTTGACTTATTAAAATGTCATCATCATCTACAAATTGACATAATTAAGTTTTTAAAAATAGTTTCAAATCAATTTGGAGAGTGACTCAGTCCCAACATTCAAAAGTGAATTGCCATTCTCAATCCGCCTCAAATTATTTCATTAAATTTCAAAGTTGTATTGGCCCTAAAGTATCCTGACAACAAACATTTCAAAAAATCTGTAAAAATTTAAAACTAGCCCAAAAATATTAAATATTTTCTTCTTTTTATATATATACATATTATAAAATTCAACCAATATAAAAAGGCCACCTCTTGGAAAGATTGACAAAGGAACTGAGTGTTTTTCTTTCTTTCAAATTTGTCTTATCCCCTGGTCTTTTTTATTTAAATATGTATGAAATTGACAATTAAAAGAAAAGGAAAATTCGTACAAAGTCGATGTTGGTTTATTTAAAAAAGCAATACTTAATTGCTGCTTAAAAGTGTGCATCATGAAATTACAATAAGCAGTCTTAAAAGTTGGAAAACAATTTAAATTCTGACAATTAGTCTGGTCTTGAGATTGCCTGAATGTGAAAAATTTAGACGAAGCAAAATTATTTTTCAATTTGATATCAAAGCGGATTTTTGTGGTCTGGATTTATGACCTTAGCCACCCTTATGTTACCCGAATCACTTGGCTTTATTAGTTTTTGGCCAGTGGGTAATAATGGAAAATAATATTAGTGATGTTTTTATTAACTCTTAAATTATGTTATAGTGGGTCTAAAAAGTATTGTCACACCACTTTTTTTCCTTAAAAAATCCTTCCAAATCCTATCTCAAAAATATAAAGTTTAATTGTTTGATACTAAATTTATTTAAAAGCTAGCCTTCAACTATTAATTTGTTGTGTTAATAAATGGAGCTAATTAAAAATAAGATATAAATAATAAATAAGAATTTGAATTTCAAGGTTCAGAATGTATCAGCACAACAGAAACTTTTTTTAAACAAAATTTTATTTTCTCTCTAATAAATATGGCCTGAAAGCTTTGCTTCATCGATGATACAAGGTTGTGGATTATTTCAGGTCTAATTTAATCCCATTCTTGTAACGCAATAGTTTGTAGCTGACTTTTTGAATAAATTTTATTTTTTTGTCACTTTGAATCCAGCAAATAGCAAAAATGCTCTTTAAGATTTATATCCGATGGTTGGTGTGAAGTTTTTATTTGTCTCCAAACTAACCATTCTTTCAATTAATTTGCGGTATGCTTCAGATCATTACTTGCTGGAAAATGTGCCCCTGAATCCCATCTTTTCAGCATTGTTGTTCAAGTTATGGCGCAAAATGTCAACATGCTTGCCTGCATTAATCTTCAATTAATCTTAAGTGTACAACACCAGCAGGTCCAGTCTAAAACGCCTCTGTATTTCACTGTTGGCCTGAGGTAACTAATTTCAAATGCAAGTTATCATGAATGGTGGCAACCATCAGAGCCAAAAATATTTACTTGCTTTCTTCTGAAAATATTATGTACTTCCAAAACTCTTAACATTTCATGCATGTAATTTTTGTGATTGAACTCACTGATAAATAGTTTCTTTCCTTGTACTCTGCCTTAATAATTAAAACAGTGAATTTCATTCCTGCACATCTGCACGCAGAAAGTTGTGTTAGAAGTTAATGCAAACTCTAAAGCTAGGCTAGAGGCAGAAATAGTTTTTGCCACTATTTTGTGAATCTGAAAATTTCTTTGAGAAAATTTTTATTGCCGCTCAAAATTTCATTCATTTAGGTTTGAGCCCGTCTCATCGTTCTTCTTTATGATGTTTCTAACTGAAGCTGAAAGTCATCTCTAGTCAATTTGCAATTTAATTCATTCACTCAATCCATGAAAATGCGATTTAACAACAAATGCGTAATGATACACAATGCTCTTGTATTTTAACCATTATATTACCACTGAACCAGTCAGAAAATAATTTAGAATAGCGGTGTTCATCCTGGTTTGTGTTTATTTCAGATTGAAAGGGTTAAAATTAAGAATAACATTTTATTTAAGATTTTTTTTTTGAGAACGGAAAGAATTGGCTCTCCCATAGGAAGCCTAGCGATCTTTCCGGTGTAACTTCTGGGACTTGATTTCTACTCGTATTTACCCCTCCTCACGTGGTGAAAAGGCTCTACAACTGATGCATACCCCACACACTATTCATACCCTTATTTATTATTTTTGTTTTATTTTTAATTCTCTCAATTTATTGCCATCAAAAGATAATAGTTGTTTTAAATAAATTTAGTATCAAACATTAACCATTATTGAGATTTAAGGCCTAGACTAGACCTACAAAAACATCGCACAATAATTTTTATTGTGCCATAGTATTAAAAACATCTTGATCCCAATTTATCATGCAATAAATAATATTGATGGCCCATAATAATGTTTTTCCGTAAGATGTCAGACCAAGATTTGGCTGCAGCTATAATTGCGCGCTATTAATCTTGCAGTGCATTAAAAAATATATATATGGTGTACTAACAATTAAACTCGCTCAAATTTTTGTTCAATCGTTGAGCAAACTTCAATATTACTTGAAAATATTGTGCAATTTATAATATTGTGCAATATTATTGATCGTTGGCTCACCTAAGAAAAAGTCAGTTGGCAATACTTTTTGACCCACTTTTTTTTCTCTCAAAATCCATCCTGCTTAGATATATCTTGCCAAGTGGATTAGGCCCTGATAGGTTGAAAGCTTGTGTACCACTATAATGGATAAATCACTGGCACACAGAGAATCTGTATGACATACATTGACTGTATACAAGATAAATGACTAAACTATTGAGTGAATTTGGTCATCTTACTTGCAGGTTGCGATGTTGACACGGCGCTCATCATTGTAAGATGCCTTCATTCAAGCCTGACATTACAATTTTGCAATCAGGATTAGCAAAGCATCAAATAATTAATTTTAAAGCAGGCTTATTGTTATAAACAATTATATATCTACTGCTTAAATACCTTTTTCTTTTTTTTACCAAGAAACTACACTTTATTCACACACTTTGTAATAGGATTGTTTAATAAAGGTTATTTCAAAAATTTTAATTTGCCTTCATCTGATCACACGACACGGATTTTTTTTGGGGTTTACGCTGGCATATTACCCATGAAGTTTTCTTCTATTTTCATTTTACTGTCGAGCGTGATCGGCCGACCAGGGCCAGGTCCCTGCCGCGCGCCCGCACCACTCATTCAGCTCCATCATCTTCTCATCTTCTAAATTTTCATGCTTGAAGATAATCAAAAAGAAACGTTTATGGACTTTAGAAATCCATAGATTGAAAGCTGATGGGTTGTTGCTTATTAGGACAGATTCTAAGTTTATTGGTTTTGAAATATTTGGGACTTTGCTCAGACTTTTTAGCAGTTTGTCTCTTTCATTTTCATATTCTGGACATTCAAAAATTATGTGGGAAGGATTTGAAGGGCAATCGCACGTGGGACAGTTCGGAGACGATGCCAAACCGATTCTCTTCTTGTAGCTACCCCATAGGCCATGATTTGTCTTCAGTCTAAAAATAGTAGAATAGAAATATATAGGGAATATTTAAAGTTGATGAAACTGCAAAGTGGTCAATGATTTTTTAAACAAGTTTACAATTGAATGATTGACACAATTTGATGCCAGAGTGTTTTGTTGGTTCTAATGTATCCAAATTTTGTCATGTGTTTACTAGCATATGTTATTTGGGAAAAATTAGCTCATTTCAACAAATTACACAAATAAAACTATATCGTGTATGTCAGATTGGTATTCAAATTCTTAAATATTATGTGAATAAGTGTTTTAGCTTAAATATTCAGGATGCCAAATTCTCGTGTCAGAAGGCTTAGGGAAAATGGAAACGGCTCGCCGTTGGAAGTGATCGATTTAACATTACCGGAATCTGATTTAAAGGAGGGTGTTCACGCCCGAAAAAGAAAATGTAACACTCGTTCAAAATCAGAAATCCCGCCTAAAAGGAAATTAACTGTAAAAAATAGAAATGTTACAAAAACATGTGCAAAACAGCCAGAGACTCTTAACTACACGAAGTCAATGACAGCTCTCGCCACAAAGCTCATAAAGACAGACGTACAGTCAAAAAGAAGCGTCAATACCAGAAAGAAAAAAATGCTACAGATCCTTTCGGAGAAGTGGACCAAACCTTCAACAACGGGCGAGGTGTTGAGTCCCAAATACAAATTCTCCGACAGGCTCGATCGTTACTACAACGATCTGGAAGAGCGCGAGAGAAGAAAAGAACTAAGGCGGAATTTGGAAACTGTATCTGATACGTTTATTTGTAACCAGTCAGAAGACAATGATGAGGTATTAGATCTGTCAAGAAATCTTGTTAAACTTCTACTTATTTCTTTAGTTTTGTACTGTATGATCAATCCTGGTTGTCTATTCTCATTCATTTCAATTTTTTAGTTGTTTTAAGATTTCAGACCAGTTTTATCAAAAATGACCAAACTGCAGGCTCATCACTCCAAAGACAAAATAAGCCACAATTTATTTCTAATTTCTACATATTTTTTTTTTATTTACAGCACCGAGATACACCAGAGGATAATCCTGATGTTAAGTTCAAGTTTAACGAGGAAAATTGCAAGGTGAGTACAAACGGTGAGACTGAATGCCCAAATTTCATCCAGATAATACGCAACACCTTTGCAAGCTTCCTTTTCCCCAAGAATGTCAGCGACGAGCAACAGGGCAAAAATTAGCTGTCTTCCATTGTAACTTTAAATAAATTATTGAATATTGACCGTCTTCTTTCTTTTCTCGTTTGTTTTGTCGCAGTTTTGTAGGTGTTTGTTTAAAAATTCTACATCACAGACATCTTGAGTTTTTCATTTTTAAAATTTTGTACATGTTGGATATTATACAACACACAACTATCACGAGGCCTGCTCACTTTCAATGAGTGAACTCAGTTGACAATTATGTTGCAATTAGATATCTTCTGGTATTGTAATCATCGTTGGTTTACTTTCTTGGATGTACTCTTAACTTTTCTGACATCAAATACGTACAAAAGCAGGGTATAGTTAATGAACAACGTACAAGTTATTATTAAATATAAAAATTAATAAGTTATTTTGTACTCAAATAGAGCCTATATTGATATAAATATAATACTTATACTTAACTTTCATCATTTGTAATTTAAGTCGTTACTTTTTCAAGGTTTCCATTCACATGTCTCACCCAAATTTTTGTAATTGCCATTTAAAATTTCTCAAGTTTTAAATTTTGTTTAGATTTACCTATGAAACTTTGCCGGATTTTTCTTCACTGAGATCTGAACAATCAATAGTCATAGAGATTGGAAGGCATTGGCGATATTCTCAAAAGTACTGATGTATTTCTACAGTTGACATTTTCATTAAAAAGTTCAATTTAATTTAAAAGAGATTTATTTGGTCAAAATTCTAACCTTTATTTGAGACAAAATGCAATTAAATAACACAAATTTAATTTAATTTTGCTGACCTTTTATTTGTAAATCAGGTTCAGTTGTGTGTTTAATTTTAAAACTTTTTAACTTATCTGTCATTGTTTTCTGTATGAATCAGCCTATGGCAATTTTGTTTGGATTTTCTTCATTTCTATGGACATGTTTATAAAATTTACGAGATGGTAGGAAATTTAAAAGAAAAAAAAATCAAATGTAACTTTATGTAGTTTTCTTTGAAAGCACAACTGTAAATGAACGTCTTGTTTTTTGTTCTTTAATCGAGATTTGCATCAATTTTCTGTGAGTCATTTCGAAAAGCTTTATCAATTAGATAAGCTATTTAATTATTTCTAATTTTGTATTTTCTCTGTGATTGTTTTGTCATCCCTTGCTGATATTACAATTGACGATTTGTTTAAACCGTTTAATAAAATTTCTGATAGGGCCGATTGATTTTTATGAATATGTGTTTTCCTTTCTGCTTAGAAATGAATATATATTCCTCTCTAAGAATAAATTCTATTTTAGAAATGCAATTTATTTGTTAAAGGAAGCTTTGTTTGAATAGATCTGGAATTCCATGCACAACTGAATGATAAGGTTCATTTTAAAAAAATTTTGGTTTATTTTGAATTTTTTTTTATAGAGAGTAGATGCAATTCTTGCTATCTACCCTGAGGGTCATAAAAGGGCTGCGATGATCCCGTTACTCGACCTCGCCCAGAGACAGCACGGCTGGCTTCCGATTTCAGCAATGCACGAAGTCGCTGATATCCTCAATTTGCCAAAAATGCGAGTTTACGAAGTCGCCACTTTTTACACTATGTTCATGAGGTCAGGCTCGACTATAATCGACATTCGTTAAAGCCAATCTGATTTTTATTAATAATATTATTACTTTTTTTACAGGAAACCAACCGGCAAATACCATGTCCAGGTCTGTACCACGACCCCTTGTTGGTTGAGAGGCTCGGACGAGATTCTAGACGCTATCAAGAAAGAACTGGGGATCGACGTTGGCGAGACGACAAACGACATGAAATTCACTCTGTCTGAGGTGGAATGCCTAGGCGCTTGTGTCAACGCCCCAATGATCCAAGTCAACGACGATTATTTTGTATGTTCTCATACATTTTCAATACTCGATTTATTGTCTTATGAAAATTTTAAATCGTTTTAAAAATTAAAACCTGAGAAAGAACTTCAAAAATGCCAATCAAAATTAACAGTCTGCACAAGTGAAAATAATTGTCCCTCTCTCTTCCCTAAAATGAAACTGGTAACTAAGAAATCTCTTGCCTACATGCTCCCTATATGGAGCCAAGGTGTTGAAATCTTTTCATTCGGTGTGCTAAGAGCCATGTATTGCAGATCATCTTTGAGCTTGATGGCACTCGCTTATTCTGAAATTCTTTTTCTACTGATATTTCCTTCTATGCTCTTTAATATGCCTTCTAGATAATCTTCTTTTATCTTATTTGTTGTATACCAAGAGTTAGCCACGGGAGCTAGTAGTATTTTATTACATTTATCAACGTATTTTGTCTATACTTATCCTCTTTTTTTTAAATACTTTAATTATTTTAAAAAATTATTTTTAGGAGGATCTTACAGTTAAAGACACTGTCGACATAATGAACGACTTGAAAGCTGATAAACGTCCAAAACCAGGGCCAAGAAACGGCCGGTTTGCAGCAGAGCCGGCTGGCGGTCTCACATCGCTCACATCAGAACCACCAGGTCCTGGTTTCAAGCTTCAAGATGCCCTTAAATAATATAAATAAATGTTCATGTAAACGATTGTAAAATTTGTTAGTTATAATTAAACTTGTTAAAACTCAATTTTCTCTACTTTTTAACTGTACATTATCCTCGATTTATGAAATTTTTAATGTATTATGGTTAAAAATATTCGATATCTGGAAGCAAAAAAAAAAAATCTAAACAGAGATTGAAATAGAATTAAATAATGAATAGACCACTTGTCATCTATCATAAGTTTAAAAAACAAAATTAAAAAACAAATGATTTTAATAAAATGTTTGTACTAAAAAACCTGATTTCAACAATGAAGATAAAAGTGAAAATCAAATCAAAATTTGGATAGTGTAAAAATAACAAAATCAACAATGTCTCAGGCTTTGTCTAGTTTGTTTAAGCATAGTATGGTCTATCAGCATACGAGGCGTTTCAAGTTGCCGTACTTGTTATCACTCCCTTCCTCCTCGCCTAGGATATACGCGATCGGGTTCAACAGCATGAATAAAGTCCAAAATGTTCAGCACGCTAGGGTGAGTTCGCTGAGGCGCTTCCTGGACGTAAGTAAGCGCTTGACTCTTGTGCAGAAGATAAAGAAGCTCTACAAAGAGCACTGGTACGTGATCGTTCCGATCCACCTGCTTACGTCGGTCAGCTGGTTCGGTCTGTTCTTCTTCATGGCCAAGAGTGGTGTCCGCATGAACGTCTTAACCGAAGAGGAAAAAAGCGTCAAAGAGAATGGAATTAAAGGAAGGAAAACGACTGCCGGCTATCTAGCCATTTCGTACGCTCTTTTTAAATTGTTCTCCCCGTTAAGATACACAGTTACTCTCGCAGGTTCGACGTTGGCTGTCAAATACTTGAAAAGGGGAGGATACATAGACCTCAAAAGCAGCTCGAGCTCCGCTTTATCCAAAAAATTGAGAAAACCATACCATTAAACACACAAAAAATAAATTCAAACATTCAAATAAACAACTGTTTCAATTAACAAATTTTATTTTTTGTTTTTTTAGTGAAAATACAACTGTTCTTTACATTTTTCAAAATAATTATCCTTTCATTTTGCATTAAAAAATAAATAAAAAACTGATTTTGTATTGAAATTTTTAATGTTTATCTTTTCAATTCTGTCCTTAGAACAACCCTATGAACCCAAAACCTAATAAATCTTCCTAACGAATTCATACAGATTATTTCCTTACTCTATCAAGTCTCATTAGACATCCCTTCTCCCAAAACACCAAGTTGGCATTCGTTCACACCACAGCATCATTCTTCAGGGTCATCGAGCCTTGAGCAAGTTCCCCCTGGCATGACGAGGCACACACCTTCAATCATGGCACCCAGGGCTTCTTCAAATTTAAAGGCTCTTCTTTCCTCAACTTCTTACCTGATCATAAAAATCCTACCTGTCCTTTCAGGACTGGTGTAGCACAAGGAAGCATCCTAGGACCTCTCCTATATTCAATATAATGCTCAAATCCCTCTAAATCCTAACACATTCCTTGCTACATTTGCAGACACAACCTTTTCTCACATCAAAACCCAAACAACTGCCTCCAACATTGCCTATCTAAACGATATTCATCAATGGACAATAAGATGGATAATAAAACTAATTAAAATGTCTCTGCACAACTTTACCTTCAAGTTAAACTTTACTTCCTACTGGGTCTCAGGACCTGTGGGAGTAGAGGAAAATCAGAAAGTATACCCTTGGGAGGAAAGCGGCTGCTATACCATGACAGATCCTGATGGAATAGGGATTCACTAGCAATAAATAACTTAGAGAAAAGAAAATTAGGAAAAAGTGGAATTCACTCTTTGGAAACAAACAACTCAAGTACCTTTTAGGAAGTTTTGGAAGGAAAGAAAGAACATAATGCAATAGAGGAAGCAAAAAAACTTCCAAGGATTCTTAACAGGACACTGCAAGCTAAATGGTCATTTGAAGAAGATTGCACAGATTCAGTGACCCAACATACTGACCTCCAAAAACCTCGCCCTTTCCCGTTACACAAAATTTATAACTCCAGCAGAACACATACTAACCTACTTGTCCAAGAAATATGCTTCTTATAAAGTCCCACTAGGTCAACTGGCCATTTAAGACAGTGGCCAAGGGACCTACTTAGTAACTACTAGTTTACATTGTCATTGGGCGACTTACGCCCTTCACACCATGGACTTTTTTAATGTTGAATGAATGTGTATGGGAATTTTTTTTTTCACGAGTGTATTTCAACTGCGGGGTTAAATGAACCTTCAGGGTGCCGGTATGTTTGCATAAAAAGCAAATTTGTTTAGTATGTCAGGTTCAAATACATAGCTGCTGAATTCGAACCCAGTACTTTTACATTACAGTGATGAGGCCACGGTAGCCGAGTGGTTAAGGTGTCAGACTCTCGGCTAGTAGATCCCGCGGTCGTGGGTTCGATCCCCACCGTCGCCTCTGGACTTTTTCTGACGCCTAAGGGGACCGGTGGCTGCAATTGAAAGAAATTTACACGGCACTCATCAATAGAAGGGGCAGGATCGGATCTCAGCGACCCTGAATTTGGTCCCAACCCCCTTCAAAAATGAGTTTCTTCGATGGAAGAACACCGGTACAACAGGGCTCAAGTTCACATTTGTGTTGTGAGCCCTCCCCCAAAATATGGAGCCAGGGATAAAGTACAATAAGCTGTACAGCTCAGCTGCAGTGCTCAGGAGGGAACTCCTCCAGTCCTTGGTACCGAAGGCAGTGTTTGGAACTGCATGGAGGCCCTGACGGAGGTCAGTGACACTACTGGCCTGATCCTGGCATGAGCCTCACTCCTCAATACATTTGGGGCATAAAGGCAATGAAAAGTGGCCGTGACTTTTCGGCCATGACATTATGGCCAAAAAGGGGGCCAATATGGACTCTCTGGGTCCTTAACTTACGGTGGCTTAGCAGCCTGCCACAAAAGAGGATACATCTTAAAATGGATCCTTAATGAGTCCAAAACCTGGTGGAATACCATAGATATGAGGCCCGCGAAGAGATTCATAGAAGGACCGTTCGCAAAACTTAGAAAAGAATTACTGGAAGGCAACCACAACCAAACCAGGATTCTGGTTGGACTCCTGACAGGGTATGCCACTTAAGAAAGCATATGCACCGAATAGGAGTACAGATAGAAGAAACTCTGTGCAGATACTGCCAGGAAGAGGAGGAGACACAGAACGCATTTTATGTTTCTGTGAAGGTCTATGTAGGTTGGACTCCTGACAGGGCATGGCCACTTAAGAAGGCACATGTACTGAATAGGAGACTGCAGCACACATTTTATGTTTCTGTAAAGGTCTATGTAGGTGCAGGTTCTTGCAACTAGGACAAGCAAAACCAAAAGCAAGATCCTTCACTAAGAAACAGTTGGCAAAGCTAAGGAAGCTGATTAACAACCTGTAGCTGGTCAGTGAGTTATAAATAACAGGGGAGCACTATAGATCTATTATATCAGGTCAGGTGCAGTACGTCTTGTGGCTGCCTCTTCCACCCCTATCCCTGCTGTGTCAACGCTTAAACCATTGAGGCCACTGCCACCCCCATACACATTTTTTGGCATTATTAATTTAGTTAAAAACAACATTTTTTTGTACCATCTCTAAATGCAAGTAGAAATTTCGCACAAGTAAAAAAATTGAATAAGTGAACCATCCACATCAAATATTACAAGGTTGGCCAGATCTTTAGACCCACAATGGTTCCATAGTAATAACTATGTATCCTAATTTTGTCTTTTTTCCAAACAATTTTTAACCCTTTTTTCCATGCCATTGAGGTAGTGTTTCTTTGACAAGTACAATTTTATTATAGTTACCTATTATCTTCGATTGTCTATCTTTGAAGATTTTTGTCACTCAGAAGCATTTTGCCAGTATTTGGATGATTTCAGTCTTACTAAAATAAATCTTGGAGGAAACGGGGCTTTGTACATATTATATATAATGGCATAAAAATGGCAAAAAGGAGGGAAAACTCAGAAGGTGGGGTTGAGATAGGAAGTTGGTGTCTAAGTGGATGGAGGTCACGATAGCTCAAGTGGTAGAGCAGCGGCGTATCAAGCCGAAGATCGTGGGTTCGAATCCCGCTTGTGACGCTGTCTTTTTTATCTCAACTAAAAACCTTAATTAATTGTAATAAATTATATATAATACTGATAGTTTTGTACCTAGTGTGAAGAGTGAATGTATTTATTGGCATGAATGTAAAGTGTGAGAGGGCCAATGGTGGAATATTGAATAACTTATCGAGCGTCAATTATGTAGTTAGGTGTAAAGGGTGATGGAGGAATATTGAATATTCCACCACTCTGAACGGTATGTAAATAAGAATATATTAAATATTAAGTGTGAATGAATCTAGGAGCACAACCTCGACAACTGGACAAGCAAGACCAACACCCGAGGTTGGTGATTCTTGTGGCCTGCTGGTAATTTGTTGTAAATTACAAAAGCTGGTATTAGTGAACTGCAAAAAGTGTTATGCACAATTCTGCATACGTGTATAAATTTGTATAAATCAGTAAAAGGATGGATTGTTGAAACTGTATGAGTGTCCAATTTTTAAAAAAATTAAATATTAACTTTCTTTAAAACTTAGTTTTAAGCTTGTCTTGATAATTCGGTATTTTCATAATGTAATGACATAATAAATCTAAAAGTATATAAATGTTAGTACAAAATATATTTTAGCGGTTACACAAAATTGAAAAAGATGTGTTAGAAATAGGCAAAATTTCAAACTTATAAGCAGATCATCGTCCCTCTTCTAAACAAACACAAATTTACACACATATGAACAGTGAAACGTCTGCCAGAGAATTAAAAAAAAAAGAAGAGTTCAAACAGTTTATTTACACTTATATACAAAGGTTTAGAAAAAAAAAAATACAATTTTGAAAATTTACTTAAAATTAACGTATCAAGACATTTCAATTTTAAAAGGCTTACTTGAAACTCAGGAATGATGATACGTCTTACTTTTTTCAGCCGATTATTTTTTCCACACGTCAGCTGGTTATTTACAAGTCCATTTATCCTATTAACTCTGTAAACATTATTTACAACAAAGTAATATATAAATATCCTAAACTATACGTCTTATTGTTGTAACAAACATTTTACGAAAAAATTGCAAAAGGGAAAGAACACTAATGATTGAACAAAAAATTACAGCCATTACAAACTGAGGAAAGAATATTATAGAATCAACAATCATTTTTTTTTTTTTTTTGTGATATTGAACATCCATTGTCCTAGATTTTGTGACATTTTTAAGATGTAAAAATCTCTTGGACATGAATCCTTTGGCTTTTTTTTAATCCCAAAACCTATAAAATTTGAAGAAATGTAAAAAAAAGGTTTATAGTACGAGTAAAAATGTAGAAATAAATTAAACCCTAATGTATTTTATATCTTATCCAAAATTGAGACACGTCACCATTTATCACATAAAAATTTGAACCAAAACACGTCAAATTTTTTAAAGGTAAAAATAAATTAACTTTCTTTCAATTCAAATGCCAGTCAGGTCGACAAAAAAGCTAAAAAGCTCCTCAAAATTTTTGAGAAAGATATAAAATTACAATTTACAATTGAACAAACATTGTATCAAATGGACATCTATATGTATAATATAAATATTTCAATACACAAAAAAAAGATTTCCTACTTTTTTTCTTTATTAAAATACGTGGAAATTTCTCCCTTGTGAGTAAAAAAAAACAAAAAACGATTACACTGTGTTGGTATCGCAATTAGATTTTTCACTACAGACCTTTCATTCTCGTCCTCGACAAGCTAATTTTGGGTCAGCATTTGAGGCCGGTGTTTAAGCATGTGTTCAACAAAAGGACGTTTATAGTTGGTCTTGAACTTGCAGTACGGGCAGTCGTGGCTGTGGCAGGTGATGGGACACTCGTGTTCGAAGTGGCGGAAAAGCGAGATCCACCGGCCGACGATGGTGCCGCAGCCTTCACACTTGAAAAACCCTTCCTCGTTTTTGTGTTTCAGCATCCGCATCCTCACCACCTTCCTCCAAGTGGACCGCTTTAATATCATCATCTGGTTCGTTTCTGCGTTCAAACAAAACATTGTTCAATTTGTTATGGACAAGGAAATCGGAATGGGAGAAGGAAGGAGAGAAAGAAGGGGAATAAAAAATAATAAATAGAATAAAGAAGTTTTAAAAAAGTGAATAGGGTGGTTCAAATAAAAGACAGTTTGGTTTCTTTTCTTTTTTTAAAATTATCATTGTTTACAATCACTTTTTTCCTTGTTTCATGATTACAATTGGGACAGATAAATAAATAAATGGTAAAATTAAAAAAAAAATTACAAAACACAAATTTGTTTAAAGAATATACTTTTTTAATGAGGGTATTTCAACTATGAAGATATATTAACCCTCAGAGTGCCGGTGTTTTCGAAAGAAAAAAAATTGTATGTATGGTTCAAACACAGGGCTGTCGGATTTTAACCCGAGATGTTAATCTTACAGTGATGAGCGCCGTGTCAACACCAAAACTGTTGTGGCCACCGACGCCCCCGAATATAACTTTAAGCTTTTCAAATGACTTAAAATAATGAACTGTTCGACTTGCGTGAAATGTAACTTTCCACGTTTAAAATCAAAGCCATCCTTTTGGATCAAATGCCCTTATTTTGGCGAAAATATTCCCTTTATAGATTCTCTCCAAGCCTGAAAACAAAACGGAAGAGTATCAGTTCAAAACGAATCATACAAATAATTGTAAAAATGTTATAGTTACCTTTTCGCCTAGTTTAAAATGACTGGGGAATGTCGAGCGCCATCAGAAATACAACAAATATTTTATATACGTATATATTTTTAAAAGAACAAAAACAAAGAAATAATACAATCGAGAAATAATCACTCATACATCAAGTTACATTTTAGCTGCCTTGTAGCAATAAAAAATACCGAGCCATAGTCGACTAGAGTAAAAAAAAAGTTCATCAAAAGAGCCGCTGATGGGGAAAAAAAATCATGTTTAACGCAGAGGTAATACTGCACAACATTAAAAAGTTCATTGATGATTATTATTGACATCAATAAACAAATAACTACAAGAAGAATCTATGGCGATTAAATAATAATAACAATAATAAAATAAAAAAATGAAAATCCAAAAGAAAGTGAAAAAAGATTAAAAATTTTAACTAATTTAGTTTTGTTCTATATGATCATACAATTTAATGTAAACCATGGATGCTAAAAAAAAAAAAAATAATAATATTGAAAAAAATTCTAGATAAAATTGAATGTAGAAGTATTCAGACGGAAAACAAGTTTTGTTTAAAATTCAAAAATAAAATATAAAAATTCACAGGCTTTGGATTTGAAAGAAAAATACCCAGGTTTCTTATTAAAATACAATAATAAAAAAATAATAATAATAAAATAATGGAACAATTGGTAATACTTAAAGGTTTTTTCTTTTAAGAATGCTTCAACTTGATGTGTCGCGATAACAGGTTGTTTTTGATAGATTTGTAAGGGCAGAGCGGGCATTTAAGTTGAGGTTCCCGACCGCATTCGGTCGCCAGGTGACGTTTCAAGTGTCGCCTGTGCCTGTATAGTTTACCGCAGAATCCGCACCGCACTGCCGCCTCCTGTACGTAGCTGTGGTCTCGTTTGACCCTGTCGCAGTCTGAATCGGGAACAGAAAGAAAAAAGCTCGATTAACACATCTCAAACTACATCGTCCACAATTGAGAGGAAAAAGATTTGTATATACAAAGGGATAAAGGGGGTTATTTCTTATTTAAATCACAATTCTAATTTTGAATTTTTTTTCTTGTAAAGCAACAGTTTTTATTCTCCAATTGAGCAAATAAAACTTACAATTAATTAATGACAAATCACAGTTAAATCATGGTATCTCTTGGTTACATTAAAATCTCTTTTGAATTTATATAAAAAAAAAATTTTGTTCAAATTATAAAATAACAACACAACAAAAATCAAACCATAAAAACATCATTGCACACTTTTTTTTTTTAACTTTCGTGTTATTAGTTTACACATTTTGGCACACATATAATTCAAGGCACATATAAATAAAACAATTCAAAAATTTGTGCCCAAGAATTAAAATTATAGACAATTTGATAATCCTCTGGTCTTTAAAATATTTAGAAATAAATAAATAGGCGTAGGGTTTGATAGGATAGGAACATGGAAGCACCACCACTGTAAAAAAATATCCTCTTACTTTTAATTTTCTTTAGAAATAATTGGCACCCATCGTTCTTCATTTACGCGAACAATAAAACTGGTAGGCATATTTAAGAATCCCCCCCCTAAAAATTAATTTAACAGATGCAACAAAAATTAATAAATTTTAAATAAGTTAAATAATCAATAATAATTAAAAAATATTTAACTGACTAAGCGCTGGGCAAAAATAAATTTGAGTTAACACATAATTCATGATTTATCAATTTATCACAAAATTATCCTGCAAAAAATCACTGACATAGCCTTCTTTAGCTTTTATGAACTTTTGTTTTTATTAAATACTATTGAAAACATGCAGTACATTACCGGTGAAAGCTAAGTTTGTAATAGAGACAAACAAATGAACAATTTAGTACACAACGAACCACAGCAATGACCTTTTTTGGTCAAACTTAAAAAAAATAAAAAATAAATTACTGGTAACTTATTAAACTTTAATTGTTTCTTTTTTTCTTACTTAACACCTAAATTGAATAGTTCATTGATAACTATATGAAAAAATTTAAAAAAACTATCCGAGTCCAAATTCTATACACAACAGCAAAACAAAAGGACTAAAATATAAAGACTATAAAAAAATTAAAAAAATTCAAAGGAACAACTTTATGTCATTTACGCTCGGGGATAGACCGTTCGGGGTGGTGCTTCCTTATATGGACGCCGAGGTTGCCCTTCTGCTTCGATTTATAATTGCAGTACGGGCAAGGGTGCGTCGGGGCTTTGCCCCCGCATTCGAACTCCTCGTGGCGTTTGAGCGTGCTCTTCCACCGATACGCCCTGCCGCACGTGCAGCATTTATAGAGCGGCCAGGTCCTCTTGAACGAAGGCCACATCCACGCAAGATCTGAAACGACAATTACAATATAGCACTTCTGTCAGGCCGTCGCTGGCTGGTTAAGTGCAGACGTTATTGACACACACCATGGATCTTGGTTCTGGTTATTGTTGCAGTTTTCAGTAAAAGAAAAACAAATGAATCCCATGAAAAAAAAATCTTCTTTATTTGAAATATTTCTGAGAGATCAGAAAGACATAAATACACTATTTATTTTGCTTTTCAATGCAAAATCAAACGTTTATTACATAGAACAGGAAAAAAGAAACAGAATAAGAAATATCCCTTAAAAACGAAAGTGAAGAAGAGAGGAAAGAAGGTTTTTCTGAAAATAAAATAAAGTTTTTTAAAAAAATTGTTACATATACCATATTTGTACAACATCTGCCTTCTGATTACTAAGTTTGCTACTTTTTAAATAGAAAAAAAAAAATAATAATAAACCTGAAAGTCAAATTTAACGAAAGTAATCAAATAAGATGATAACATGCAGAGAACAAAAAATCTCTTTGCATCTGTAACCAATAAAAATATTTATCAGTAACATGATTATTAATAAATTCACACTGCTTACTCCTATCTGTGTTACCAGATTTGGCTAGATTTTAAATGTTATTCTATTTTGTGTTAAATTATTTTACAACACAGAAAAAATATATCAGTTTATTCAAAGAGAAGCATAGTTCCATTACAACGACGGAAAATTTAAAGAAATTAAAGATTTAATATGTTTCTATGATAGCATGGATAAAGGATGTAAAATCATAACTATCATGCAAGGATATGCACCAATAGAAAGTGATAAACACTAAGAGAAAATAAACTCATTAGAAAAAGAGGCAGGTTGACAAAGAATACGTTAGATATTTTACAAATCTCTCAGAAAGGGAGAAGGAACTCCTCTACTACAGCAGGCAGGAATTGAAACAGGAAAATAAACATACAAGAAAAAGAAGCATGGCAAAAAATATGCTGATGGAAGACTCAACAAACAAATAAAAATTATATTAATCCATGTATGTTCATTGGTCACAATTGTCCATATTAATTATTTCAATTAAATATTCTTTTTATCTAAGGTTTTCACTTGAGATTAAAAAGTGTGTACTGAAAAAATCAATATAATGAATGTCATTATTGAATAATACTTAATTAAGGCTTAATTAAATTTTTTAAAGTGATTTAATACTATCAAACTAACCGTTCGTTTCTCAGTTTATAATAAAAGAAGTTTCTTCAAGGCAGGTAGATTTAATTGACAGAACGCATGCATTAAATTGGAAAAAAATTATTTGTGATTTTTTGAAGATCATGAGATGCAGTCTTACGTGATGTACGTTTAGAAAAACATTTTCTTTTTTGCGCCAACGTTTTGATCTTTATTTAGATATTCAGACACACAACCGTGACACATCTACACGCAAAACCCACACTTTGAGCCCTGAAGATGATCTAAATAATGATCGAAAGTTGGCACAATAAAGAAAATGTTTTTCTAAACCTACATCACACAAGACCGCCTCACGATCTACAAACAATAATTAAATACCATCCTTTTTAAAAAGATAGTTCCTACTCACAGCAAGTTGTTTTGCAACGATCCGGATTTCGAGCTTCAGGTTGTAGAACCTGATGAGCTAAAAGCTCGAAATCCGGATCATTGCAAAACAACTTATTGTGAGTAGGAACTATCTTTTTAAAAAGGATTGAACACCGCACTCACTCCACCATTCATTATTTCTGTCACTAAATTCTACACATAATGATTTGTCTGTGATTATGAACGAAAACCTTTTCTATTTTATGTTTAGAGGTGTTTTATAATAGAATAATTGACTTATTTCAAATAAAATTTACATTGAATTTCTTCTGACTCACAAATCCTATTAATATCTTTATTATCTCTATTATCGTGATATCATAAGAGTGTGAATTTATAATCAAGAAAGTATAACTGAATTAGAGAATGAAGGAAAATTTCACATTTATTAGTAAGCGAAAATCAGCTATCTTAGTTCATATGCTGGTACTATTATTTATTATGCTGAATTCAATGTCAAAGTGATCTTCCAATAAGTCCCTTTATGTGGCGATAAATATACTTTTGTATGCTAACCAAGGTACTGGGTCATTTTCTGGAGCACATTTCTCCCTGGCAAAATTCTGTGACACTCGCACCAAGAAATAAATTCTACATGCAAGCAATCCATAAAAAATATTAACTTCTTAATAATTTATTATTTCCTATTGGATGTGATTGTGGCATCGGGTCCATCTTCCGATTTACGCTAAAGTTAAATTAAAAATAGGCATTTGCTGCAATGACTGCCATGAAAAAAATCCACAGCACCCTAAGCGTATTGCGTTTTATCCAATATCTGTTTCGACCCAGGAAGCTTTCTAAAGGAAAAATCATTTCAACCCAGGAAGCTTTCTAAAGGAAAAATCGTTTCAACCCAGGAAGCTTTCTAAAGGAAAAATCGTTTTGACCCAATAACAGTACATACTGAAGTAACTATGTCAATCTATCATCATATAGATTCACATTAGCAAATCGATAGATAATAGTGCATCCCTAACCATCCGTACTGATTACAAGATCCATTATTGATTAGAAAGTTCAATGGAAATTCGCAGAATATGGACGTAGACTAATGCACGGAAACTGGTGAGTAGCAGCTGAACGCACCATCGAGATAAGTAATGGGTTAAAATAAGGTTTGTGTGCGTGTTATTTCCAAAATTGGTAAGCAAACCATGGTTGTCTGTGAAAGAAAGGTTTCTTTTCCACTACTGACCGTTTGAAAATGGGTGTCATTTGTTCGTACTTATACAGAAATGGCTTGAGACCTACCCAAAATTGTGGAACGTGCGATATCTATGAAAATATGGAACACATATTCTTATTGTGTATAGAGTAAGACGAGCAAAACTTTTAGAGAACTTAGTACATTGTAACGACTTAACAAACAGTTTTCCATAAACACAATAGTTGCGTCAGGTAGTCCTTATATATAAAAATAGTGGTTGACTGACAGACATTGCACAGACCAAACTACTGGATCAAAAAGTCTGAAATTTCGACAGTGAATTCCTATAATGACATGAATAGCTGCTAAGAAAGGATTTTTTTAAACTACTTTTTTTCTTCTGAGAGATAGGGGGTTGTAAGTCTTGAGGGAGTTAATATGGGTGGGACGTGTTATCCCCTGGAACCAGAGGGATGTGGACTTTTGCTTCTTTTTTTTATCTATCAATATCAGCCAAGGTCTAAGACAATTATTATGCATGTGTGAAGAGTATTGTGAAAAAAGTCTAGAGGCGACAATGGGATTCGAACCCATGACCTATCATCTACAAGCTGAGTCTTTCAGGCTAACCACTGGGCTACCGCGGTGCCCAATATTAATTTTGATGTAAATGATTTTTATCCACATCCCCGAAGAGTTCACAGCAAGAAAGATTAAGTGAATATTTCAAGGATTCCCTTCCTTTCCCATTGTGGGCTGGCTTTGTCGGGTCTCTGGCGGCCTAAGCGTCCCGCTGCTGATATTACCCGGAGATCAGTAATAAATAAAGCCATTAAATAAAAAAAAAAAAAAAAAAAAAATTGTTATACAGGGAGTGCATGGGTTGAAACGAGTTCTAGAATATTTGTTTTGACCAAAATCTGGTCATCTGATAAACAAACCCAATGTAGGTTCAGCATTTGTCGAACATGTTGAAAAGGTAGATTAAGACTGGAAATTCACCCTGCTTCTGCTACAAAGACACAATAAATTGGTCAAATTGACCGTACAAATAATTTCGATTAATTATTCTTTTTATGTAAGGTCTTGCTTGTGATGAAAAATTTAGTATCACGAGCGGGATTCGAACCCACGACCTTCGGCTCAATACCCCGCTGTACTAACCACTCATAATGGCTCAACCAATATAATTTTTTAATAAATGGATTAATATTTAATAAGTAAAGACGTATCACTTCACCAACAGCTCCCCATGGCCACTTCATAAAGCGCTGAGAATCGAATCCTGATTACACAACATTTGAAAAAAGGCAAAAAGAGGTAAAATTCGAAAGGTTGTGAGAGGAGAAGTTGGGTCAGAGCAGATTGAAGTTACATAGCCCAAGTGGTTACAGCAGCGGCGTATTGAGCCGAAGGCCGTGGGTTCGAATCCCACTCATAACACTAACTTTTTCATCTCAACCAAGGATCTTACATAAAAAGAACAATTAATTGATATAATTAATACAGTCAATTAGACCACTGAACATAAATGGATTAATATTTACTAAGTAAAGAAGTATAACTTCACTAACAGCTCCCCGTGGTCACTTCATACATCGCCAAGAATTAAATCCTGATTACACAACATTTGAAAAATGGCAAAAAAGGGAAAATTTGAAAAGTTGTAGGTTGTGAGATGAGTTGATGCCCAAGTGGATCAAAATCACGATAGCTCAAGTGGTTAGAGCAGCGGCATATTGAGCCAAAGGTCGTAGGTTCGAATCTTGCTCATGATGCTAGCTTTTTCATCTCAACCAAGTACCTTACATAAAAAGAATTGATATAATTAATATTGAGGTCTATAATTGAAATTATCTATTACATTGAATGTGAGGGTAAATCCATAAATGTTCGTTGAATTGGTAAGGGTGTTTTTTAAGCCACCAGGTTCCCAAGAATGAATATTCTGAATGTTACTTGGTTTATCCAATGAAAATTTATGATGGATGAAATATTGAGTTTTTTGTTTTGTTTTTGTTCTTTTTTGTCACTAGACGATTTTATAGCCTGCTTTGTTAAATGTTTGTAAGTGATTTTTGCCTGTTTGGTGTGTGTGTGTAAATATTTCAAAAGAGGATAATTTAAGCTAGGTTTAGGTTTTTTAAGCTTGAATTCTTGGAAAAGCCTGGGTGTAAACTTGTGTAAATAAGACAAGAAACAAACCAGCAAGTAAGAAAAAGAAGAAAAAAAGGTAAAACGTAAAAGAACTGTAAATCGCTGTGACCGGCTCGTTGCGAGGCGTATTTGCAAAATCGGCCGGGCCTCGGTTGAAAAAAAATCGTCTACTTACGGCCCCGGATCGTGTAAAAGGGCTTGGAGGCCGGGGGCGGTGGCCGGAGGCGGAACGCCGCCTCCTCGCAAGTCGCACCTGCCGCAGCGTCGAGCGTTTACCCCGAGACGGAGACACGGCAGAAAACCAAGAGTTAACCTAGCACACTCGGGAGTCGACGCGTAATGCGGGCTGCGTCCGACAGGGGGCGGCGCTCCCACGGGCCACGGAGGAGCCTACCCCTCCTTCAAATCTTCCCTTTTGAGAGGTATTTTAAGGGTAATTTACCCGGAAGCCAGTAATGCCAGTCTAATTCAGGATTTGCAAACTATTACATTTGAACTTTTGAAGCGTTTACCATCTCAAATATAAAGTCAAAACGATATTCGAGGTGTCGTAATTTTTAAATTTATCCAACCAAAAGATTAATATGCCAAAGTTTAAATTGGTACTGGTACTTGCAAACGGAATCAACTTCCGGTATTCCATTGGCAATGGAATCGCTCCTTTATTTATTTTTTACGAGGATATTTCAACTACCAGATTGTACGACTTTTTTTTAGAATAGAAATGCTTTTTATTTCTTTTCCTCAAAAAAAAAAACGTACAAATATGATCTGTACAAAAAGCATATAAACATTTGAGATATCTGTCTTCAGAACTTGGCATGCATACTATGTACATTATAAAAGGCATTGAATCCTATATTAAATAAACTACAGAGAAAGAAATATTTATAACTCATAAAAACTATTAATAAACTATTAATAGTATTCAATTTAACATTCACAAAATAAATAGTATATTTTTTTATAATATATCTAAATATTCAATTATTATGCAATAACTTTTGTTTATAAAAAGTTTAAACAAGAAAGGACCAAGAAATGAGCCTTGAGGAACTCCAGGACGAAATATTTTTTGGATTGTTTTTGGAGATTTTTGGTCTCTTTCTTTTGGTCAGAACAGAGGAAAAAAATCAATTAACAAACTTGGCAAATTTGGCTATGTTTACCAAGCAAATAGAGAAATTGTATCTACGTTTACATTTCCTTCTATTGAAGAACATTTTATTATTTTTGGCACCAGTGATCATTCTCGTTGAAAAGGCCAATAATCTTCAATAACAATCCCAAAAATATGAGCCTTTAGGAACTCCAGGATAAAATATTTTTGGGATTGTTATTGGAGATTATTGGACTATTTCTTTTGATCAGAAAAGGGGGCAAAAGCATCAACATTTGGCTATATTTACGAAGCAATTAGAAAAACTGTATCTCAGACGGTTTGCATTTATACAAATTGGGCAATATAAATTCATGGTTTTACATTAAACATTTTTGAGCTGTTCCACCATTTTTCATACATTGAGGAACATTTTATTATTTTTGACTCTGTTGTTCAATGTTGGTGAATTTTGTTAATTGTTATGTATCATCTATGTTGTAATTGTTAAGAATCATCTATGAAGTTCAAGATATTGTGATTAACAGCAAAAAATGCTAAATTAATATGTGGAAAACAAGAAGAAATTTGGTTTATAAAAAGTTTAAACAAGAAAGGACCAAAAAGTGAGCCTTGAAGAACTCCAGGATAAATTATTTTTGAGATTGTTATTGGAGATTATGTTCCTATTTATTTTAGTCAAAAAAGAAAAAGAAAAAGCTGAATAATCAAATTGACAAATTTGTCCATGTTTACGAAGCAATTAGAAAACTTGTATTACAATGACGTACAAGTTATTGGTCAATAAAATTTCATGATTCAATTTTACAACATTTGAACTGTTTCACGAGTTTTTATTTTTCGGAAGCCTTCAGATACGGCCCACTTCGTTTTTCATATGGGAATTTTTTAACATTCCTGAGTGGAAATTTGTACAAAACTTAAATCACAATGGTAGAATGTAATACGTTTATATTACATTATATTGAGGAACATTTGATTATTTTGCCCCCAGTGATCAATGTTGGAAAATTTTGTTAAGAATCATCTATGAAGTTAAAGATTTTGGGATCATCAGCAAAATATTCAAAATGAATAAGCAGAAAAGAAGAAATTTCATCGATAAAAAGTTTAAACAAGAAAGGACCAAAAAGTGAGCCTTGAGGAACTCCAGGATAAAATATTTTTGGGATTGTTATTGGAGATTATTGGCCTGATTCTTTTGGTCAAAAAAGAAAAAAAAACTTGTAATCGAATTGAGGAAGTTGGCCATGTTTACCAAGCAATTAGAAAACTTGTATGTAGGATGATATGAAGTTTATGTAAATTGGTCAATAAAATTTCATGGTTCTACACGAAAAATTTTGGACTGTTCCACCAGTTTTTATTTTTCGGAAGCCTTCAGATACAGCCCACTTCATTTTTCATATGGGAATTTTTAACATTTTTTAACATTCCTGAGTGCAAATTTGTACAAAACTTAAATCACAATAGTACAATGTACCATGCTTACAAATTGGGAAATATAATTTCTTGGTTCTACTTTAAACATTTTTGGACTGTTTCACCAGACGGTGGCTCTGGCCTATGAACTGATGGAAAAAAAAAAAAAAAAAAAAAAACCTGTTCCACCAGTTTCTATTTTTCAAAATCTTTCACACACGGTCCACTAAGTTTGTACATTTCTTTATATTGAAGAACATTTTATTATTTTTGGCATCATTGTTCAATGTTGGAGAATTTTGTTAGGAATCATCTATGAAATTCAATATTTTGTAATCTTCAGCAAAAAATGCAAAATTAATACGTGGAAAACAAGAAGAAATTTTGTTTATAAAAAGTTTAAACAAGAAAGGACCAAGAAATGAGCCTCGAGTAACTCCAGGACAAAATATTTTTTGTATTATTTTTGGAGATTTTTGGACTATTTCTTTTGATCAAAACAGAGAAAAAAATGTACTAACCAACTTGACAAATTTGGTTATGTTAACCAAGCAAATAGAAAAATTGTATCTATGTTTACATTTTCTCGTACTGAAGAACATTTTATTACTTTTGGCACCAGTGATCAATCTTGGTGAATTTTGTTAAGAATCATGTATGAAGTTAAAGATTTTGGGATCATCAGCAAAATATTGAAAATAAACATGCAGAAAACAATAAGAAATTTCATCGGCAAAAAGTTTAAACAAGAAAGGACCAAAAAGTGAGCCTTGAGGAACTCCAGGATGAAATATTTTAGGATTGTTATTGGAGATTATTAGCCTTTTTTTTTTTTTTTTGGTCAAAAAGGAAAAAAGCTAGTAATCGAATTGAGGAAGTTGGCCATGTTTCCAAGAAATTATAAAACTTGTATTAGGAATATGTGAAATTTATATAAATTGGTCGATAAAAATTCATGGTTCTACTTTATAAAATTATTGAACTGTTCCACTGTAGCATAAGTCAAAGTTGTTGTGAGGCTTTTTTTCCACTGTGGACGTATAAAGGATGTATTTTCACGTGGAGTGAATTATTAAGAAAAAATAAAAAAAAAATCAACGATTTATACTTCGAAAATATGCGGGAAGCGCGGCGATGTGGTGTATGGAGATCCATTTCCTCCATCCCCACCAATATTATTTGTTTGTCAGTCTGTCTTTTGTGTTGGGGCAAAGCCAAAATGGTGAGATGTCCCTTTCTGAAATGAAGACCTTTGGAAGCGTTTCGATGTGAGTGAGATGTCATCGCTAAACCTGTTGAAGGGGTACATGTCAGAGGAGGACACGGAAGCAGAAGCAGAAGCAGATGAACAGCACAGGTGAGCCTCAGACGACCCACTCTCTTCCAATTAATCAGCCCTTTTTTCTTCAAATTTAAGCAAACTCCCGTTGCCAAATTCGCTGAAGAGAGTCTTTCCCAAAGAGGAAGTCGAAGACGACCCAGAGAAGCACGATGGCAGAGTTAGGAGTTACCCACACCAAAGAGGCAACTGGAATTCTCTCGTATACATACCTTGTAAGCTAACGTAATCATCTCTTTACGATTCAATGACAGTTCGTTTTTTTTCTTCCTAGACCAAAGGAATCCTCCCTTTGATCTTCTCTGCGACCAGATAATCGAGTTCTGCGAGCCGGAGATCGAGTTGAAAAGAGTCGAGGAGCCGCACATCAGCCTTACGAGGACGTTTGTTCTTCTGTACCACTGGATAGACAACTTTGTCTCGGCGGTTAAAGGCTCGATCCAGACCTTCTCGAGGTATGAGAGACGATAAAAAACATTGACAGTAATTTTATGGCAATTGATGAAAATTATTTGTGGCTTGACGGTTGTTTCATCTCATTCAATACACTTTTTCTACTAAATTTGAAAGAAAAAAAAATGAATGTATATCATGGAGAAAGAATTTATGGATTTTAGATTAATAGTTACAATTATTTATCTTTATTAAACATAAGAAAAATGACAATGATTATTCGGAGATCATGAGATGCGGTCTGGTGTGACATAGGCTTTAGAAAAGCATTTTATTTATCGTGTCAACGTTTCGACCTTTATTGAGATCATCTTCAGGGCACAATAAATAAAATGTTTTTCTAAAATATACCTCACACCAGACTGCATCTCACGATCTCCGAATAATCATTGACTAACGGTCACTAAACACCACTCAAAAATGCTAATTGTGCTTTCAAAGAATTTATGGACATGGATCTCGGATCTGTCTGCCAGAGGTCGTTGATTAAACAATCCGAAAAGAAAATAATACAGAATAAAGTAAAGTAATAAGTATTCTTTTCATGTAAGGTCTTGGTTGAAATGAAAAAGTTAGCGTCACGAGGGGGATTCGAACCCATGACCTTCGGCTCAATACACCGCTGCTCTACCACTTGAGCTATCGTAACTTTGATCCACTCGGACACCAACTCTCCATCTCACCTACAACCATTTGAATTTTCACTCTTTTTGCCATTTTATATAAAACGAATAATGAATTGAAAGAAGTGACTTGGTAAATTTATCACTAAAACGTAAATGGATTAAGATAATAAGATTCGGTGGTAGGTCACAATAGCTGAAGTGGTAAGAGCAGCGGCGTATTGAGCTGAAGGTCATGGGTTCGAATCCCGCTTGTGACACTATCTTTTTCATTTCAACCATGCCTTACATAAAAAGAATAATTAATTGTAAGAAATAATTTGGTCGATAGACCACTGAACATAATGGATTTAAGATAATAATAATAGCCTAGGAAATAAATTGAAAGAAAAGAAAAACAGGTTATATAATGCAAATCAAAAATTAACTCATATGTAAATCCATGGCTAGCTTAATGAATTAAGGGCTGCGAATTTGAGCCACTCAAAAACCGTAACAGGTCAATTCTGAGGAGAGTGAAACATCCGAGATGCAATAACCGAATCTCACCCAAGGGATGAGCACTACGCCAAGAAATGGAATACAGTTTTAAAAGAATGCAAAATGCACAAAGAACAGATTCCCAATTCCCCTCTAATCCAAACAGCCGAGTTTAAGTAAATGCAAAATCTCACTTCTTAGCTTCATCTATCTAGCAAAATCTATCTTCTTAGATTCATTGAGCCCAAAAATTGTCTTCATGTTGGTCGAACAATGCAGGAGAAATTTGTACTTTGTAAAGGGAGACATGCGTAGATGTGTGGACGCATGACCGGCAGTCTTCATGATGTTGTTTTTTATTTTAATTATTATTATTATTTAAGCTCAAATCTGCACATGCACAAAGTAGAGTTGAGCCACTTCTCACAGTCCATAGCTCCACTCCAGCTTTTGTAATGTACAATAAATTACTGGAAGTCCTCGAGAATCACCCACTTTGGGTGATGGTAGTCTGGCATGGAGGCCACCGAGGTTGGGCCCTAGGTGCTGTAATTCAGCAACACATCTAGATCTATCCACACTCTCACTCACTCTTAAATACTTCTTTCCTATTTACATTTCTACTGAAATTCAGACGTCAATAGACTGCGTCAATGGGACACGGTGCAAGAGTTCACTTTCAGACAATGATAAATGAATATGGTGCCTCAATTTAGTATACAGCCACTAAAATCTAAGAATTAACTGGGTACTCCAAGTAATTTTTTGCTGTGTTAAGGATAATGACCGTCGTTAGGATGCTAACTTAGCTAAGTTTAGTTAAACTGTTCAAACAGCACTACATGTAGCTACTGCTGTTACTTCCGATTCTTGAATTTCGGGAGGGAACTTAAAAGAAATGGGAAGGATTATGGAGAAGATAGTGACAGAGATGGTTTTCCAATTACTTCAAGAGAAGATTATGTCAACCTGCTAAACAAGATGCTTCTGATATCTGAGAGAGAAGTTATGAGAAGTTCAAGATCGCCTTAATAAAGCGTATGAAAGAGCGAAGTTACAATTTGAGATGTCAAATGAACATTTATGCTGGTGGTATTGTGTGGAAGAAAAAACATGGAGCTATCTGACGAGAGTCGGTACTACACAGAAACTAGCTCCAAAATTTCTTCTGTGTAGGATCAAGATCTTCAGTCATTGGTGGAGAGCATGGAAGGTCAATCCCTTGGTTTGTGGCACACCAAATACTTGAAAATCCATCCTCCCTGGACCTTAAGACGTATGAATAATATATTTTTCACTCAGGATTCATCCAGAGTAAAAAGGAGAATTGTTACTGAATAATAAAAGTTTATAAACAGCTGAATGAGGACCACCTTGATTGCTAGGTGAGACACTAGCCCCATTATTATTATTGTTTTCCTGCTGGTCTGGACTTGAGCCTGGATAATTTGGCTCTGGTTTTGATTGCACCTGTGACCTTGGGTCTCGGTTCAAACCCAACATCCGTTAATTTATTTTTTCCTTTTTCACATTTAATTTTATTCCCCTCTCCTTCCTTTACCTTCATTCTTATTTCGCGCTCAATTAATTCCTCCCACTTTCTCAGCCCTCTCACACTACATATTCATGCTAATAAATACATTCAATCTCAACATACACTAGGGAAACAAAACTAAAATATGTAATAAAACGACCATGTATCCTCCAAAAATCAGAACAGGAGGCCCAGATGTGGTCAAGCACTAAAGTGGTTTTGGTAAGAATAAAACTTTACACCTATAATAGTAATTTAATTGACTAGAGTAAACAAAAGCCATTTTGGTCTAATTGTAATGTCAATCTAGATTTCTTAAGAAATTTAAAAATACATATAAATCTTCACAATTTTCATTAAATTATACCTAAATTTTAAGTTCATGTAATATTTAAATAAATATTGCTTAAAAATTGTCAAAAATTGATTTTTATCATTATTTGCAGGTTTGATCTTCAGTTTGACGATCTGAAGGTTTACTGCAACGAAGAGGGCACTCGGACTTTCCTCGCCCTCGCGGTCGGCTTCGGCAAGATGGAGATTACCAAATCCGTTCAGGTTTTGGACAAGTGCCTAAGTGAATATAAGCTGCATCCATTTTACAATGTAAAAAAAAATTGTTTGTTTTTAAATAATAAACCTCTTTGTTGATTGTCTTTGAATAACTTTATAGGAGGCATCGTTTCACATGAGTATCTTGTGGTGCCTTGGAAACAAAAAGTCTGAACTCGAAGCGAAACTGCCCGAACTGAACAAAGTATTCGAAGCGAACGTCAGTGACTCACTCGATCTCACAATCCCTATCACTTCGTATATTTGTAAGATTGGCAACAAAATCTATAACCTAAAGCTATTGTGATTTATATTTTGTACTTAAATTATATATTTTAATTTACCCTCTTGTATGTGTGAATTATGTTGGAACATAGAGTAATTGTTATCCTGAATCATATTTTCATTGAAATAAGTGATATTAATAATAAAATACCTATTTGTAAGTGAAATCTTCTTTATCGCCCCTAATACCCTTTCCAATCTTTTTATTTATGCTTTTACCCTATGTCTAGCTATTTCATTTTATTTTTTAATATCATACTAAGATACTACAAAGTCCTTGGAGTACTTAACGTCTAGACTGTAGATCAGACGGGTTTCCTCAGGCTTCGTACTTTGTGAGGCAGTAAATATAATTTGCATGTAGGGTGTTATAGACATACTCTATAATTCACTGAAATATATGGAATTTTGGAAAAAAAATAAAGCTATATTTGTTATTTTTATTAAATATTAATTTAATAAAATAACAAGGGGCTCTCACATGCTTATAGTCTTCTCTCCCTAATCTGGATTTTAGTTCTCCAAACATTCCAGTAATCCAAATTACAAAAAAAAAAATTCAATATGTCAGAATTTTAAAGGAAGCAAATGAAACATTATTGGGGGGGAGTGAATGAATGAGCAAGATTTAGAGAGTGAGTGAGAGTGAATGAAAAAGAGTGAGTGAGTGAATGAAAAAGAGAGTGAGTGAGTGAATGAAAAAGAGAGTGAGTGAGTGAATGAAAAAGAGAGTGAGTGAGTGAATGAAAGAGAGAGAGACTGAGTGAGTGAATGAAAGACAGAGTTGAGTGAATGAGAGGGATAACAGGTGAGTAAATGAAAGAGAGAGTGAAAGAGGGAGAATAAGTAAGTGAATGAAAAAGTGAGTGAGTGAAGGGAAGAGATATTGAGTGAGTGAATGAGAGAGAGAGAGAGGTGAGTGATAGGAAGAGTTCACAAAAGACCATGACCATCTTAAACTATACAACTTTTCAAGAATTTCTTCTGTTCAGTAAATCCCTCATTTCCTTCACTACTACAAGTGAAATTAATATTCATTAATTAATTTATCTAAACTTAATAATCAGTCTACATTTCTCTTGGGTTAAGTATAGCACTATATACATATATACCTACTGCTTAAAAATGGGAGAAAAAGTGGAAGAAGCAATGAAGAAATTATTAAAGAAATGAAAAAAGAGAAAATTTCTAAACAAAAATTGGCCACAGGTTTTGAGTAAGTAATAATAATAATGTGTCATTGAATTTTTTTTTGTTTATGCATGTATATTTTTAACATCCTCTGTGGGGGTTTTGGTGGCCGTAACGGTTACGGTTTTGACCCGGCTCATCACTGGAAGGAGATATCCCGGGTTCGCAACTGACATACCTACAAATGGGATTTTTTTTTTCAAAAACACTGGCATTCCAAAGGTTCATATAATATCGTAGTTGAAATATCATTGGAGAAAAAAAAAAGATCCTCTATAATTCGAATACCCCCTGCAGTGATTAATTAGTTCGTTTTACTAAGAGAGCACTGAAAATTCATATTTAAGAGCTGTTTAAAGGGGTTTAAAACCAGTTTTTTCAAAAATAAATTCTTTCAGTGATTTTACAGGAAATTCTTTTGAATTTTGTAACTTTACATACATCTAATAACATTTAATCCCATCCTACATAATATTTTGTTTATTTACATAATAATGTTACATATTTTGTGTTTATTTTAAGCACACAAACAAACCTACAGATATATAATAACTAAAACACATGCACAACAAATGCAACATACATTTAAAAAAATAAAATAAAAAAGTCTCAGCTTCTAGCTATTCGCCCATTGGTAAAAATATTTGTATACGGGTTCAATATTTCAATAGGCGATCTGTAGTCTCCTCTCATCAGTTGTAAATTAGAATCAATCATAATTTATACTGATGATGCCTCACTTTTATCAGGTATGATCATTGTGTGCTTGTTAACTGTGATTTTGCAAGTCACATGTATGCTTTACCTATCACTTTAATCAGTTCATAAAACTTCAACAATTTATAATACAGTAGACCGTAGCGATAGTTGAGTTTTTCCTTTTTAGGCCCCTAATAATTTTTTGACATTTGTTTCAATTTGTGCATGAACACACTTAAAAAAAAGTATTTTTTTGCCCTTTTATGTACATAAATTAATACATAACATTGACGATAGGCACACGCGATACAGAAATGTCTGATTGGTATGCAGATAAAGGAAAACCGCCTGAAATTCAAGTGTTTCTTATTATATGCAGTAAAATATTTCAAAGCATTACCTGTACGACTAAGATTTTTATCGAAAATGATTATTTTTTGGCCAAAGGGAAATGAAAGATTAAAACAATTTTTAGAATCTTTTGAGTCCAGGTGTGGAATGAAAAAAAGAACCATAATCATGAATTATCATTTATTTAGATATAAATATGAATTATAAATAGGAAGAAAATGATGAAGTTCTTTCTAATGAGTGGAGAATGGTTAACTTTTTATAGTTTAAATTTTTCTCAATTGAGAATAAAAAATAAAATTTTATTGTATTATAAAAAAAATCAACAAATTAAATTACAGATTAAAAGAAAGGTAAAGAATTTGTTCAGAAATAATCAGCAATAGTGTATCGCCATGTGTTGTTGTAGATGATGCTTGTGTTTGAACTTTTTTTGACAGACATTACAGGAAAATCTCGGGCTGACGCCGCACTCGAGCCGGCTGTGGCGTCGCAGCGACGTTTTATTCATGTACTGTCGGCCGCACAAGTTGCACACGAAGCCTGTAATCATAGGGCAGAAAAGAAACGAGGAGTTACATCGTTGTCTTGCTATACGTTAGATATGACAGTGTGTTGGATTATTATGTGGTTTTTCAGGTGAAAATGGTGTTTGAAATATTTTTGGCAATGGGCGCACTTGAACCTTGGCGCCACGCCGCATTCGTAGCGAATATGCCTCTTCAAAGAGCCAGCCGTTAAATACAAACGACTGCAGTTTTGGCATACATACTCGGATTTCACACCTGAAAAAAAAGCAAGTATGTTAAACAAATGCAATTTCTTTTTTAACTAAGAGTTTTCTATGGTTTAAAAACATGATAATTAATTGAAATAAAAACAATTAAAACAAATTCATTTTATTTTCCTTTTTTTAATATATACTTATGTACATTCTCTAAATGGGTAAAACATTCAAAATAAATTTAAAAGCAATAACATAACGGTTTTTTTCCTTTATAAAATATATTATAACAGTTAAACATTTTTTAAGAGCACTTTAAGGACACAACAATTCTCTTTCACCAACTTTATTTCATTACACAACATAAATTTTATACTTCACAAATTTGCTCATAAATGTCATGGTCTTAATGATCAAAGGACAAAATGATTTTATTTTTTATATATAATAAAAATGGCTTCATCACTGTTTTATTTTTATCAAGTTTATCAAGAAAGGAAAGAAAAAATATTATTATTGGATAGTAAAATATCCAGTAATAGAAATTTTTCTTTCAACTGAAATGCTTTTGCCTCTTTTAATTCTTAAAATTGACATAATTCTAACAGGCTTTTTTTTATTGCGAAAATTTGGCGCATTATAAATAGAATGATTAGGAACGAACGAAAGTCATCTATTTTCATGAGATCACTTTGAAACTGAGAGATTCGATGTGTAAAGGACTAAAACGTTTTTTAGTCAAATCGCACGTCTGAATTTAATCCCTACAAAAAAAAGAATAAAACAGTGACAAATTTTTCATCCTACAGTGTTGATAATCTTAGAGGTAACTTTAAACCATTAGTAAAGAGGTAGTTTTCCTTTTATTTCATTTTTTAAATATATAAATTTATTTATATAATTTTTATTAAGAGGTATATTGCTATTCTTGTCGTTAAACATATTAATTACTTAGTACAAACAAACAAAGATTAAACAAGGACTAGTAAAACGAAACAATATATTTTACTTATTTTTTTGGTAAAACTAATAATCTAATCTAACATCACAGCTATATTCTGTTTACATTTTTCACTTCTTTTACACTTTTATTAGATATTTCTTAGTAAATTCTATTTTAAAAAAAATTAGTCTGACTGAAAACATTTAACAAACAAAAACAAAAAAGAAAAAGCTCTTTCTTCATTAGTGCAACAGAAATCAAGCAATTCATAGGTAACAGATTTTTTTTTAAATTTATTTACAATAGTTAACATGTTTGGTTTTTTAAATTTAAGTACTTTTTATAAAAACTTTCTTATTGTCGTTCAAGTTTTTGAAATTCTGACTATAGAAGATGTTTGGAATGAATTAAAAATGGAACATATAACTTAGATAAATATTGGCCTTTTACTTAAAGATACATGAAAAAAGGCACTTGATTCATGTTAAAAAAAAACATGTATTTATCGATGCATTGACTTTTAACTGTTTTAATGATCTCAAACATCTTCATACAAAGGAAAAACAAATCGATAAACGCGAATGTCGGGTAAAAATAAATAAATAGAAAAAACTTTTACCCTTTGAATCCTTTTAAAAAAATTTCCACTTTAATCGATATTTTTTTAATGATCAGTCTAATGGTCGGCAGTAGGTCAGGGCCTCACCGGTTAATGTGCGTCCTCATATGGAGCATGAGGTTGTGCTTGTGCTTTGACTTCTTGTGGCAGATGGGACACTCGAACTTGGGGTCGACGCCGCACTCGAATCGGATGTGCCTGCTCAGCGAGTGTGGCCTGGCGTAGCCGTTGCCGCATTTTGGGCAGGTGAACTGCGCCTGATACAGCTCCGACGCGTAGTAGCCTCGCCGGCACCCCTTCGGATCTAAACCGAGCCGGAAACAGAAACAAAGAAAAATACTAAATCACGAGAGAAGGCTGTTGGCGTATTGTCAAAAAAGCAAATTAAAAAAATTGGGACATGCGTTTCTAAATTTGAGTTGCTCTGTGTTAAAAGAAAACAAAAACTGGTATAGGACTTTTCTGTTATTACTTAAATTAAATAGAAATACTAGGATTTTTTTCAGGCTAAAAATTTTTAAGATGCATTGATTATTATTTTATTTTTATCATTTCTACATAACATTCAAAATTTTTTTTCATATATTTTTCCATCAAGTGACTAGATGTTTGGTAATTTTTTTTTTTCAAAATTAGTCCACTCGGTCTCCACTTTGTTTACTCCGTTTGCCTAAAAGAAAAACAAGAATTACATATGACATCACGTTTGGCCTTTTTAAAAGTAACTTACAAACTACCCGATTTAAATAAATCAAGCCAAAGTACAACTGAGTTTACAGTTAAACAAGTTAAAATGAAAAATTGATCAATTTCAACTTCTGAGATATAATGAAAGTTAAATATTTACTGAAGAATGATATTGTATCGTACTCACAAGTTGGCAATAATTATTATTATTTTTTTTTTTTTTAAATAAATAAATGCAAGTGAAAAACAAAAACAAGATGATTCTAATTAGATCTGAGAAGTTTTATGAGCACTCCGATTATTTTATAATCAGTTTATCTTGTAAAAACAAAACAAAAACTCAAGTCAAATAGGGGAATTTGTGTCATTTAAAAGCACTATCTTTTTTGCAATAAGTATTGAAACAATATCAGCACAGATTATTATTGTAACTTTCAAATTATGATAATGGAAATATTTGTAAATTGGAAAATAAAATGAACTTTAAACTGATACTTAGTCATGTTTCATTTGTTTTAAATTATGGCTTGTATGCAATTTTAACGATTCGAAATAATTATTTGCCTCGTGTCGACTTGCCTAGTGTTTCCCGGGTTTCTTCTTCAACTGTGAACAGTCGACGAGGTGTTTCAGGAGACTGGACGCTGTCTGCGACTTGTACTGGCAAGACGGACACTTGAAAAACGTTCCTTTTTCGTTCGTTTTTGGAACACCGTCAACTGAAAGAAAAAAAAAGAAAAAATGCATACAATTAAAGCCTGAAATTAATAAGCTCAACGCGCTTTATAATTTTAAATTTGCCAGTGTGGCTTACCTGTTCAGGCGTTATTCAATAAGTTTTATTTTTTATGGGCTTACTTGCAATAACTGGTAAAACAGTATGAAGTTTTCTGAACGAAATCTTTGCTGTTTGAATCAAAAGGAGTATTTTTACATTTTTTTAAAGGAATTTTAAAAAAATATCTATTTAAAATTTTTATTTCAATACAGTGAACACGTTCATTTTACATTTGTATAATATTTTTATCAAAAGCCGTTTTTAATCATAAATAGCTTATACTTTTAAATAAAGCTATCCAACCTTTATAATTAAATAAATATTAATTTTGAAATATAAAAACTAATATCGTGGGTATAAGAAGGAACCAATACAACAAAAACACAAGGTAAAAAAATTTTGTTTTTTGGCCCAGTCGTAGAAAGTCACAAATTGAAATGTTTAAGACGGCAGTGTTTCACGAAATCACTTTTGTAGAAGGATTTTTTGCCGCAGATGGAGCATATGAACTGAGGCTGCTTCCCGCACTCGTACCGCATGTGGCGCCAGAGTGTGAATTTGGTACGATAAACCCTAGGACACTTGCGACACACGAAGGTTTGGTCGTGCAGCCATAAACGCTTCACCTCTGAAAATAAAGTATTTCAATACACATTCTTTTTTTTTTTTTTTTGCTTCAGCCCACCTTGTCCAACTCGTCAGCTGAGAACGATCATCTTTCATCCTTGGATTGTTTAATTAAAACTAAAGATAAATTAATACAACTTGCGTTCGAGTTGGAAACCGTCTTGGATTTGTAAAACTGGCACCCTTGCAGAATCATGCTACCGGGTAATGACAATTGGAAAAAAAAAATAGATCAACCCTATCGTAACTTTTAAAATCATTTTTTATATTTTACATTTGCATATTTTGATTTAACCAATGAAAAATAAAGATAAATTTGTACAATAAAATTTCATTTTTTTTTTCATTTGTTGACAGCTTCGACTTTTACAAAAATCAACAACATACATTATCGATACATTTACAAAATTTTGTCTTGACATTAGGTACGTATAACTATTTTCTCTTCTTATGGCTTAAGATCAAAATAAAACATAAAATAAGCCAAAATTTTAAAATTTTGTCTTTCAGAACTGTGGAGTATGAAATTTTCATCCTAAATCCTGTATAAAATATTGATGCATTCCAATTAACTTTTTGCATGGTATGTCAATTTATGTATAAACCCGAAGTTTTATTTAAAAAATAATACGTGAGTTTATTCACTCTATCAAATAAGTTTTTTAAAAGAAATAATAGAATTTGATTTTATATAATTGTTAATAAAAGTTTGACCAGTCTTTACTGTGAAATTTATTTTTTCACTTTGTATATTGTGATTTTGGAAGAATTGTCTAAAATAAGTTTGAAAATTTTGTTATGCATTGAAAGGTGTTCTGATAAGACTAAATTTTTTAAAAATGTGACAGGTTTATCAGTTGTATGCATCAAATGTCTGTAATTGGAACAAAAAATAAAGAAAATGCAAAAGTAAAATAAAACTTAGACACAAAAAATAAAAAGTATAAATGAAAAACCTGTACAAAGATTTCATAATAAATTTTAATACTTCACCAGTTTTACAATATAAAGCAAAAAATACATATATTCGATCACCTAACTAAAAATAGAAATCAAAGATCCTAATTTACAAAAATATTTTTGATTGCATCACCAGTTGCATCAACCGGAGACGTATGATGATCCGTCGTCTTAACAACTATAAAACAAAAATTTGATTTTTTTCCACCATAAGGCACACAAGAAATTAAAAAGGAAAATTTGATTTTTTGAGTTTTATAAACATAAAAACTAAATTTTTGCAATGAGAGAAAAATGAGTATTTTTATCACGTGAAAAGGCAATCAATTGCTTTCCCTGAAATAAAGTAGAACTAAACAAAAATTAAATAAATCTAAAAGAAGTTGATTCCCTGAAATGTATGGCAGTAAAAATGAGCAATTTCGTGCTTTTTAATACTTTTTCTTCTTTAAAAAAAAATTAAATTAAAATAAAACACCGGTTTGTTGTACAGATAGCACGATTTTCTTTCAAAAAGAAAAGAAAAATGAAAAGAAAAATAAATAAATAAAATAAAAAATAAAAACTTAACTTAAGTAAAGCTCTTAGAGAAAGTGATGTAACATATAAAAAGTAAGCAGAATAGCACAGAAATACTTACAAACTATATAAAAAAAGTAATAATAAATAGGAAAAGAAAATGTACAAAAGGTGCTGTATATGGCACTCAAACTAAATACTAAACAAAACAAAAAATAAAATAAAAACTCCCTGAATTGTTAATATCATACAAATATTCTGAATATATACAAAATAGATTGTATTTGATACATTTTTTCTTATGTTGAATAAATAACCTTTAAGGATAATAAATATTTGATTTATATTTCGTACGGTTTTGTAGAGTATTTTTGATTTTTTTTCAAAACTTAATTTTAAGAAGAAAAAAATTCTGGCACTTGTTTTTTATACACTAAAAAAATAAAAGCTAATATTTTTTTTTTAATATTGACAAATAGACACTAGTTATGGCATAAAAAGGTACTAGAATACATATCATATAATTATCAATAATAATATAAAAATGTCTTAAGGCACAGTTTTCTTTTTTTTAACTCTTTCTTATAAGTAGGCACAAGATAATTGTCTTTTTTTTATTCAAAAAATAAACTTTAAATATAAAATAAATGTTTGTACTTGATTTCAAAAAGATCGTTACTTATTATATTTTTTGAGCTTGGTCTTTTGGAAATTTTTGATCAAAATTTTCATTATTTTTCAGTCTTAGGTTGTCTTTTTATTTATTTGTGATGTGTTGGTTATTATTATTACTACTATTTATTATTATTTTTTTTTTTTTTTTTATTTTATTTTACGAGGGTTCGCAACAGCAGAGGTTATATCAACCCTCGGGGTGCCGGTGTTTTTGAAAAAAAGCCCATTTGTAAGTATGTCGGGTTCGAATGCAGGGCCGCTGGATTCGAACCCAGGACCTTTACCTTATAGTGATGAGCGCCGTGTCAACGCCTAAACCGTTGCGGCCACCGACGCCCCTACTACTATTACTAATTAATTATATCAGATGCAGTGAAAATTAACTTTTTTGAGGAAGGCAGTTTTAAACTTTTTGGCAAGGCAACGAATAATGTGACTACGCACTGGGAAATTTTTTTTTTTTAATCCGCAGCTCTTGTATGATCCCCTCTCAAAAAACTATTTTCATATGGCAATTTTTTAAATGTAATTACAACCCTTAAATGCCTGCATTTCAGTCAAAAATCTTATACTGAGCGGATTATCTTATAAAGTAAACACTAAAAAACAAAAGAAAACATTAAATTAAAAACAAAAAGAAGCTTCCTATTTTGTACGGCCTGAGGTATAAATAAAGACTAAAATATAAAAAAATTTAGACTCCCCAATTGAGTATTTTTTGTTCAAATTCATAATTGTATATAAAAAAGATATCTTTTGTTTCCTAAGGGGAGATCCTGGTGCTATTGGCACAAAACGCACTGGGCTCGATTACTTTTGTTTTTAATTATTAAAGAAATTAAATAATTAAAAATCTTTCCTTATGGAACGAATTCCTTCTCCTCCTTGAGAGTACGTTCGTTCATTTCTAGAAGGTCGAGCTTTTCTCGGTGCATCCTTTCTATGTGTCGTGCGACGTGCATTTTCTGTTTTGCCCTGTAGTTACAGTACGGACACTGGAACTGAGGCTCTTTCCCACATTCCCACTTTTGGTGATTCCTGAGTGAGCTTTTGAGTTTGTAATGCCTCCCGCACTTCGTACACTCGACACCATCACCTCCTGTGTAACCACCTGTAATTAAAAATTAAAAGAATAAATAAAATATTTCAGAATTTAATTCGAATTCACTAAATTGTACACGGTTTGAACTGAAAAGACAGTTTGCATTTGAACATTTTTGACGGACTAAATATGTAATGTTTTAATTGATCAAATTTCACAATTTCTTTTTGAACTCATTAATAATTTTTATTTTTTGAATATAAGTTGATGTACGACTGCTTACCTGAGGTATTGAGGGCGGATTTGAGAAACGCCGGCTGCATGGAAGCCCAAAGATCCCAAGACGCCAGGGGCAAAGGGTTCAAATATTTCATACCTGGAAAATGAAATTCAAAAGAGGGTTGATGATATTCTAAATTTCTTCCATTAAAATGATTTTTTTAAAAGTATGTTTGTTTTCTTTTTTCAGTAAGAAAAAAGATTTCAGAAACCTTTCATGCCTAAGTCTTGGATTTTCTTTTACTCTTTTCTCTCATCTAGGCATTCCATGCAAGAAAGGACATGCAGAAGTAGAAAAAAAAAGATAATTAACAAATTTTTCAAAGAGAATAATTACCATAGCCAATTTTTTAAAAATATACGTATATAAAAAAACTGTTTTTTCTTCCTATTTTATTTGTTTAATTTATATATTCAAATAAAAAGAAAAGACCTTTTTTTAAATTAAAAAATAAATAAATAAAAATAAAAGAAGGGGTATTGAAATGTTTTAATTTTGAAACAAAAATCAAACTGGTACAAAAGAAATGAAAAATAAGCAAGAAAAAAGAGCTACGTTAAGAATTCACTACTTGTAAAAGATTTTTAAATGGGCTGGGAAAACTATAAAAATAATAATAAAATGATAAATATTTATAAAGAAAAACACGTTTTTTCATAATTGAAATAATGTATTTGACAAGTACATAAAATATATTTATGGAATCTTCTATCTTCTTTCTTTCTTTTCCCACCAGTCTTTTCTGAAAAAAAAAGAAAAAATCCAAATTAGCATATGTCCTTTTGAATTGTGATGCGATTGAAAATCAACTTACACATTTGCTCATAGAGACGCAACTTGGTTCCACCTTAATAAAAATCAACAAGCACGTCAAACCGTGTATCATTTGGATTGTCAAAGACGAGGAGACGGATAGAAAAATGTGAGCAATTTTTTTTATCCCACCAGTAGATGGATAAAATAAACTTTTTCTGATGGACCAAACAATTTTTTTTTCATTTTTATTAAAAATAAGTAGAGTTACAATGCTTTTAAAAAATTAGTCTTATTACTTTATTATTATTATTTTTTAAGAGAAGGCAACTTTAATCACAGTAGATATTGTTATATATAATTTTTTTATAACACTTAAGTACTATAATAGAGAGGAAGACTTAACTTTTATTAATTTAAGGCACATTGATTCCTCAAGGCGAATTATTTACAACAAATGATAAACATAAGGATACAAAAAAATTAATAAATCAAAAAAAGAACATGATTTTAACATGTAAAATTACATAATATTATTTTATGTATACGTATATATATTTTTTATTTGCAAAAAAATATATATATTAAAAAACATTAAATCTAATGTTTGTTTTTACAAAAAAAAAAAAGGCATGGAAAGACGATATAATTTCAGTTTTGTCAAATAAAAAATGAAGTAAAACTACAAATTACATGGTCGTAGTTAGAAAATGGGAATGTTGGGATTGAGTGGGAGGCGAGACAGGTGCTGAATCTTGTTTAGTCAAAGTAGCGATGGCCATCAAATCGAGCATATCCTTATGCTGACGCTGCATATGCCTCATGTGGTGCGACTTCCTTTTGCACCGTTGGGGGCAGAAGGGACACTGGAACATCGGATCTTTCCCGCATTCCCAGAGCGTGTGTCTCTGGAGAGAATCCTTCCTCACGTACGTCCGTCCGCACTTTTCGCAAGGGAACACCCCGTGGTTACGTTTGTTCGACTTTCGTTTCACGTCCAAGTTCTCCCTTTGCGACATCGTCTCTGCGAACATATATATTCGTCGAGTCAGACCCACACAAAGTCACGAATGCTTTCTGATTCTTGCTTTTATTTTAATTTTTTTTTTAAAGATATTTTTTCTGTTTTCCTTACTAAACCTCAACCCAAAAAAATAATAAAATAAAAATGCATGCAGAAACAATCAAATTAATAAATACTAAAGGAGTGGTCAGGCATGCATAAAGAAAAACTCGTTAAATTTAGTAATTTATTATTTTTTTCTTTCATTACTTTTTTAACTTTTTTTTTTTTTTTAATTTTTAACTAAGTACCCATACAAGACAAAACTACTAGGGGAAAATACTCCTTATTTTGGCATGTTAAAAACTTCGACAGATGTATGCCGGAGGCCTATGTGCCGCAATAAATTGTGCTTGTGCTTCGAACGATAGGGGCAAGACTGACAAGAGTACCCGGCCTCTTTTCCACACTCCAACCTCCGGTGTCTCTCGAGGTTGTGCACATAACGGTAACTCCGCCCGCAGCCATTGCAATAATGCCTGTTTATCCAACTCAATCCGGAAGACAACTTTGTCAGGAAATCTAAAAAGAAAACAACTTAAATCATTCACAGGGAGAAAAGTGGTAACTTTCGTTTAAAATGGGGGAGGGGGTTGAATTCTTTATTACTAAGGTATGGAGTGTTTAAAAAAATAAACTAAAATTAATTTTTTTTAAATGACGTCGACTACCCTGTTTTGTTTCTGCTTAAATCTGAAAAAAGAAAAAAAGAATTAACCAAAGATCACTTTTAACTGTAATTATTAATTTTTTAATAATTACAACTTACCCATTTATTTCTTGCTGTCTATAAAAATGTTAAAAATATTTTACAATTAAAAAATAAACACCTGTTTGTTTCGTATAATTTTAGCATTAAAATGCAACACTTTATAATGTTGCATTGTTCAACAGATTAACTTAGTAAAAAAAAATTAAGACTTTTTAAAAAATAGATACTAAAAATAAAAAAAATAATAAAACTGCAAATTAGGTTGAACACAATAACAAATTAAAACAACAAATTTTATTCTTTTACCAACAAATATATTTCTAACAATAAAATTCAAATAGTATAATAAAATTCATAAGCCACTAATATAAAGTTGTATCTTTCTAATAAATTTCCTTTTTTTATTTTTTGACTGAGCAATAAGAGCATTTTTTTCGAATTTCCCTGTCTGTTTTATATACAATGACTTAAAAAATTGCTTACTTAGGAACTTCTATTTCCACTTTGGTGTTTACACAAAAACAAAAAAACAAAAAAAAAATAGTTTACATTAAACCTGTTGGTGAATTATCAAAACATTACTCCTCTGATTGAGTTAAGGGTAGTACTTGGTTTGTACTACAAAAGAAGACTGGAGGATCACAATATTTTCGGTTATTCCACTAACATGTAACAATGTATATATAATATATAATTTAAAAAATGGTCCCTAATTTTTTTTTCATATTTTTTATTTATTTAAATGAACTCTTTATAGACTAAACTACTAAAAAATATAATTATATTTCATTTAAAAATATTGCATTTTCTTGCGTCTAATAACTAATACCTTGTCTTTGATCCCTAATTAAATGTTAAAAACAAAGCACTATTATTTGGCAATATTTGTACTTGAGAGTATAAATTTACTATAGTTCAATTTTAAAATAAAATCTAAATTTAAGCATTACAAAGAGTATTGGCAGTACCTGAAAAATAAAGCTTTTTACTTTTCTTGACAAAAAAGAAATTTCTTGTATCTCAAAAATTTAAAAAGGAACTAAACTTAAAAAGAAAATCCTAAACTTAAAAACACTACCTCTAAAACAAAATTGAATCCCGAAAAAAGAATAAAAAGACAACCCAAAATTAACTAAAACTAAACTTTAAAAAGAAAAAAAAAATCTACGCATATAATGGAAAAAAACAAAGGACGTATACAATATAAACCAAAAAAAGCATTATCTGAAATAAAATTTATATATAAAAAATTTCAAAAAAATCAACAAAGAAATTAGATTTCTATAATTTCCAAAAACCGCATAAATAACGAAAAAGCCCACTCATGAAAATGTCCACAACATGGTGACTTACAAGACAGATTCACGAAATAAGCTTAAATAAAAACATTTAAAAGATTTTTTTTTTTTAAAGGTAACTACAATAAAAAGCAAATTATAAGCTGTTTGGTATAAATGTAAGGAATATACAAATAAATAAAAACTCTATGAAATATAGACATACATAGACCTAGGAGGTGGTGGAATAACAATGGAAGATAGTTTCTTTTTTTAATATTTAGGCCGAGAACTTGTCTTTAGCACCTTTAAATTACCAAATATGTTTTCTCCCATTAACATACTAAATTATTGAGCAAAGTTATTGTATACAGTGTTGACTTTGATGTAGGAACTAAAAAGGACATTTCTGGTATACATAAAGAGGTATTTAAATTATAAGACATAATAAAACCAACATGATGCTTTTTCAGACAGCATAGCCAACATTTGGATAAGGCACTTTTGGTGAGTATCAAAAGCAAAATCTAATGCCATGAGCTGCACCCTCATTTAAAACCATAGGCAATCAAGTACATTAAATAAAACTTGAAAACTTTTTAGACTGAAAAAAAAAATTATAGAAGTAGATGTAACTTTGTAAGTTACAAAATAATTTTTTTAATGAAAGTATACTCCACATATAAAAAAGAAAATCAGAAGAAAAAAAACTGAAAACAAAAGAAAAAGCATCATAATAAAATATCAGATCTGCGCGGTTTTTTGTTCATCAGTTTCCCCAAGAGAAATTTTCCAGTTTAGTGTTACCAAGGTGGCTGGATATGCTCGGGTTTGTGTGCTCGAGCGATGTGCAGCATGAGGTTATAGCGTTGTTTGGTCTTGCGAGGACAGTAGGGGCAGTGGAACTGAGGCTCTTTTCCACACTCGAGACGTATATGTCGCCGGAGGGTGTGCTGAGATGAATAGCACTTGTGGCATGTCGGGCATGAGATGCTGCGTGACGTCGATCCTCCCCGGCCTCCACTCCCTCCTACAGTGGACGATCCGCCTGAACCACCCTTGATCGATTGCAAAAGAGGCCGGGCTAGCAACATCCTCTGCTCTGTAAAAACAACACAGAGCCAATGTATAAATTTCAGATTGTTCTTCCTTCCCCTCTTTAATTTTTGTGTGTGTTAAAATTTTAGCTGTTTTTCTTTCTCTTGTATATGTATTTCTTTCTCTATCAAAGCTTTTTTAAAACATCTTCTTTAATTCATCACAAGGAATTTTTTCTCTCGAGCATTTAGTTTTGTTAGTGTTTTTAATCATTAAAAAAATAAAAAATAAACAAAAAAAGCACAAAACATTCACAAGGTCACAAACCACAAGTGGCCAAGCTATTAAGCAAGTTTTTCTTGTCGTAATCAGTATGTATCTAGTTAAACACAATTTTAAATATTCCGACAATATCTAGTACAAAATATGTTTACAAATGTCGAGAATTAATCTAAGCAGGTGTGAAATGTGACATTTTGACTCTTTCTGTATTAATATTTATTAAATGAAATAATCATTAAACAAACTTTGGCGAAAAATGTCAAATAATGAACATTATCTGTTGGTTATTGTATAATCGTTTCAAAACTTTTCTGTACCATGCCCAGTTTGAAGTAACATTCACTTTGCCTCACTGTCGCTTCATGAAAACAGTATCAACAGCAAACACGACATTTATTTTAATCTTTAATTTATTTTATTTTTTATCTCAACCAATACCTTACATAAAGATAAATTAATTAAAATAAGTTATTTGGTCAATCGGACCACGAAATCTAATGGATTTATTTTAATTTTACAGCCAAATTTTAATAATAAAAACTGCCAATAGGCAAATAAATTTAAGTTAAAAAAATGTACAATTTTAATTCAGCAGTTAAGTCATGTGGGCTTGTATTTTTCATTCTAACTGTAAATACTGGGTAGGTTTTCAAAAAATCGAATAAATCTTCTATTATGAGCATTATAAAAATGGACAGAGGTCAACATCCTTTTGACTAAAATGATAGTCCTGGATTAAATTGGGAATAAAATAAAATAATGACATTACGAAATATCAATGACAATGACAGTAGAATCAAATAACAGGATACACAACTATAGAAGAACCAATTTTAAATATTTAAATTATATAATTTTTAAATTTAATAAAAAAATCAAGGTGTTAAAGATTATTAGCTTAGATTTCTGCTGAATTTTTCGGTTTAATCATTAAAATATTTATTGCACTAACACCGTTTTGTAATAGTGTGTTGGTAAAAAAACCTAATAGTTCTATAATCAACAATAAAAAATAAAATAAAATTTTCCTTGCTATGAACAAAAAGAAGGGTAAAACAACATTTAATTAAAATAATTGAAAATGTAATTACTGTCAATAAATTAACAAAACTGGAATAATATTTATTTTACATCAATTTTTTTTTTTTAAATAACATTGTGAAAAAATGGAGTTATTGTTTGATGCCAAGATAAAATCTTCAGAATGTTTAATGAGTTAAAAAAAATTAAAAGCTGTGGTTTTATAGTCAGTCAATGAAATTTTTAAACTGACATTTACTTTTCCATAAGAAATGTTATGTTTTAATACATATTTCATGTATTAAATATCTTTAGCTTTGCTTTAGTATGAAATGAAAGCAGAATATACTTTCTCACACGTAGCTATAAATAAGCTAAGAAAGGAAAAACAATGTGTGCGCAAGCAACTTTTTCTTATTGTTCTTAAGCATTTCTGTCTTTTTTATAATGATGTGTATATATTCATAAATTACATTTTCCTATAATTTAAACTTTAAAAACCTCATGGATATGTACTTTTCAAACTTGTAATTTTTTGTTCGTTTGAATTTAAAATAAAAATTCCTTGTAATGAAAAATATTTACTTTGATTTTAATTTAAAACCAAAGATAAAAACAAAAATTCAACCAGTAAATTAAAGCTCTTTTCATATCTCCACAGCATCCAAATAAAAATTTAAATATGTAAAATCATGCTCACCCTTTTCTTTTCACATTTGTTTTGTAAATTCTGGTTTTCTTTTATTTTTCATTAACAAAAATAAATAATAAAAATATGTAATCAGCAAGTGTATATACAAACTGCTCACTAAAAATACACAAAAAAAGGACAAAACCCACGGAGTTTTTGAGTTTGTTATTTACATCTCCCCCAAAACGGTTTTTCCCCTTGTCTTTTTGACAAGAATGGAAAAATAAAAAAATAATGCAGCAGTGACAAACAAAAGCCCTTTTCAAACGTGACAACTTTCACATATCAAAGCGGTTGCACCTCAAGATGAAATAAAACAAAAAGCTTTGTTTCTGAAAGCAATCGTGATATTGGAGACACTCTCGCTGAAAAAAAAAAAAAAAACCTTCATGCGCATGCACCTTTCTTAACTTTAAACAACTTTTCAACAATAATTTTCCAATTTCATGATATATTCCAAATTATTTATATAAACATTCTTAATAGCTTATGTATTGATAATCTTAAATTTTAGAAAAAAAAAAACACTCGTATTATTATAATTGTAATAATATTATCATATAACAGTAATGACAATCATGATCGCTATCAAGTAGATATTTCAAGACGTAATAAAATATCCGCTACTTTTTTTAATACAAATTTGTTTATTAGTGAAGGTAAATGCATACTTTGTGCACATGTATGTGACTCATATTTGAGAATTGTGCAATACATCTTAAAAGCTTATTTTCACGTCTTTTAACTTTAAAAAATTAAAAAATGCTTTAATATGTCAAGAGGCCCCTTATTTGTTCTTTTTTTCAAACAAGGAGATAAACAAGAGATAAACATTACTTCCCATTTTTTAAAAGAAAATTTCCGTTGATTTTCACAAGCAAACATCAATTAAAAAGTAGTCTGGGCTCTCACTTATCTATGGAATTTTATTTACTTAAATTCTTTATTAATAAAACTTGATTGTGGTGTGCCCAGAATACATGAGTTTGATTTTCTCTCTCTCAATAATATATATTTTTAACTATCTTTTTAGGGTTTCATAGACTATAGTTAGTTTTCAATTATAATTACTAATTGTGATACAGTATTATTGATTGTATTAATTGTAATACTATTCCTATTTATTGAAAATACTTGTGTTGTATAGAGATGATCAAGACGTGTAATAATTATTGTTCCTCCTATTTTTGTACTAATGATCTTATCATCATTATCTCTTTAACGATAAGCATATATACATATATTTATATACATTGAATTAATAAGATTAAAATAAATTTTAACTTAATTAATTATACTTTTTATCTAAGGTCTTGGTTGAGATGAAAAAGCTAGTGTCACGAGCAGGATTCAGGGAACATCAAGACCTTACACAAAATGTATAATTAATTAAAATAATGCAGTCAATTATGACTATTAAATACATATAGACTTCTAACAAATAAATTAACCAAACTGAATAAAAATTAAAATAAAAGTATAATTATTAATGAAAATTGTAGAGAAATCTTTGCAAAAAAAATTATAAAACAAAGAGGAAAATGAATAATTCATTTTAAAAATGAGTGTTTAAAACCAAAAAATTCATCGAGGATGAATGGGTAATCAATCAATAAGAGATGGTAAAATTATGATTGATAGCAGAACAACGAGGATGACAACGCCTTCATGGAAAATATGAAGGATACTCCGAGACAAACTTAAGGCCACGAGTTTAATTGGAAATGTTTTTTATCTGGCTGGCCAAATATTTTCATCCACTTCGTTAGGATATGGCGGATAACGTAGCGATGAAAAGTGAGAATACGAGTAGTTGAAATCACTTGGATGAGTTAGAACTAATTTTTTTCCCTCATGGGAAGAAAAAGCCTAAAAATAAATAGATAAAAACTAGTGTATACAGTAAAAATTTTGCTTGAACAATTTGTTTTCTTTATTGAAATATTAAAATTGCATAATACAGTTAAAAAATTAACAAAACCAACTAATTTTGTTATTTACAACATCAATAACACATAAATACACAAATGTTCACGTTATTTATATAAACAAAGACTAATACTAATTTTCATACTTACCTTGATTATATATCCAAAAAAAAGACGTCCATTTTTTTAAAAAAATTTTTAGGGGCTAAAATCTAACTTTTTTTTCAGGATCTTTAAAATAAGTCCATACCATAAGGGACCGAGACACAAAGGGGATAAGACACCGAAGGTGTGTGCGCTCAAGCTTTTGTCGAATCTTCATCAAAGGATGGGCGAGGATAAGGAGTAAGAGAGAAGAGAAAAAGACAGACTGAAGTGAAAGACAGACACCCAAAAAGCAAAGCATGCAGAAAAAAAGTCCCAAAAAACGCCCAAAAATCAGTTAAGGCTCATACCCAAATGCAATCATTCTATGTTCAATGTATAAACAGGCATGAAATTACATGCAAGACTTTTTTTCTTTCTTTAGTCTTGAATGTAATTTTTTTAAAAATATTACTTGTTAATTTATTATTATTGTCAAACTTCATGCATTTTTATTGATAATCCAGTCGGTAAACAGCCTTCAATTTTAATATTTAAAAAAATATATTTTTCAACTTAAAAAATATGCATCCTATAATTGTAATTTTTTGAAAATAAAATCTGAGAAATATTAGGAGAGAAAGCCGTTTTCTCGTCATGGTGCAAAGTCCGGCCTCAGCGATTTTCAAAGAGCAAGCAAAAAAAAATTTAGCAACGACGCTGAGCTGGACAGAAAAGTTCGAATCGATAAATACGGACAAGTTGTGAAATAATAAAAGGTCACGACATAATATTTCCGACTGTTTACCGGCTGGTGTGGGGAAGCTTTTGGGAAAAGCACATTCCCACGGCGGTTTTTCCCCCCCTGGGGCTTAGACAATTTCGTCAACCTTTTCGACGAAAATAAAATTTTTTCGGCCCGAGGCAGCACTTGGGTCCGCCGTGTGATGTGCTTTTTTCCAATTTTTCTGGGATTGACTTCAGTTAAGATGTCTTACCTTGATCCGAAGGGCCACCAGGTGGATAAGGATCTTCGGAGTTGTCACCTGAAGCGTTCCAACCACCTGAAAAACAAAAATAAAATTAGCACAAAAACACATTTTAGAAAGTACAAACAGAAAAAAAATTAAAATTGTCAGAATAGCAAAATTAAAAAACTACTCAACAACCCAAAACATCATCAGAAAACAAAGGCGAACCAGTAGTCGCAAATTAGTCTTTCAAACCCATTCGATCAAACCACATTTGTAACTAACTAGAGTAAATAAGTTGTGGAAAATAAAAATTCAAAACTTAAAAAGGTTGCTCGATGTATCCCTCATAATTGAAAGACGCCATTCCTTGCCTCTATATAGAGAGCGTGTAGGAATGCCTCTCGCTTAAGCACGGCACAAGTTCAACCACTGTTCCCATTTTTGGTTGAAACTAGGTTGTTTTACTGCATATAGTACTGATAGTTTTGTGTACATAGTTTGTGTTGAGTGAATGTATTTATTAGCGAGAATGTATAGTGAGAGAGTGCTGGCCTAAGTACTCCATCGTTAGGTTAGTGTCATATAATATTAATTAATAAGTTAAAATAATAGGTGTAAATGGTGATATAGGAACTTCATCGCCTTAATTGATTGTAAATAAGAAAGTAGGGCTATTCACGATGTTTGTTAGGTGTTAAATCGAATTAGCTCGAGTCGAGAAATATCCAGGAAGGTTGTGAACTCCCTCAAAGTTAAAAAGATAAGAAGAAGAAAGTTAAGAGAGTGAATGTGTTCAGAAACTGATAGCCCCTGCGGCTGGACGTCTAGGACAAGTCTGACCCTGGACTGCCAACACCCAGGGAGGGTGAGTTTCGAGGCCTACTGGTGACTGTAAAAGCTGGTGGACTGCGAGAAGTGTCTCAACTCTGTACATGCGTGTGCAGATTGGAACTTATACAAATCAGTAGGGTGATAAAAAAAAAGGAATATTGAGTATCCTATCGACTTTCAATTAGGTCTGTTATATCAAATAGGTCTAAAGAGTGATGGAGGAATATCAAGAACTCCACATCCGTACTGAGTGAACGGTATTTAAATAAGAAAGAATATATTTAAGTATTAATTAGGGGTTTGACTCTGGGAATTGATAGCGTTGGTGCTGAAATGACCTAGCTGATGATAGCACCCAGCACAACCTCACTGGCTGGCCGCAGGGCAAAAATTTGAATTGCCGGTGGACTGCGAGGAGATAAGCTCAACTCGTAAACAATGCATTGAATTTTCAACCCGAAGAGATGTCTCTCCCTATGGGAGTTCATCAACCCTGCTGTGGTATATGGTAGGTGCCTAGGAGATCGTCGCTTCCCAACCAACAGTTTCGACAGTTGGCTCATTTCAACACCCCATGTATATAACTAAAAACAACTAACATTTATAATGCATTCATACATATAAGTACACCTATTCTGATTAGACGGTGGAGTAGTCGATATCCATCGTCCTACACAACGTAATCAGCTAATCTAAATTAGGGTAGATGGAGTACTTTCATAAATATTCCGCGTCAACCCTAAACACACACGCATTGCTGGAGGGCGATTATAACCCTATATTTCATCATCAGCCCCTCACCACTCACACTAATACATACACTCAAACAAAATACATCAGATCTTTTATACAACAAAAAACCCCACGTCCTCTAAAATGCGGAACATCGGACCCTGTTCATAGACGTAATTTTTTGAAGTGTAGAATATGTTTGTACAATTTTAATTGCTTATCCGATCTGATTATCAATGAGTTCAATAAATGGATGGTTCAATAGATGGAACTGAAAATAACAAAGTGCTGTGAATTTTGGGTTCGTGTTATTTAATATTTAATCATTTGTATGATTGCAACTCTTGATGGAATTAGAGATTAAAATACGACAAATGTCAAAACCAGTGCATCGAATATTTCCCAAGTTAGACAACAGGAAGATGATACGGACAAAAATGGGACCACTTACAAATTAATGATGTGAGGAAGGGGGAAAAACGGGTCCAGGCCGAAATATAAATGTATGCGTTAAATCTAATCTTTTCCTCTTCAAAGATAGGCTTACCAAATTAAATCTAGACGCGCATTAATTGCCAATTAACATTATTTCTCGAGTAATGTACTTTCACAATTGTCGAAAATTCGATTTAACATCATAGCACGGCCGGCTGTTTGTAAAATGGGCGAATTTCTATTTCCTACAGGGACAAACAAAATTACGCCGCCGGGTCGGACTCTCGAATAAAATTTCTCAAGTGTTAAATAAGAGTTTAGTTTCGATTTCTGAAGATAGTCAAACGGGAAATAATTAGTATCTGAAAAGATAAAAGGGAGAAAAAACAGGCACCGGCCTTTTTATTGATATCGGACTCCGGTTATGAAATAGCACGGGGCACTTTGTTCGAACGGAATCGAAGCTTTATCGAATAATCATTCTCAATATTCTACAAGGATGTCAGCGTCAACAATATCAAGGAGTACATCATGCCCTCGAAGCTGATAAAACGGACTGCACCGCGGTCTACAATTAACACACAAAAAAGACACAAAAAAAAGGAGTCCCAAACAAGTGAAAAGTGTATATATGTTTGCAGAAATTTTACAAGATCTTAATAATGTAGACATGGTATGTGGTATTAAGGATACTAGGAAGCGAGATTTGTGCTCCCCAAGCACTGCAGCAATCTGGCTTATTGTACCTTCCTAGTTCCATAGTTCCGTGCAATAGACTCTTAGAAGCATCAGGTCATTGACTGTCGCTGCTACTTTTTTCAATCTCTAGATTCTTTTCGTATGTTAGATTAAATCTCTACTGAGCTGTTGCTTCGCATTCCAAGATGATATGGGTGGCTGTTTCCTCCTCCTACATTACGTAATCTGCAGATGGGATCATCGTTGTACATACCCATGTTGTGTAGATGTTTAAGCTTCTAAAGCAGCACCGAGTGCCATACCCAATCGAAGGCTGTCTTCACATCCAGTAAAATCGGACAATATGATACGGGATACCTCCACAGGGTATGAATGGTTTGGTATAGGGGAGAGAGGTAGAGATGTCAGGTCTTGTTCAATGGTTCAATTGAAATCGGGATCATTTTTCTTCGTCGGTTGTGGCCTTCATCTCGACGAGGGGATATGATATGGTAATAAGGATACTAGTAAGCAGGGTTTGTGCTCCCTACGCACTGCAGCCTTCTGGCTTATTCTTAGAAGCATCAAGTCATTGACTGTAGCTGCTACAATTTCATTCCCTAGATTTTTTTCGTATGTTAGGTTAAATCTCCATTGAGCTGTTGCTTCGCATTCGAAGATGGGTCGGCTGTTTCATCCTCCTCATTAAATAATCTTCAGATGGGATCATCGTTATATATGCCCATGTTGTGTAGATGTACTGTTTCTCAGATGCCAGTGAAGGGTCAGTAGTCCTATCATGCCCCTGAGTTTAGCCCTCTCCATTGCAAGAATGATTTTGACAGTATTGGTGAGGGTTGTTTCATCATAAGTTAACTGTGTCTAGGGCCACTAGAGTTTATCCACTTCTCCTTTTGTTTTGTTTCGATCCACTCGGCAATGGAGGATTCTGTTTGTTTTAGTTAGCCCAAGTATAGGTTCGGGCCCTATGTATGGTCTTCCAGATCCTCCTCTGGCCAGTCTTCTTTCTCGTTACCCAAAATTCCTTTTCCTGAGATATCAGGTTGCTATGTTTCCCCAGGTTTTGGATGTATTCACTGACTAAATTTGATGTGATATTTTTACTTAATAGCTGCTTGGCTATTAAATCTTATGAGGATTGTTTTGTCAGTGTAACCTCTTTTAAGATTTTCCAGGGTACAAGCGTTGATGGCATGTATTTCTGCTTGAAAGACCGAAGTGTACTTTCCCTAATGAGTTTGATTGCTCACATCTTGGGCTTGTAGAAAAACACGCGATCAGGTTCCTTCGTTTGTTTTATTGGAGTCATCTGTATACCATATCACTGATTCCGATGCTCTCCTGAGTTCTTCCTCTCCTTTATAGTCGGTTGAAACTTTATAGGATGTTGAAAAGAATGTTTCCGGGATTATATAGTCATTCCCTATTTCTAAGAATGGATGTCTGATCAGCGAAAATAGAAGGACCTAATAAAGTTCAACATTTTTGGTTGATATAACTTTCGCCTATCTTTCCTGTTTTAGTCTTAGAGTCCTTTCGGCAATTGGTCATTTTGAAGGGTATAAGCAGGGTGAGGCAATGACAGACCCCACCACCGATGACGTTGGTGAAAAGCCAAAAAGCGTCTGGCAGACCGAAATGGTAGATAAACCTTAAATCTATAGACCGTAGACCTTAAGATGAAATCTCATTTTTTTTTGTATTTTCCTCAAAGACACATCGAGATAACACATCCCGACAAAGAATAAACAATAAATAATAATATAATTATTCCAGTAAATATTGTCCAATCCGTTTCTTTTAAAAAGGAAAGTAGACTAATCAGATAGTTCGGATCGTTTGTGAAAGGTGGGTCCGCAAGATCCTGAATTTTTCTCGCGTTGTTATAATTTTTTCAAAAAAAATTTCTAATATTTTTGGAAATACATATTACATCTACGTACTTATTTTTGCAACACTAACAAGATCTTAAGTTTTTATACAAACCAATAGACTTTAAAATCTATGTCTGCTATTTTAGATTAATGGGTAAATAGAGCAAATTTAATTTCCAAATATGGAAATTTATGCATAGTTGTTCACATCTTGCTAAGATCCCAGGGATGATCACTGGGATCTCAGCATAAAGATTTTGTGAGCTGTGCATTTTTTGAACACTGCTCTTTTCAAAATGACAAATAAAATGAACAACTCTTAAACAGAAATACAGGTCGCCTTACTAAGTTAAATTACAGATAAAATCACAGTAAACCCAACAGAACTATCAAATTGTCAAAAAGACCATCTCAATATTTTGAAAATTTTGTTTTCTATTGTATAATTAGGCAAAATATCCTCAAATATTCACATTTTAGCGAGGAAAAAACGTGAAACTGATAATTTCTGAAGCTTTTCTAGTTTTATACTCAAAGCTGCAAGAACGATAGAGCATTGTAAGCTTAAGAGATCTGGATCATTTTTACATCTGGGAATGTTTTTCTCAAATAATTAATTTGTATAAATAAGCGGTTGAAATATTTTCCGGTATGTTCACGCCTTTTCTTGACGATCGGATGCACTTACGGATTTCAGTGAAGCGTAGGCTTTTTAATTATTAACACACATTTATTCGCAAGAGTTTCATTCCCCTAGTTACTTAGCGAGATCATGCGGACTCCTGCTTTCTCACACAGACGGAATTATTCGGCACTGGATGAATTCAAACAGCCTCGTTCAACAAAATATGCAAAATATAAAAAAAGCTTTGGTCCTTGGAAATAAATTTGGCGATTAATTTAAAGTTAGTCGGCTTCTTTCTACTAAACGCAAATTTGTACGAGCATATTCTGAAAATAGTATTGGAATTTTAACCGTTCCAAATGGTCATTTAAGCACCAAATAATTTCATTTGGTTCTTAAAAAGTAAATTTAGCGTCGGTGGGTCGGATCGGCAAAGAAACTCTGTGGCCCTCGAAGGACCTGACTCGTATGTTATCCACACCCGACTAAGAATAGGCCATACGAGGTTGATACGCGGACACTTACATTCGGGCCAAAGCCATGTACATGTATCCCACCTAGTGAAGTGTGCATCCTTGGCTCCATATAGAGAGCGCGCAAGAATGCCACACGATATAATTGCGCGCGACAGACAGGGAGTATCTGGGTCCCCTGTTCCGTTTCTTAGAGGAAATAGGTCTTTTTTATTGTATATTTTACTGATAGTTTTATTTCCCTAGCATGTGCTGAGAGTGAATGCATCTATTAGCGAGAATGTGTGAGAGGGTGATGGCGACCATCGACCCTCAATTATTAGGTTAGTTTTATTTAATATATAACCCTCACTAAGACTAGCAAAATCACTGCTGCAACTGGAGAGGACCAAACTCAGAGGAGTGATAGGACTACTAACCGGTCACTGGCATCTGAGAAAACAACTACACAACATGCATATAGAACGATGATCCCATTTGCAGATTATGTAATGAGGAGGAGGAAACAGCCACCCATATATCATCTTCGAATGCGAAGCAACAGCTCAATGGAGATTCAATCTAACATACGAAAAAACTTAGGGAATATTGTAGCAGCGACAGTCAATGACCTGATACTTATAAGGAGAAGGATAGAGTCTATTGCATTGAACTAAGGAACTAGGAAGGTTCAATAAGCCAGAAGGCTGCAGTGCCTGAGGAGTACAAATCCTGCTTCCTAGTATCCTGATCAGCATACCATATATATATTACGCAGGACGGGCGACCAAGACCCGAGGGGTTAAATGCCTGGGTAGACTCGTACCCCATATCAACATACCATACCATATATTTAATATGTAGAAAGAGTGATGTACGAACTTCACCACCCTATCTGAGTGAATTGTAAATAAGAAAAAATATAGATAAGAGAGTGAATGTATTTAGGGACAGATAGCCCCTGGAGCCCAACCTCTGCGGCTAGACGGATAACACCAAGGTTTGACCCAGGCTGCCAACACCCAGAGAAGGTTGATTTTCGAGGCCTGCTGGACTGCGGAAAGTGTCTTAACTTATATAAATCAGTAGGCTGATAAGAAAAAGTTTTGTGTAGATGAGAGTTAGAATTTAACTGTTTTAATCGTAGATTTATTAGAACAGCGAAGCAATTTCGTTTGATTCTTGAAATGAAATTTGACATTTTAACTCGGAATTTAAGTTGGCTAATAAGGTTTTTTTTGTCCGAACGCATAAACTAGCATCATACTAGACTGAAAATGTCAGAAAATGGTACAAATTACTGGATGCCTAAAACTTTCAAGTCCTTGTCTTTTAATGTGTTTAAAAAATATTTTTAATATGTTAATATGCAGGCTTGTATGTCTAACACTGAATTTTGTGAATTTGACGATTAAAATTTATTGTTATGTATGTAGAAATTTTAACGTGAATATTTTGACTCTGTTATGCCAAAAGCTTGTGGTCTAGAGACTAAAGACGCTAAGATGACTCAATTTCAGGCAAAATTGGCACATTTTCACACAATATATCTTGCTAAAATTCCTGTACGCAAATTTCTTAAAATTGTTTACATCACTATTTTAAAAATGTTGAAAATTTTAATTGCAAATGAACTTCTGAATACCCAGGTTTGTTATGACTTATGAGAAACTTCGTAGCGGTCGAAGGATACAGAAAACAATGAAATGGCCTTTGTCGACGATTTGAGGAAACAACGCTCGATTATTAACAAGTCGGAAAATACACTTGACACACATGCAACAAATATTAATTAACCCTCCAGCGTTTTCCCACCGGCGCGAAGGGTGGAAATTCACTTTTCCCGATGACAACGTATAAACTGCATAAACTATATAACTCGAGACATTGAGAATTTTATGAGAGCTTGTTTGGAATTATAAAAGAAAATAAAATAAAAAATCAGGCGTAATTGGCGAGATCTAAAAGTTAAAGGAGCGCAGATTAGTGAAACACCTTCCACCTTGAAACATATTGGGGGCGATAACAGCATTAAAAGTCAGTAAATAATCAAAATAAACATGTTTATTTATGAGAGTTATTGTTTCGTAAGGCCGTTCTACGTTCAGAATTTGCTTTTTGATGGTATAGAGAAAAATTAACAAAAAAAAGGGGCCTTGTGATTTCGACAATGGTATTCTGTGTTTTAACTTCGTTTTTTAAATTTTAGAAAGGAAACTGTTTTGGTAAGCCACGGATGAACGAAGACCCATGTTGAGAGGGAATCCTGGATCCAAAGGAACAAAACCTTTCCAAGTTCTTTTTTTAGCGTACCCAGACCATTTGGCGTGTCGGGGCACTTATAAGGGAATTATTTCCCGAGGTGCTATAGACATCTCGTCGGTTGGATTAACCGAATGTGAAAAGGGAGAAAATGTTCTCCCCTGTGGATGTTAATCCCGGCGTAAATTGGGATTGAGTATTTGCCCGGCTGGGACGACTCGCCCGTTATACGGGAGGAGTGAAAAGGGGGAACCGCGGAGTAATGAGGGAATGCCTGGAATTTCTCGGATGGAAGGGACTTCCGTTGTTCCGTTGCCAAAACAAGCCATTTGGCGACATCATTTTTCGCGGAGAAGGCCAAAAATGAAACAAATATCACGGTAATTATTACGTCATAAATAGTCTTTTTGAAAAATAATAATTTACTACGTATTTTCAATTTTTACAAAAATAATTGATTTTCCTTCTTTAAGATTAAAGTTATATGCGCGTCATATTATGAGGAGTTCATTCAGTTTTTATCTAACTGAACTAGCTAAATAGCTCATATCTGACACCTATGATTTACAAGTATGGCTAATTTTTTTTAAAAAATACTTGTTTTCTAATCGGCTATTTCATGGATAAATAAAGCAATACTCAGTCATAACAATAAATGAATATTAATGTAACACGTGTAACATCCCTTTATAACTTTATATTTAATTTTTTTAATATAAATATAAATTAATAATTAATTATAAATTTTAATATAAATATAAATTTTTAACTTTATAACTTTATTTTAGGGAATATTGTTGGGAACGTATGAACAAAAATTTATAATATACAATAAATAAATTGTAAATTGAAAATCGAAAACAGAATTTATAATAATGGGCTCAAATGATAAATAGGAAATTTTATGTAATCTTATTGTTAAAAATAAAAGCAAAGTGAATGTGGCAGAGGTGCAGCAATGTTGAACAAACAAACAATCAATCAATCAATCACTCTCACACCCGTTACCTCTCTCTCTCTCTCATTATGTCTCTTTTACTCACCCACTCTCTCTCTCTCTCTTACTATATTTACGTACTATCTGTCTCTCTCACTATCTATCTGTCAGTCTTTCTCTCTTACTAACTATTTCTCTTTCTCTCTCTCTCTTTTACTATGTCTCTTTAACTATCCCTCTCTCACTATGTCTCTCTCTATCTATCAATCCCCCCCCTCTCTCTCTCTCCCCCTTTCTCATTATGCCTCTTTTATTCTCCCTCTCTCTCTCTTACTATATATCTGTCTCTTTCACTTTTACTCTCTCTTTCTCACTATCTCTCTGTCTGTATCTCTCCCCTCTCTCTAACTCTCTCTCTCCCCCTTTCTCATTATGTCTCTTTTACACTCTCTCTCTCTCTCTCTCTCTTACTATATATATCTGTCTCTTTCACTTTTACTCTCTCTCTCCCCTCTCTCTTTATCTCTCCCTCTCTCACTATCTCTCTCTCTCTCTCTCCCCCTTTCTCATTATGTCTCTTTTACTCTTTCTCTCTCTCTCTCTCTCTCTTACGATATATATCTGTCTCTTTCACTTTTACTCTCTCTCCCCTCTCTCTTTATCTCTCCTTCTCTCACTATCTCTCTCTCTCTCTCTCTCTCTCCGTCAGTCTGTCTCTCTCTCTCCCCCTCACTCTTACTGTCTATCTATCTATTTCTCTCTCTCACTCACTCTCTCTCTCTCTTACTATGTCTCTGTATCTCTACATCTCTCTCTCTCTCTCTCTCTCTCTCTCTTCGTCAGTCTGTCTCTCTCTCCCCTCACTCTTACTGTCTATCTATCTATTTCTCTCTCTCTCTCACTCTCTCTCTTACTATGTCTCTGTATCTCTACATCTCTCTCTCTCTCTCTCTCTCTCTCTCTCTCTCTCTCTCTCTTCGTCAGTCTGTCTCTCTCTCCCCCTCACTCTTACTGTCTATCTATCTATTTCATTCACTCTCTCTCTCTCTCTCTCTCTCTCTCTCAAGCTGGAGCAACTAGGATCTAGAGCTAATAAGCAGATCCTGTCTGAACTTGAATATTTTAATGGAAAAGAGTATTCAATATAGAAGAAATCAAGTGTTTCTTTTTCAATTGTACCCTGTTTTCCAACTTAGTGGTTGGTTCCTAATTCATATTAGTTTATCTTATATGTAAATTGTATATTTATTTTATAATTTTAACATAGAAGAAAAGAAGATTTATTTTGTTTGAATTTGAAAGAGAAAATTGTTCTAAATTTAATACATTACGTTTAAAATTAGTACAAACAGATTGTTCCTGTGCGCTTAAGTAAAATTTATATTTTATAATTTTTAATCCAAAATCCAAATCCACTTTTAATTTTTAACGTAAAAGAAAAGAAGAATTTATATTAATTTATTTTTATTGCATTTGAATGAGAAATTTTTATGGAAAAAAACAAACAGGGTTGTTCCTGTGTACCTAAGTCAATCTTTTTAATTTATGATTGTTAACATAAAAGTAAGGTTTACAATAATGTCTTTTTTTGTTTTGAGAAATTTGTTTGAAAGTTAAAACATTAAAAACAAAAAAAAACACGATTCTTTTTATGTACTTAAGTCAATCTTTAAATTAACGCTGTTCCTATGAATCTCAACAAAAATATTTATGTTATAATGAATTAATGATTCCTTTCTCTAAAACAATTAAAACATTTTAAAATTATAAATAAAGAAATTTTTACGTTATTCATATTAAATATTTTATGGGGCATTAATTGTACCAATTATAAACAATTATATTAATTTTATAGGTACTCAATTTTGGTTTATTTATTTTTTTAAAATAATAGTAAGTGATGAAATAACCAATTTAAATTTAGTCCCTTAAATCAAAATCTGGGGAAAATAATATTCTATTTCCTTTCAAAGAGGAAAAATTAGAACAACCGACACACAAGCACGCGCAGACAAACGAGCTTTTTGTTAAGTTTGATGTTTTATGAATTAACATAACTGTTAGTATATATAAACATTAAATAGTTTCTTAAAAAGGTTTAGATCTTCCAAAATTAAATAATTAAACTAACGGGATTTCAAAATGTTTACTTTTCTCTCGTTTTCGTTCATTATTAGTTTTGCCAGTTGGCATAATGGATCGGTTTTGGTTAAATAAAAAATAATAATAATAAGCCAAGAAATAGAGGAAATAGGGATAAGTGAATGTTTACAATTATTAGGCTATAATTTTTCTTTGATTCTTAGATTGTCTTTTTTTAAGTAGAAAATGAATTATGTTAGCACATTTGTACCTATTTGAACAAAGAATTTTTGAATGTAACAACATACTATCGACCAGTTAATGAATCAATTAGCAATTGCCAACGATTAGGGATAATTTTTTATTGTTATGATATTTTAAACTGTGGAAGTTGTCTTTGCTTCTTTGGTCTGTTTTCTCTCACATATTCAACAAAGCGTATCTTATAATCGGCAAATGGGAAAGCATGCAGAAACGGTTTGGCCGTTCTACAGTTCAACACACCCCGAGGATGACAGCGGCTTGATGGAAACTGGTCATCCGTGGCCCGTTTATCCTCGCTGTTAATTTTCCGTTAGGTGAGTACAACAGAAGAAATTAGAAGAATCCTCACGAGTCTAACAGGAATACACCGAGCCGTTTCGTCGCAATTAACAAATAAATTTACCATAAACAAATATAATTTGATCGTAAAGTCTTGAGAGATTTTATGTTAAATTAAAAAACCATTTAATCATGCTGCCAACATTTATCTTTTCTCATGATTATAAAAATACATAGATCGGGAATTATCTTTTAATTAAGTATTTTGGATTGATATGTACATATTTGTCAAGAGGCGGTTAAAGCTTTTTGCGTTCGACTTTTCAAGTTCTTTCAAAACACAAACATAAAATTTAAATGTGTGTGTGTGGCCTAAAGTCTTGGATAAGCCTTGAAATGAGAAAAACAAAACCCTCTTAAATTTCTAAGCACTTAATATTGAAAAATTTAATTAACCATTTTTTTTCTGTGACCTAACATTCGTTTATTCCGCGAGTAATCGATCAATAAGTGCCATTGTAAAAACAACAAAAACTTGGAGAATAATTGTCCATTGTTGTGCAGGAATTAGCAATTGAAAGTGTGAAGCCAACAGAAAACTGGCATAAATGTTTTCGTAACGGCAGAGCTGTTGAGAAGGGGGAGAAAAGCATACGCAAGTCCTAGTTTCTCGTTTTTCCTGCCTTTGTCAAATTGAGGTCAGATCCTCATTTTCTTCCTTTCGGCGCGATTAAACTGTTACCCCGTTATTAGTATTATTTTTCATTATTTATAATATATTTGTAACAATATAATAAAAATTAATAAAACAGACAGACATTTAACAGTATGTAGTATACAGGGTGTTCGGCTACTCGTGTTACAAACTTTGCCAGTAGATTCTAATTCAAAATGAAACCAAAAAGTCCTAATTAACTATGGTCCGAATCTCAACAGTTTCGGAGTTATTCCACTTTTTTTTTTTTTTAAGATTTCACTCCCTTGCTTCAAATAAACAATGAAAACCCCAAAACTAAAAGGTTTTGGACAAATCCGTCGAATCCATTGAAAACTAGTTAAATTTCCTTCAAAATGTGATCAATACTAAACTTGAAAACGTTCGTGAAATAAGAGTTTTTGTAGCGTGAACATTGAAAAATATTTTTTTTCCAAAGTTGAAACAATTACTATGTTGATTTTAAACTACTATTTCCAGCCTAGAGACCAGCAAATTTCAGAAAACGTACTCCATTTAATATCCCATTTAGTGGTGCAATTAGTTTAATCAAAAATGAAGAAATTGATGAAGGAAAGGACAAAACCGTGGTTGAAGCATTGGCAATGTGGCACGATTAATAATAATAAAAAATAAAAAAAACTAGGAAATTTTGAATGAATTTATTTAATTTTTTTTTACATTTTGATTCTAAATACTAAATGCTAAATCCGTTTTAGTGGTGCAATTGCTTTTGTAATTACTTTTTTCAAAGATGAAAAAAATGATTAAGGAAAAGAAAAAAACGTTTAAAAAAATGTATCAAATTCGTCAAAATTTCCTTAAGTGTTTTATTTTTTTATTATTATTATTAATCGTTCCACCTTACCAATCCTTCAACGAATCAATTTCTTCATCATGTACTCCATTTAATATCCTTTTTAGTGATGCAATTGCTTTTTTAATTACTTTTTCAAAGATGAAGAAATTGATGGAGGAAAGGAGAAAACCGTGGCTGACGGTAAGGTGGAAAATGGGGTAAAACAACGAAATTTTGAAAGAATTTATTAAACTTTTTTTTTAAATTGGTTTCGAAACCGAAATAGTGCAAGTGTTTACTTATTTACAAACACGACTACAACAACTTTGATTAAAGAATTATTGTATTATTAATCTCCGGAATAAAAGAGTTTTAAAATTAAGAGATGTTTTTAGTTATCTATGTCAATATCTTGTTAACTATGTGGGTACTTTTTTTAAATAAAGAATATGCTGATATACATCTCATGTACGGATTTTGCGGGTTTAATGCGATGGCAGCGCATAAAAAATACATTTCGGAGAATGGAGGGCTTTTTGAATCAAAATTAAAAAAAGGTTTAATAATTTTCGTTCAAAATTTCCTTAAATTTATTATTATTAATCTTTCCACCTTACCAATCCTTCAACCAGTTTTTTTCTTTTTCTCCATTAATTTCTTCATCTTTGAAAAAGGTAATTAAAAAAGAAATTACACCACTAAAAAAGATATTAAATGGAATACATTTTCTGAAATTTGCTGGTCTGTAAGTTAGGAAATAGTAGTTTCGAATCACCATAGTGTTTCAACGTTCAAAAAAAAATTTTTGTTCAAAGTTCGCTCTACTAAAACGCTTATTTCACGAACGTTTACAAGTTTAGTATTGATCACATTTTATTGGAAATTTAACGTAGTTTTCAATTGTGTCAACGGATTTGTTCAAAACCTTTTAGTTTTGGAATTATCATTGTTTATTTGAAGCAAGATCGTGAAATCTTCCAAAATCAGAAAAAGTGAAATAACTCCGAAACTGTGGAGATTAGGACCATAGTTAAAAGACTTTTTGGTTCCTTTTTGAATGTAGAATCTACTGGCAAAGTATGTAACACGATTAGCCAGACAAACACCCTGTATAATTGAAGCCTGCCTTCAGTACGAGGCCTTGTTCATAATTATGAATTTTGTTATTAATAGTTAATCAGAATTATATATTGGAACTATATAGATTTGGTTTTAGTTATAAGTTCAAATTTCATACACACTTGTTGAACCAATCATTCTCGCAGTCCACCGCCAATTCAAATTTTTGGAATTTACAATAAACTACCGGCAGGCCTCGAGAATTATTCTCCTCCGGTGTTGGCAGTCCGTGGTAGACCTCGGTTTTGCACGTCCAGCCAGTGAGGTCGGACTTCGAGTGCTATCAACAGTTAGGTCAATTCAGCACAAAACGCATCTAATTTCAATATCCAAACCCATTCACAGGCATTCTTAAATACATTCTTTCATATTTACACACCGTTCTCTGAATTAAGGTGGTGGAGTACTTGACAGTTTTGTGTCCCTAGCACACTAGTAGTGTGAGAGGGTAGATTGAGGCATATCAAGTACTTCTACCCTCTCTCACCTACTAGTGTGCTAGGGACACAAAACTATCAGTACTATATACTTAATACATCCAAGGATCGGAACAGGGGGCCATATACCCGCTGCCGTGATCATGCACAAAATTAGTGGCATTCATGTTGGAGCCACTTGGACCTTATCCTAAAAGTAGTGCCCGTGTGTAAACCTAGCATGGCCTATCCTTAATCGGGTGAGTATGGCAATTTACGAGTCAGATCCTCCGAGGGCCACCTATCGACAGTGCACGTAGGCGAAAGCTTCTCATAAATAAAATAATGGTTAATGATTGGGCTGTAGGAAGGTGTAATATTTATTTTCCTAATAATTATTATATCAATAATAACAGATTAACAATAGTTTTTTTCAAAGAAAACAATATTGGAAAATTATATACATTTGTCTAAGAACCATGCAGGAATTTTACTCTTATCTTTTTATCCAGTATCAAGAGCATGTTAATAAAACTAATGATAATAAAAGTAAAAATGGTAATGAAGTACAGTCCCTTGTGGAATCCCAGCGTTTATCAGAACAGAGCTAAGAATGCCATTTACTTTGGTTTTTCTGGTGCGATCTTTTAAACAGGTTTTAATAAAATTTATGGTATTACAAAATACAGCTATAAATTTATCTACTAATCAGCATGGAATGAATCCATGAAAGTTTTAATAAATTGCATATTTCTCTCCAAAGCGGCTTTTATACGCAGCTCGTGATTTTCCGTTGTCCGGATGCCCAGCAAGAAATGTTGAAAATACCGGTTGATGTCGAAATATCCAGGAGATGGGAGATGGGAATCGGCCCCCTTCTCTATTTTTTTTTTTTTTTTGAACCCTCGCCCCCTTCGGAGACCACCCTTGGGGTGGTTTACAATTAAGAAAATTGGACGAGGGAAAACGTTATTATGGAAAACAACGCTATAATCTCTTCTAAAGAAGGCTCAAGATTCAACTGAAAGTATAAATATAAGTTTTAATAAGTTTTAGGGGGATATTAATTCAATTTTAAAAACAAAAAAAAGTAAATTTCCAAAACGCTTTGTGACATTTTGTTTTGTTTTAATCAGTAAATCAAGTGTGTCCACACATTTTGACCTCGTCTGGATCCATCTCTCCTTAATGTTTACGTGTACCATCATAGAAGTGATGAAGTACTCACTTTTTGTACATGATGGTCCTACTCGCAGATTTGTACAACCATCGTGAACAACGATCCGGATTTCGAACATTAAATGCGCATCATCAGTTTGAAGGAGTTACTAACTCTCGACATAAATTGTAGGAGTCGACCCGCCGATCCTCCACCAACGCGACGTTCCAATGAGATGCTGGTTTTAATGAAATATTTTATATTTAATTTTATATTTTTATATTTAATACCGCACTCATTACAATTAAGTTGATAAACTCTGCTTTTTTTTCTTTTGATAAATAGTCAACCATGTCTTTAGGTTTTGAGAGAATTTGTCTAAGTGAACACGCACCTGTAAAAGCTATTCTAAAATCCTTTTCGATTGTAAGCAACGAAAACCTAAAGATTCATTTTTGATGAGGTGGCTGAGTCCCGATGTTGTTTTTTTTTTTAAGTTTTTACTAGCAACCTATCGATAAATATTTCTTGATATCCATTGATTTTAGCCAAGGTTTTATTTCTTTCTAATTCTTTTTTTTTAATTGGCAGGTATCAATGGGAGTTTCAACATACGGCCTATAAGCTAAATGAATCCAGCAGGGTTTTGGGTCCATGGGGAGAAGAATGTGCTGGTATAGTGTCTGTAGGTCTGTGTTTTCTAAAAAAGTCTATTTCAATTAGGTTATTTATTATGGACAGTTTTAAATCAAAAAATTAAAACAACCAACTTTATGTAGGGTTCCAATTCTTCGTAGAGGTCATTAGACAGGTGAAAAAAAAACGACTAAATGCTGGGTTCACCGAGCTTTCGGCACCTTATAGTGCCATCATCAGGGCCTATTTTATTATAATAAAAACACAGTAACATACAATTAATATAATAATATGATATACATACTTTCCCAAGGACGAAGAAAACGATTAACATGGAAAACTATTGTACAAGCTGGGTTTAAGGATATGGACCGTCAAAAATGTATTATGTTGGCCATATGCTCTATAACCTTAAACCCAGAACGTTAATCGTTTGCTTCGTCCTTTGGAAAGTATGTATATTATTTTATTACATTAATTGTATGTTACTGTGTTTTTATTATAATAAAATAGGCCCTCATGATGGCACTAAAAGGTGCCGAAGCTCGATGAACCCAGCATTTAGTCTTCTTTTTTTCACCTGTCTAATGACCTCTACGAAGATTGGAATCCTACATAGATCTGCAGATCGATCAACGATTTTTCAAAGTTACCCATGAATATTTTTACACAAAGTAGGGATAACGAAGTCCTCAATGGTACCCCTTTAACATCATTAAATGTTTTATTAAATTTACAATAATTAGGCAGTAGGCTTATATTTAAGAGATCTATGATATCGTTTTTCTTTTGTTTTTCATAAGTTTTCGTTTGTACAGTTGTCCTTAAGTTTTTGTACATTCTTCAACAGGGATATAAGTAAATAAATTAGTAACATCAAATGAAACTAAAACACATTTGTTAGATATATTTATGTTCTTTAAATATTTTATCTAGTCTAAAGAATTGATAATACCAAATGTAGGTTGGAAATGGATGTGGATTATAATTATTTTATTTATTGCTACCGCGAGTTGGCGACATGAATAATTGTAAAAGGAGTATAGGTGTCTTATAGTACACTAATTTATTAGTAACAATAATAGGAATAAGTAGGCAAAATTCTTAAACGAGAAGGTTTTAGGATAGCTTTTAGAGGTACGTGTTCACTTAGAAACATCATCTCAAAACCTAAAAATAAGGCTGACAACTTGACTAAAGATCTTCTGAATTGTGAATGGCAGTGCTTAACTAGCATATTTTACTCATTAACTTGAGTAATCATATAGCCAATTTTACTCACTAAAGATTTTCTGAATTGTGAATGGAGGAGCTTAACTTGCCTATTTTACGCATAAACTTGAGTAATCATATAGCCAATTTTACTCACTAAAGATTTTCTGAATTGTGAATGGCAGTGCTTAGCTAGCCTATTTTACTCATGATCTTGAGCAATCATATAACCAATTTTATTCACTAAAGATCTTCTGAATTGTGAATGGCGGTGCTTAACTAGCATATTTTACTCATTAACTTGAGCAATTTTATAGCCAATTTCAACGTTTTCTAAAGTTTTGAATAGCTGTGCAACTTTCAATCCCAATATACCCAAGTTTACCAGTTGTAAATCGACATGAAGACTCAGAAATGTGTCATAACTATGCTACGCTCTCTATAAATAAAATGGCTATATTTTGCATGAGAAATCACATCTCAATTGTCGCTTTAAATTTCACTCCATTATCTCCAAAATAGCTTAGATTTTTAAAATGTATGAAAATAAACTATGTATATTGTTGCGCTTTTTAATGATGATCAATCAATGTCGATTTACTTCTTCTACTCTATATGGATTTGTTTGATTTCTTTTCTTAAATGCTTGAGGAACCAAGCTCATTCCAACTTAATATAATTAATGAAATAATTTTCAATTTTAGACAATATATTCCATAAGTTAAACAAATAATTACATATTATTCACGTTTCTTAGCGATATATACAGGGAAGTAAGTTTAATATAACAAGAATTGAATTTCTTTCAAATTATTTATTAGTGCTAGGTTTAAAATAAAACACGTTAGTACATACTGCGAATGTAATTTCGTATATATAAATTATCTACGTTCCTTATTTATGTAATTTTTATGTGCTTATAGTCAGTTGTTTTAATTCTTATTAAAGGGGAAAAAAATTGGCAGTTAATATCCATAATTGAGAAGTTTGATCCGTTGGATGAACTGTCGTCAGCGGTTTGTCAGCAATAATAGATAGAAGACCATTTATATTTTCACGATACTCTCGGCATTTTACGATCGACCTAATATTAAAGAGGGAAAATGTGCAGAGTTGTTTTAAATCGACTAAAGCAACGTAAGCTAAGCTACTTTTTAAGACTTAATATGTAATTTTTTTTTTACAAAATCATTATTTCATTTTTGACATGTCCCACTAAAAACGAAGTATTAGGCAGTTAAGAGATTTTAGTAATTTGTTCAGAATTTCCACTTTTCACCGATGAAAGAAAATCTCTTAAAAATATTAACAATATATTAACTACATAAGAACTCAATTTTGAAATTACAGAACTTGAAAAATTAAAATTTCTTTTGCCAATTTATTAGAGGAATTACTTTTCTACAAAGCGCTAAGTTGTAACAGGCGCTAATTATTTTGACATTAGCGCAGAATGAATTGGATAATAGCTAGGGGGGTTAAGTTCTGAAATTCATTACTGAAACGTTAACGACAAAGTAATTAGTCGTTTATAACATAAAAGCTACAGAGCGATATTTTTCCTTCTGACGAGGTTCTGTGCTAAACAGAGATGTTTATTATGCCAATCATGGGATAATTGGCAGGGGTATTGCAAATAGAACCGTTCGTCTTCAATACGGGGTATATCGAAGTTAAATTACAGGTAGCACGGTCTGTGCCAGCCGGTATGACTGTTATTATTTTAATTTATAGTGAAAATTAGAAAATCTATATGATTTTAAAGTCACGAATGGAAATACTAATGAGTACCGATACACTACAAGGAAAGGGTCATTATTCAATTTTAAAGAACACGCTGAATTAGCAATGCCTTTCTACATTTTTATGACCATTGGCATTACTTGCACACAAAAAAATTGTGCAATTTGTGATGATTTTTCCAGTATTCAAAGTTATCATATATCCATATTAGCTGCTATTCGCAATTTAGAACTCGTTTAGTGAGTAAAATTGGCTTGTTAAGCATACAGCTATTCTCTATTCAGAAGAATTTAGTGATGACATTGCTTATTTTCATTGCTCAAAGTAGTTAGTAAAATTGGCTAGTTAAATGTTGTCATCCTCAAGCGTGTAAGACAAAGGAATTCTCGATTCTCAAGACTAATATGAACAAATTTGGCTAATTAAGTACTGCTATTCACAATTCAGAATACTTGAATTAATGCAGTGCTTAACTAGACAATTTCACTCACAATCTCGAGCAGTGATAATAGCCAGTTTCACTTTCTAAAGATCATCTGATTTGTGAATGGCAGTGCTTAACTAGACAATCTCACTCACAATCTTGAGCAGTGATAATAGCCAATTTCACTGACAATCTTGAGCAGTGATACTAGCAAATTTCACTGACAATCTTGAGCAATGATAACAGTCAATTTCACTATCTAAAGATCTTCTGAACTGTGAATAGCATTTTAACTGGAAAGTTTCACTCACAATCTTGAGCAGTGATAATAGCCAATTTCACTCACAATCTTGAGCAGTGATAATAGCAAATTTCACTGACAATCTTTAGAGCAGTGATACTAGCAAATTTCACTGACAATCTTGAGCAATGATAACGGTCAATTTCACTCTCTAAAGATCTTCTGAATTGTAAATAGCATTTTAACTGGACAGTTTCACTCACAATCTTGAGCAGTGATAATAGCCAATTTCACTCACAATCTTGAGCAGTGATAATAGCAAATTTCACTGACAATCTTTAGCAATGATAACAGTCAATTTCACTCTCTAAAGATCTTCTGAATTGTAAATAGCATTTTAACTGGACAGTTTCACTCACAATCTTGAGCAGTGATAGTAGCCAATTTCACTCACAATCTTCAGCTGTGATACTAGCAAATTTCACTGACAATCTTGAGCAATGATAACAGTCAATTTCACTCTCTAAAGATCTTCTGAATTGTAAATAGCATTTTAACTGGACAGTTTCACTCACAATCTTGAGCAGTGATAGTAGCCAATTTCACTCACAATCTTGAGCTGTGATACTAGCAAATTTCACTGACAATCTTTAGTAATGATAACAGTCAATTTCACTCTCTAAAGATCTTCTGAATTGTGAATAGCATTATAATTGGACAATTTTACTCACAATCTTGAGCAGTGATAATAGCAAATTTCACTGACAATCTTGAGCAATGATAACAGTCAATTTCACTCTCTAAAGATCTTCTGAATTGTGAATAGCATTATAATTGGACAATTTCACTCACAATCTTGAGCAGTGATAATAGCCAGTTTTACTTTCTAAAGATCATCTGATTTGTGAATGGCAGAGCTTAACTGGACAATCTCACTCATAATCTTGAGCAGTGATAATAGCCAATTTCACTGACAATCTTGAGCAATGATAACAGTCAATTTCACTCTCTAAAGATCTTCTGAATTGTGAATAACAGCTTAACTAGACAATTTTATTCGTATTCTTGAGCAATGAAAACACCAAATTTCACTCACTAAAGGTCTTCTGAATTGTTAATGTACGACTTAATAGCCTATTTTACTCACATTATTGAGCAATCAAAATACAAAATTTCACTCACTAAAGAACTGAATTCTGAATAGCAGTGTTCTTAACTAGACAATTTTACTCGTGTTCTTGAGCAATGAAAACACCAAATTTCACTCACTAAAAATCTTCTGAATTGTGATTAGCAGTGCTTAACTAAACAATCTCACACGAGAAGGGTATTTCAATTTCGCTGACATTAGTTGAAGTGAATTGAGAGTTAATGTTTTTCACGATTAAGTTATTGACTATTGAAAATCTAGTCAATAGTGTTTTAATTAGATTTTCTTGTTTGTAATTTTTAACCAAAAAAGGTGAACCAAATGTATTCCCCCCTCGCACTGGTTCTGGTGAATGTAGAATGGACATGATGAGCCCCATTGAAAAACTAGTAGTCGTGGAGCAATAAGAATGAACGGACCAAGCCAGTTTTGTGCCTCTCCCGGTTGTGAAATGTTCCTATTTCCTAATTAATGTTTTTTAAATTTTTCTAACGTTTTTCTTCGAGGCCGACAAGGCCTAAACACGAACAGGTCGGACAAGAAAAGTAGAAATCTGGGCCGTCATATTAGGAAAGCAGCTTGTCCGTTTTTCCACGAATGATAAGGCGAGAAATAATTCTTTTTCCAACCTGCGATTCAGCAGTACATGGGTTTATCGCAGGTTTATCATTGTTTCCTCGTTTATTCCGAATAGGGTGGCGGTTGGAGGGGGCGAATGCTGTCTATTGCTACTTCCGCATATACGCCGGGGGAATGATGAATAAAATATAACATGGCCAGGGTACAGACGTTATGGGCTCTATTTTCGGAATGCAATTAACCTTTTTCTCCCCGCGGAGAAGGAATGAGGCCACGCCACCGCCGGTTCATGAATATGTGTTGAGAGTATCCTGCGAGGCTCGATGCAGGACGATTTTCAAAAGGAAACCCAGTTCGCCTCAATTAGAGGGGGAAGGGTAATGGCCTGGAGGGAAGAACGATCGGAAATTACATTGCGCCCGTTTTTAGATGCCTCCAGGTGCCGTGGGTCGTCCCGTGTGGTGGGGAAAAGTGGGAAAATTTCTTTGAGACAACTTGGAAACCTGTTGGACGAGAAACGCGCACCACTTCGGCTTTTTACTCCGAAAGAAAATCGTTAAGCGAATAGCATCCATGGAGGTCTTGCCTCTATCCCGAGATACAAATCTTAACGGTCGCTTAAATCTCAAATGATCGGCCAGTTGTGAAAATATGCCTGAGGTATGAGAGTCGGTGAGAAATTCCTGGTCCGGATGATCTCGCTTTTTCTACAGATTGATGATTGACGCCATCTTCAGCTCGTCGTTCAAACATAGAATCACAAACGACCTACATACCAATAAAAAATATTTATTTAACTACATGTTACCAACTTCAAGACCACCCAGAGAAATCCATGTCATATATGTCATAATTTCAACCTTCCTACCTACCCATCCTATTCAAATACTATAAATATATAGATTAAAAAGTTGTAAAGATGACATAACTCAAGACCTTGCTAAACCGACCTCCTTGCAATTATATACAAGAATAAAAATAAATCTACAACTTGCTGATGACCTGAATTCAGTCATAGGAATCTCACGTACAAATATGTACATATATTAGCAACTAGAACTGCCTTCTAAGACTTACAAGGAGAATAGAAATAGGGGATTTAAAAATTCATTTTAAGCCGCTTTAAAAAAAAAATTAGGATTTAGACGTCTCCGTACATTACGCAAAGTTATTAAACCCCGTGCCATTTTATCTACTTAGTTATAAGGTAAACGTAACGATTATGTTAAGAAGAAAAATTATCGAGGTAGTTCCTAAAGTGAGATAAAATTTGATTACTGACCTGGTGGATGATTGTTGACGGCGTGAGATGTGCCGGGTTTACTAAGATCCATCTCTTCTTCTTCCTCTTCCTCCGGGTATCCGCCTCCGTCGTCGCCGCTATCATCGTTGTTCGTCATGTTTTCCGTTTTTGAATCTAGTTTTGCTTCGACTTTGATATTGTAACTGTCTAGGGGCTGTGAGGCCGGCTTCGAAATGGGATGCGTCTCTTCTTTCACGGTGCAGATGGGAGGTATGATGGTCGCTGGGGCGAGGGGGACTTCGCCATCGTCGTTCTCCTCGCTCAACCTTCTTTTCCTCCTTTTCGGCGAGGAGTCGAGCCTCTGTTGGAAAGGCGGGGAATCAACGTTGTTGTTGTTCGTTATGAGCTTGGCGGAGCCGGGACGGGGCTCGACTATGAGCCCTTGGGGGAAGCAGGGCGACTTCGAGACCGGAGGCATTATGACTTTCCTCGGTTCGCTTTTCCTGTACAGATCGCCGTTGCCCGAACTGTCCGTCAATCCCTTGATCTGGAGGGATTCGGCAGCTTTCAGGAAAGCTCCGAGCTGTTCCTGGGATATGTTCACTTCCCCCCTGTACATATAGTCCAACATCGCTTTCAGCTCCCCGAACGTCACATCTTTAAGAATTATGATGGGATGTTTTTCATAGTGCTGGCTGAAGAGCCCCTGCGAACAGAAAACACACGCAAATCAGCATACAAAAAATACACAATACTCATTTAGTTATATCCTAGTTTCAGACATAGCATGTTTCTGTGTATGCTTTGTCCCATCTTAAAAGGGCAGTGGCCGGTAGAGAGACCTATAATTTTGATCAAATCCTGCCTGCTGAGTGGAAGAGGAGTTCCTCGCCTTCCTTTTTGAGAGATTTATTAGCTCTTAACTTGCCTCAAACTTGGTGCTTTCGTCCAGAGGTATGGGCTTTTCTTTCTCAAGTATAGTACGTTTTTACCCCTACACCGCTTTCTATTCCATCCTATGAGCTATCTGTCCACCACATTAGGGCTCCTTCCGGAAACTTGGGGCTTGCTTTCATCCCAGGATCTCTAATACGTACACTTGGAAGGGTCTGTCAAAGTTGAGTTTTTGTCTCATTTACTCATGAACGTCATGTCCATCTCATGTATTTTAATTCTTTCCAGAATTTTGTGGTGGCTCCTCTTAGATATGACTTTATTTCCTTGTATCTTAGGAGTCGTTGGCACTCTCAAAAGCCACTTTTTATACACAAATACGTATGCCCACTGCTGTAGTAGGATAGGTTATACACAACAGACAGACAACCTGCTTCGGCGGTATATATGCTAAAGGAGGTACTTGTTTTAAAAACATTAAAAGTGAAGACGCCATTAGAAGATGAGCTTAGGGAGCTCTTCTGCAAGTTGCATTATCAAAACCAGTTACAAGTGTTTGGGTGCTTATCAGGGTTTGTGGAGTGTCGAAAGATATAGTATGATATGCTAAAGTCGCCATCTGCACGAGCAAGGGAAAGTAAAAAGCAGAGGGTAGAAACTTGAAAAAGTGTTTTCAAAACCCATTTGATGAGAGATTTGACAAAAAGATTGAAATGTTGAGAAAAATGGGTTTTCAGGCAAATCCTGATACCCACGGACAAAATGGTCAGATTTTCCAGTTTTTTAAAGAAGGCATTGCAATAAATCCAAGCAGTACGGTGATTTTGGAACTAGGAAGTATTCATCAAGGGTTTGTTTCTATTGGATACGCTATAAACTCTAAACTTGTTTTTCCAACGAGGGTTCGCAACAGCGGAGGTAATATCAAACCTCGAGGCCGGTTTTTTTTTAAACCCGTTTGTTCGCATGCAGGGCCGCTGGATTCGAACCCGGGACCTTTACCTTACAGTGATGAGCGCCGTGTCAACGACTTAACCGTAGGCCACCGACGCCCAAAAAAGCATGGACAAGAAATGTCAAAATCACGACGCAAGGTTCCAACCAACGTTGGATCGAGCTCCTGGCTAAAAATGGCTAATCACAAAGGATCCCAACCCCCAGGGTATTTATTTCTTAATATGCTACTAATAGTATTTAGATAAAATATACAATAATTCGAACTACTAAGAACATAATCAATTCTTTCGGTTTCATAATGGAGAAGGCCTTACTATTACCACAGGTGGTATTATACAAGCAAAAAGTCCATGTCATCTGTACGGTTAGAGGGGGAAACCAAGAATAAAAAACATTTGTTGTTTCAAGCAACACAGGTTGCTTTAGTTAGTTAATTTAACAGGTTGATTAATCCTATTAACCAGCTTTTAAAAATGAAAAAAAAGACTCATTTTTAAAGAGGAATCAATGATCCATCTATTTCAAGACACAGGAATGGTTCATATTGAAAAACGCATTTATAAATTATAATAATTATGGTGACGTTTTCTGGCCATGCAACATTGTGTGAAATAACCTAGCATTTCCATTTCATACATTTTACATAACTAACCATCCCTAAACATAGCATCATACCATGTCACCTAGTTTGTGGAATATGGCACCACTTTCAACAAGTGTAACGATTTTTTTTTTTTTTAATCTCCATCAGTAGCAAGTCGAGTCTGTAGGATAACATTTGGAACTATTCTTTAAATTCAAAAATACTAAGACAAACTTGATCCCTATTCCGTAGGTTTTTCTAAGTCTAGTGACATTTTGTCGAGCTACTATCAATACTGGAAAGTAAATCCTCTAGAATTGTAAGAAAATGTTGGAGCAATATTAATCGTTGGAAATTTGCTCTAATATTTTGATAATACAGGCGATATTAGACTTGTATTAATAGTACAAATAAAGATGTGTATTTTACAAATATTTGTGTTACTAGTACAAAGGATATCGTTGTATTCTGAACAATTTTTATGATAATTTCGACTTTACAACTTGTACATTGTACTTTTTCATTATGAAACAAAATTGTACAAATTACGAAGGTACTACGCTAATAGGATTAGATTGTATTTCATTATGAAATAGGTCTCTGGCTGTACTTTGTGTATTCATTTGATTTTATAGATATTTTATGGCTTGTATTGCATTAATTTGCTTTCCTTTAGCAATAGTTTCTTTGAGATAAAAACATCTTTTTAATCAAATGTATTTTGATTTAGAAAATTTCTCCCACTGGAAAAAGTGGTAACCGGACAAATCGCCACACAATTTTTGCGTCTTCAGTCTAAAACTCTCATTGGCTGATAATTTTATAACGAGCAAACGCACTCTCACTGGGGCAAGAGTTCTCCAGAAAACCATGCTTTCGAATTCTGGACAACAATTCGATTAAATTAATCTTAATAACTTTTAATTATCTTAAAAGGGCAGAACGGGGATGTTTTTTTGCTCTTCAAACCGCGACTCGCTATCAGTTTCATTCACCACCAGATTCTGCTTCACAAACATTTTCGTGCGTCATAAACCTCCACGCCACAAAATAAAAACAAACAAAAAAACATTTTTAACCCGTCAAACCCAGCTTGCCTTCTTGGTGTAAAAAAAAGGTTTTATAACTTTTTTTTTATCCTATAATCTGAAAAGTGCCACTTAGTTAATCGGGACGATAGATAAACTTGCCCGTTCAGACTTTGACTTTCTTTATCAGGAGAGATATAATTTTAATTGAGTATTTCAGCTTTTCTTTATCCTCCAATGGCTTGACCCTTTTTCTAGGTCTTTTGTCTTGTCATCGCTAGGGGGAAAGCGTTGTAAATTAATTGGCGCGAGTAGACCGATTTTCTTGCACAACATTTTCCGTACGATAAATAAAGCGTAATTCGGATTTTTTCCCCTCCTGTCCAATCTCAAAACTAAGAGTAGGATGTAATTAAATATAGTTGCACGATAAAAAAAAAAAAAAACGAAAAATTGATTAACTTGTAAGTGGTCTCCCTTTTTTCGCCTCACTATCTCGCTGGAGACAAGATAATGGGGAGACTTTTGTAAAACAACAGAATATCAGTGGGACAAGATTTCTCATCGAGGAGAATTCTTTCGTAATAACATTCTCAAAGTCGAGATAAAAGAAATACGAACGCCTCGTTCAAAACGGAGATGAATGAACGAGACGAGGTGGTCAGGCCCCCGCCCCCTTTCATGGAATTTTGGCGGCAGAAGGACATAACAAATAACGAATTGTATATTGAAAAACACCTTTCAAATATTCAAATATACCTAATTTATACGGTTTAGTATATAAAATTCTTGATTGTATATAAAGTAAGCTTGAACATTTTAGGTAAAGATTATCTGGAGATCGTGAGAAGCGGTCTGGTGTGACGTAGGTTTTAGACGTCGTGCCAACGTTTCGATCTTTATTGAGATCATCTTCAGGGCCCGGGATTTATAAACACTGTTCTTTTTCACATCCTACATGTATTAGTAAAATTTAAAAAATGTTTATAATACCCAGGCCCTGAAGATGATCTCAATAAAGATCGAAACGTGACACGACAAAGAAAATGTTTTTCTAAAACCTACGTCACACCAGACCACATCTCACTATCTCCAAATAATCATTAACTGACGGTCACTAAACACCATACACTTTAAGTAAAAGTGCAAAAGCTAGTGCCACGAGCGGGATTCGAACCCATGACCTTCGGCTAAATACGCCGCTGCTCTACCACTTGAGCTATCGTGACTTCGATCCACTCGGACACGAAAGGTTGTAGGTTGAGATGGGGAGTGGCACTAGCTTTTTCATTTCAACCAAAACCTTACATAAAGATTAATTAATTGAAATTTTATTTAATTTTGTCTATTACATTGCGTTTCGGGCTTACGACCCATCATCAGTACCTGGACTATGCCATAGATACATGTATTTTTCCATCCCATTTTGAGTGGGATGTCAAAATGGTTTTAAAATCTGCCGCTATCCGCGTGAGACTCCACTTATTATAAAATGGTGATTATTGGTTTTTTACCAATTTTTCAAGCAGAGGAGGACGGAAAACAGTTTTTCGTTTTTTTTCTGTTTTCCGGCCTCCCCTGCTTGACAAATTGATAAAAAAACAATTAATCACCATCTAATAAGTGGAGGCTCAAGCGGATAACGGCGGATAGTGGCAGAGGTTTTAAAACCATTTTGACGACATCCCCTCAAAATGGGATGGACAAATGGAATATGTATCTATGGCATAGTATAGGTGCTGATGATGGGCCGTAAGCCCGAACGTCCATGTAATAGACAAAATTAAATTAAATATTTCAATCACGGGAGAACTTGGGATTTTTCAACCTTTGGATAATAATAACAAATAATTGTATATTGAAAAACACCTTTCAAATCTTTGAATATACCTAATTTACATGGTTTAGTATATAAAGTTCTTGATTGTAAATAAAGTAAGTTTGAACTGGGTAAAACTCTTCAGCCTTGTGATGAGGTATTTATTACATTATATTAAGATTTAAGTAGTGATCTTAAGTGATATAATAAAACAATATATTGCCAAGAATAAAAAAATACATAAATAAACGTATAACAATCCGGTTTCTCAGGATTGCCACTTTTTATAACGTTCAGAATTTATTTCGAATCCCTGTGGGGAAAACTTGGGGGCACCTGGGAATTCGTTCAGGTAAGTACGGACCCTTTTTTTCCCAGGGGGAAAGCACAGACCGGGCCTGTAAAACCCCTTTTCCTTTTCCAAATAGCTTTTTATTGGGCGGACATTAAACTGCTTCGGGGATTGGAAGGCTGAAAGATTTTTTTAATGCTTCGTTACAGTCCATTCCCTAATTTTATAATCTTTAAAAAAAAAATATTATGTTATCAATTTGTCGGCTGTTTTGAAAGCTTGGAATTTTGATGGGTTGAAATTGTCATTTGCGACCCACAGAGGGGGTGGATTTTAAAAAATTGATTGGAATGAATGTCCTACCTGTTTAAGTCATCATCTGTTACATCCGAATCAGAAGAAAACGGAACTTTAATCAATCGACTTCAAACGAAGGAACCGTACTTTCTCGCAAGGTACAAACAAATAGGTCGTTCATATCAAAGATGATCATTGAGACGGCGAAGCATACCCGACCCATACGGTTGGCCGTAAATAACTTACGATTATTATTGTAGTAGAATTTTTCCCCCCTGCCGACTTTTATGGAAAATTTTACAACATGACATTCCACAAGAAGTGTCGGCACAAGTTCCAAAAGGAAAATAAAAAATATAAAAAAACCTCTTGCAAGATCCGTTAAATCTTCATCCTCGGCGAATGGATTTTCTCGAATGAATTTAATTTCGGTTACAAATGAATGGGCGAGTCCCGAAAATGATAAATAGGCAGAACTGGGTTTCAGTTCCGTCCCCCTGGGCCGATAAGACAAGGGTTCATGGCGTTGAAAATTCGACCGACCCACAAGCGTCTTGTCTACAGAAAAAAAAAATCACAGCTTGAATATCACCTACAATAGCCATCCACCAAACTATCCAAAGAAAAATTTCTAATGCTTTGACGAGTTTTACAACGCGTCAGTTAATAATGTATATACAATGATTATTTGGAGATCGCGGGATGCGGTCTTGTATGATGTAGGTTTATAAAAACATTTTCTTTATTGTGCCAACGTTTCGATCTTAATTTAGATCATCTTCAGAGCCAGGGATTTACAAACATTATTTACATTATACTAATAACCCGTCCTGGAACCAAATACACCAATATCTTCCAAGCTGAAGTCCACGCAATCAAGGGATGTACTCAATTCAACTTCAACTTGACAGGTACAAAAACCTGAACATAGCTAATGTCAGATAGTCAAGCAGCCATCAAAACACTAAGCTCAAATATCATTAGTTCAAAGATGGTGTTGAACTGCAAAACCAAATTAAACTTATTAGATACACAGAACAAAGTCAACATATGCTTGGTCCCAGGACACATGGGAGTAGTAGGCAACGAGAAAGCGGACACCCTTGCAAGGAAATAGGATAGGACCCGAGCCTTTCTGTAGCATAGGAACCAACACTTTCAAAGAGTACCTCAGACAGAAGGACAAAAAGAAAATGAAGGAACAATGGAATTCACTCATTGGAAACAATCCAAGAACCTCCTAACAAATTTTGGAAGGAAAGAAGTGACAGAATGTATCAAAGGAAGCAGAAAAAACTGCGAATCCTAACAAGACACTGCAAACTAAACATTTAAAGAAAATTAGAATAACCCAAGACGACACATGCAGATTCTGCAAAGAGGCAGAGGAGACACCCACAAACTGTGGTGCAACTCTTGCTCGCAGGAGGAAGTGCTTTGGGATGTACAATGTGACCTTAAAAGAGGTTCAAGGTTCAACCGCTGAAACCGGCCTATTAAAGTCCCTTGATGAAATAGGACTTACCGGTGTGCTTTAGGCTTAGAACAGGGGATACAATAGCTCTTAAAGAGCGCTACATCTATTATACCAAGACAGGTAAGAAAAAAAAAAATTTATACAATGATGAACACAAAGTAGAAATTTCAAATTTAACCAAATTATTTGAACAATATACAACAATAAAATGTATATATCAGGACTTTTTGTACATGTGTAGTGTGTTCCTTTTTAATGATTTTTGTCCGCCTATCATCGCTGTTTTAGTCTGTGAGACGCGTTTTGGTAGTTTACCATCTTCAGGGGCAAAAGCAGGGGGAGGCATCGACACAGAATCATCAATGAAAAATCAATGACAGACCAAAACAGCGAGGACAAATGATGGAAAACGACCAAAGTTAAATCATTGATATTATTATTGTGACAGGATTCTGATGTAGTAAAAGAGGATGTTTTTCTAAATCTTTTTACCATGTGAAAATTACAAGAAATCTCGGATAATTTCATTAATTTAATCAACCTAAGAAGCCTAGCGGGTGATTTTCTAATCATACTAAAAATGTGCTTGTGTCTATTCAGGCTGATAGACTGGGGAAAATTCTTAAGAAAAAAAGAGACAACCGCATGTTCAACGGGCTCTCATGTGGTTTTAAAGAGTATCTCTTGCCCTGTTGGCATTTTGTATTTGTTAGTTATACAGTTATGGGTCTGATTTCCCGGGGGGGTCAGTCGAGGAATTTGGGTAAGTGCCCCGTCTGGGTTCCGCCCGGGGCAGCCCCCTCCTCTCCAGGTGGAAAAAAGACACCCACACGGGTTCCGAAGTGTCACTCCACTCCCGTAAACTACACACCTCCGGCCGCGCGACCCTATTTTTAAACGAAGAAAGGACACGCTCGAAGGAATCCGGCCGGAACGCGCGAGGCCGGAGGGGGGAAAGCGGAACACGCCGATTTTCTCTCGGAGGAATTTCCACAAAATTATTGCCCTATCGCTTGCACTCTAATTGATTCTCTTTCCTTCTTTTTCGTCCACTGTCTCTCCCTTCCTCCTCGCTCGCACGCACAGAAACGAACAGACTCACTCTCCTTCATTCCACCACCACCACCACCTCTTTACAAACGCCTTTTATATCGAACTATAAACGGCTTATATGATTTTTAGCCTGCTAAGTAATGAAATAACACACATAAACGTAAAAAGAAAAGATTGAGATACTCAGAACAATGGGACCTAAAACGATACTGAATTGTGCTAAAAATGTACGAGTGAACTTGGTAGTGGACGTAGTAAGAACAGTCGAAGAGGAAAAGAGATATGGATTGGTAGGAAGGCGTGGGAGAGGGAGAAAGAACCACATGTATGTGAAAAAGCAGTAGCGAAATACAACAGAACGAGATAGATCGATAAATAGCATAGATTATAAGAAAAGGTGGATGAGAAAGAAGGTATGTGATTTATGAGTAGGCAAGTGAGTAAATGAGAAAAAGAAATTTAATTGAATTAAAAATAGATAGACATATAATTATTCAGAAATCGTGAGATGACATATAGGGAGAGTGTGTGAATGAGCGTGAGTGAAGTAGAGGGGAATAAGAGAGATGGAGAGGGAATGATAGAGCGAGAGAAATAGAGGAGGAGTTAGAGTGACTGAGTTAGAAAGAGAGTGAAAGGGAGGGAAAGAGAAAGAGAATGAGAGAAAGAGAGATAGATAGATAGAATGAGAGTGTGAGAGTGAGAGAGAGAGAGAAAGAGAGAGAGAGAGAGAGAGAGAGAGAGAGAGAGAGAGGAAGAGAAAGAAAGAGAGGGGAGTTAGAGTGAGTCAGTAAGTTAGAAAGAGAGAGCAAGAAAGAGTGAGAAAAGGAGAAAGGGAGGTAGAGAGAGTGAGAAGTTAAAAAGAGTAAGAAAGAGATGGGGGGAAATAGAGAGGGGGAGTTAGAGAGTGAGTAAGTTAGAAAGAGAGAGTAATAAAGAGTGACAGAGGGAGAAAGGGAGTTAGAGAGAGTGACGGAGTTAGAGAGTGAATAAGCTAGAAGAAAAATAGTAAGAAAGATATGGGGGAAATAGAGAGGGGAGTTATAGGGAGTAAGTTAGAAAGAGAAAGAGAAAGAGAAAGAGTAAAGGGAGTGAGAGGTAAAGAGAGTGAGAAAAAGTGAGAGAGGGAGAAAGAGAGGGGAGAGAGTTAAAGAGAGTTAGAAAGAGAGAGGGGGAGGGAGATAGGTAAAGAGCGTGAAAAAATAATGGTAATAAATTGATGGCAGATAGACAGACAGACAGATAGATTAGATAGATAGATAAATAGTTGTTTTGTGTGTGTGTGTGTGTGTGTGTGTGTGTGTGTGTGTGTGTGTGTGTGTGTGTGTGTGTGAGAGAGAGAGAGAGAGAGAGAGTGAGAGTGAGAGGAGAGAGTACACGTAAGAAGGTGTAAATGATTGAGTGAGAGAAAGTGGGTGAGGCAGATAGATGGCGAAAGTGAGAGTAATAGATCGAGAAAGAAAGAAGACGAGTCGTAGCAACAAAGAAAACGAGTGAGAGGAGTTTTACAAGTTTACATTTCTTCTTCTTGGCAGTTGAAATACCACAGAATGATACGGAAAATAGAAATTAGATTCAAAGGAAAGAGAATAACGGGTAGTTCCTTTTTATTTCTTTTAGGGGCGAATGGAAGTTAAAAAAGGAAATTCAATTGCGTTTTATATTTCTTTTACAATTTTTATGAGATCAAAAGTTAGCGAAGGGAAAGGTAATACAAAATGTGTCTTTGTGATAGCTCATCAAATATTATAGCCGGGATAATGTTGTAAATTTGGCTATAAACATTTCCCTATTCGTAATTTTTTTTTTTTTAATTAAAGTGCCGGTTTCTAAATGTATTTTTCGTTGTCAAACAAAGTACAAAGTTTTTATTTGTTGAATTAACTGTTTAACATTAATTTATCTTGGATAGCTTCAATCCTACTTAGGGAGGCGTTAGGATTAAAAGAAATATGATTCATATTTTCGTACGATAAGATTGATAAAAATTGTTTGAATTAGATTTAAGTCTTCCTTCCACCTTTCCAAGCTGACAGTAATAAATAAAAATACTCAGGTTGGGAACAAATCCATTCTCGGCAGGAAAAATCAGGATCTGTTAGCTTTCATTAAGTACAGGATGTATCAGCTGAGGACTTCAAGATTTCCTTCAGCTAAGAAATTAAAGGACAAGAACATCAAAGTTATAAAACTTTTAATTACACTCAAGGCCTATTAAAGGAAAGCCTTAATTCGTGATGATTTTCATGCGTGAACTGAATAAGAGTAATTAGAATTTAATTGGTATAATTGACTGACTTTAGCCGAGAGCAATAAACAATAAAACGTAATTATTTTAGATCAGACAATTAATATCTGAAGAATTGCACAACGAAGACAAACAGATTATTAGTAGTTTTCACTTTATGGAGAGAAAAAAATCACAACACGATTTGAAAAACGTCTAGTTAACATTTTTGAAACTAAGAGTTTGTTTTTGACCTTTATTTCCTTATCTTATTCTCTTATCTTTGTTATATACATAAATGGTGTAAAAAAAGGAAAATTTTTTTAAAAATCCATCAATTTGCCATTTTTCTATTTCCTGTCACATTCCATCATTATCATATAAGAATTACCTTTGATTTTTTTTAATAATGCTCCTATCCAATAATTCCTGAAGACGTGTTTCTCACTTTGTTCAGGATTTCGACAAAAGAATGCTTTTGATTTTCCACTAGAGCAATTTATCAATATTTACTTGTTGAGTTTTCCAGCGGCTATTTATTTTTTATGCAACGCGTGAGTATCACATTGAGCAGTGCAAAGCCCACTTCAGTTTACCCTACTCCAAATGTAACCAAAATGGTTTTCTTTCGCGGCTATTCACTTTTTATGAAAAACGTGAGTGTCACATGGAACAGTGCGGAGCCCACTTCTGTTTTTCCTACTCCAAATATAATCAGAATGGTTTTCCAGCGGCTATTCATTTTTTATGAAACGCGAGAGTATCACATGGAGCAGTGCAGAGCCCACTTCTGTTTATCCTACTACAAATGTAACCAAAATGGTTTTCTTTCGCGGCTATTTACTTTTTATGAAAAACGTGAGTATCACATGGAACAGTGCAGAGCCCACTTCTGTTTATCCTACTCCAAATATAATCAGAATGGTTTTCCAGCAGCTAATCACTTTTTTTGAAAAACGTGAGTATCACATGGGGCAATGCAGAGCCCACTTCAGTTTATCCTACTCGAAATGTAACAAAAACGGTTTTCCTTCGCGGCTAAGCACTTTTTATGACAAAATGAGTAATACATGGAGCAACGTAGAGCTAATTTATGTTTACCTTATTCCTAAAGTAAAAAAGAACAGTTCTTACCCATAGGCATTCGTTACTAAAATTATTAAATATTTAAAAAAATATGTAAAGCTTCTTGTTCCTGGACATTTTCGGTTTTCTAAAAGAATTGAATAATATGAAGACCACTGAGTCGGGCCCAAACTCATGCATAGCCAACTTGGAAAATTCGACAACACGTTTAGAACAATATTGAACAGAAATATTTTCTTTTTCTACAAGATTGACGCGAGTATAGAAGGTGTTGTACTGTGCTTCCAACGCATGTAGTCAATTTGGTAGTAATGTATCATGGTTTACATGTTAAGGTGGAATAAGAGTATCGCAATGTGTTGTATATAGCCCTCTGCTTTTACCTACGATACCATGCGTTAATGGAGGGGTAACAATTCAGAAATATTCGGAAAAAGATACATAGGGGTGGATGTGTTTATCTGTATAAAAAAGTGCGTTCAGTGGTCATGTATTTTTACGCTCTAGTTACAAAATTACGACCTTACTAATTCGCTCGGTTTGTCCATAGATGTGTTTTTACGACGGGTGGGAGTGTGAGAGTGGCCGGTACACAATTGGGCGTTTATTATGTTTTTACTACCGTGTGTAAAAGAGTGAGAGGCTGCGCGTTGTGGGAATGGATCAGCGAGTGTCCCAGATTGTTCGCATGGCATACAAATCCGACTTCCCACAACTGCCGGGAGTCAATGGAACTTTGATTATGGAATAAAACAAATTCCCAAATTGACCTCAATTCTTTCATTTTATCCGGGCGTATTCTGATAATCGACCGTTTTCCATTTGGTCATTGTCAAAAGATTTTTTTTTTTTTGGTGGAAGATATTACGCCTTATCTATGCCATGGCCGACACAATCTTTCTAAAGCGGAGGAAAAGCTCTTAATTACATAAATGGCCGTTCCTCTCGGTCGACTTTTTTTTGTCTTGTTTTGTTTTTTTAATAGAATTTTATTTACGATTTAGCATTACTTCGAGGATAGGATTTTATCGCGATGATTACTTGTAAAAGTTGTTTATTAGGAGAAGAGATAAATATTTTTTATCTGACACGATATCAGATCCTCCGCCTTCCTTTTTGTGCTACTATTTTAGGGAAAAAAACCCTGTCGGGATTTTATTTTCCCGACTTCTGGATAGATTTTTAACGCCCCCAGGACACGAGAGCTTATCGCTAACAGTCTTCCAAGAGCCGTAGCGTTTAACTTCTTTCCACACATCCTCCCTCTCCCAATTAACCATTTTATCCACTTAAGTCATTCGTGACAACAAACAAACTTCAACTTCACAACACGTTTTGACGAATCCAGCTGAACATTTCAACTCGAATATAAATTCGCCGTTTTAAAAGGAGTTTAAAAAAAAGCAAGAAACACAAATTTTAAAATAAGACATATAAAAAAAACAATCCTGCATCAAAATCAAATTATTCAAAAGACGCATTTGTTAGCAAATGTGGTCTGACCTTTGCAATACCACGAGTCGGAGAAAGTGCCGACCCCCCCTCAATACTAATTTTCATAATTTCGTCAGATTTGACAAGATACCGTTAAGCCCACAGATTTGTCTGTTCACGAAGTAAAAACAATACAATTTTCTTTGTTCTTCTGACCAACAAAGTACAACCCAGGAATTCTCAATTGGCGAGAAAATTCTGCCTGGACAAGATAACCATGCTGAAATGTTAACCATGTGTAACACCTAAGGCGAGATTTCCTCGCAGGAAAAAAAGGAAAGTCTATAAAATAAATTTAACAAACTATAGCGGTACCCTGTAAATTCTCTCCTTGAATAATACAATGTAACTAAAGCAGCAAAATCATTGTCTTTCTTCAGAAACTTTGTGGCAATCAGCCGCATTAGATGTACAACTAATCAACTGACATTCTTCCAAGGAAAAAAAAAACTTAAAACATTTAAGATATCTGTAAACAATGAAGTCATTGATAAAAGACAATAGGAAGATCGGCGTGGCAATCCTATAGACAATTTTTCATGCTTTGACATTCGACACGACTTATGAGATTTGGGTCAAAAGTTCATGTGCTTTTCTCTGAACCGAAAATGCCGAATAACAAAATATACGAAGGAAAAAATATTAAAAATTTCATCCCGGATTGACTATATTTCAACAGTTCCAACGACTTTTTTACTCATATGATATGTATATGAAATTTAATTCGATAAGGCAAAACTTAACTGATACAATTTAGCCTGCTCCCCTTAATTTGTCCATCGCTTTATAATGTTCTTGCTATTAAAATAACTGCACTGATGCTAAGCTATAATAAATTTTATATTGGTTGGAAAATCCATTATATTTAGTGGTCTATTGACTAAATTATTTTGTTCAATTAATTCCTTTTTATGTAAGGTTTTGGTTGAAATGAAAAAGTTAGTACTACCACGAGCGGGATTCGAACCCACGACCTTCGGATAAATACGAGTGGATAGAAGTCACGATAGCTCAAGTGGTAGAGCAGCGGCGTATTTAGCCTAAGGTCGTGGGTTCGAATCCCGCTCGTGGCACTAACTTTTTCATTTCAACCAAAACCTTACACAAAAATTGGTTGTAAAGTTAAATTGGTCATAAACGGATATTTGAAATAAGCAAACTTGTATTATTCCACTATAAAGTGTAAGCATTCTTCGACAATTCCCACAATTATTTAAACAATTCCCATTATTGACGATTTCAAAACTGTTGGTTTAAAATGTGAACTTAATCGTGTTGATTACAAAAAAAATCGCCAGAATGAGAAAAAACTATAATCTAATTTTTCATTGAAGCCAAGGAGCAAAGATGTTTCCCAACTGCAAAAATATATAAAACGTATTGAACACAAGTTTATAATTTTTGCGTGATAAAATTAAAATTTTAAACTAAGTGATTTTCAATTCCTAAAGTTATTAAAAGGTATTTTTTCCGTAAGCGCAAGTAAAAGTCGATAGTAAAAAACTAAGTGTCAATAAATATACGATTATTTTGATCAGGAATTTTTCATTTTGACTGGTTTTATCTTATTTTTTGCAATTGAAAAGTCGGCTTTTCTAAACAAATGCAACAAAAAAGTCCGATGTAGCTAAATGCTGGAATTTAACCGTTTCAACCGGTCGTCTTCTTAACACACCAGTTATTTTCGGCGATGTCAATATTAAAAATTAAAAATCTGAACTTATCAAACATGATTATTTTAATCAGTAAATTTCATTTCTACCAAGTTTTGCCCAGTTATTTGTGGGTATTTTTTTTCTCTAAGTGCAAAAAAAAGCAGATATAAAATCTGGTATAGACCGAGTGTTATAATTTAACCTTTCCTGCTGTTCAACTTCTTAACACATTTGGCCATTTCAATAATAAAAGTTAAAACTTTAAACTTATCATATAAGTACACAATGATTTTAATACGAAAATTTTATTTCAAATGGTTTTATCCCATTTATGCAATTGACAAACCCGTTTTTCTATACGATGTAGCCGAGCCATAGATTTTAACCATTTCAAATTTACGATTTCTTAACACAGTATTTTCGGTGATTTTCAATTGGAAAAATTACAATTTTAATAAGCTTGACAAACAGGATTATTGTAATGCATAAATGTCAATTCTACCAGAGTAATTTGAGCAGTTATTGATAAAATGAAAATTTTAAGCTTATCAAAAATACGAATAGTTTAATAAATTTCGATTCTAAGAGGTAATTTTATTAATATGGGCAGTTACCTACAGATATTTTTACCTAAGTGCAAGTAAAAGTCGATATTTATCAAAAATCAAGTCTGATATAAACGAGTGTTATAACTAAGCCTTTCCAGCTGGTCGACTTTTTAACACATCCGCGATTTCAATAGCAAAAGGTAATACTTTTTAGCACTAGGGAATTTGATAATGACGCTAAAAGCTATTAAAAATTAAATTTCGATGTTTTTTTTACCACACGTTGCTTTTTTTCTCTTCATGAAACATTGATTAACATTTTTTTTTCTTTAAATGCAAGTAAAGTAATTTTTAATAGGCCTTTTTAATTATTATTGTTCAAAATGTGAACTTGCCATATTTGAAATGAATAACTGGCTATTAATATTTTCAGTTCAAATTTTAATATTTAAAAACGGTTTAGCTGCAGGTCCCCCCCCCCCAATGCAAATAATAACATACATTTAACTAATTAAAATCCAGCTCGGATGAGTGTTTAAAATTGTACTTGCAGATGGAAATAATTGTGGTGGGTAAGTCAATTTACTTTTTGTAATGGATGGTCCTACTCATAAAACTAAGTTTTCTTAGTAGAACCACCCTTTACAAAAAGTGAATAAAATTGAGCTGGTAGATTCTCATAGCATTATTTCAAATTTCAAATATGATAAAATGTAAATATTACAACTATCAACTTATCTAGCTTTATCAAATACAACTACAGAGGCTTTTCATTTATTTTTTATGCTTGTTGTTTACCAGCTCTTTTCATTTCTGCACTTTCATTTAGAGGTTTGAAACTGCATCAAAATAAAAATTAAAAAATAAAATAATAAAAATTATTCTTTTTTTTTTAATTTGTGCAACATATGACTTTGATACTGATTGATAAAAATATGTTAATAATGTTTCCATTCCAACTATGTGACTTTTTAACAAGAGACCATTAGATTTAAGTCTTTAATCATAATTGTTTAAAGCTATAAAAAATTAAATTTCTAAGAATCAAAATAATATAGTAAATAGTAAGGGTAATAATTTTTCGTAGGTTTTTATCATAAATTGTAAAACGTATTTAGTAAATAGTTTTGTCAATGTTTTAATTTTTACCTTTAAAATCAAAATAAATGCTGGTGTTTCAAGAAATAGTGGCCGGTGTTGAAAGTGACGACTGTTAGAATTTAATAGTTTTTAACAAGGTACCTTTTTGGTAATGATATGTTAATAGCCGAAAAGCAAATTTCAGCGTAAAGATGTTTGTTTATACGTTCAGTTCAACACCTTTTTTTTTGTTTAATTGTTGTCCTAAATGCAAATTTAACTGTGTTAAAATTAAACCAATAGCCTAGTCTTTATCGCAAAAGATTCCGAAGAATTTAACACTCCCTATTGTCGATTTCTTAACAAGCAAGGTATTTTTCGGTGATTTTAATATTAAAAATTGAAAGTTTTTTCTACAATTATTCAGAAATCGTGAGATGCGGTCTGGTGTGATGTAGGTTTCAGAAAAACATTTTCTTTATCGTGCCAACGTTTCGATCTTTATTGAGATCATCTTCAGGGCTCAAAGTGTTTGTTTTCTGTGTAATTGTGCCATTCTTGCGTGTAGTGTTGAGAGTGTTTTTTCTACAGTTTTGGAAGTCAGTTTTTCATAAAAAATACTATAAAAATAAATAAAAAGACTGATATTAAAATAGATCAAGTTAGGTGTATTTGAGTGTTAGAATTTAACCTTCCTTGCTGGTCGATTTCTTAACACATCAGATATTTTGGGCAATTTCAATACTAAAAGAACTTTTTTTAACCAGTTCTATTCATTTCTTCAGTTTTTGAAGTCAATTATTCTTCAAAAATCGAATAAAAATAAATTTAAAAAATGGATAATAAAAATAGATTAAGTCTAGTGTATTTTAGTGTTTCTGCTGGTCGACTTCTTAACACACCAATTTTCGGTTATTTCAATCCTAAAAGATAAAAACTTTTTAAAAATTGTTTACCGACTTTATTCATTTCTACAATCTGAAGTCAGTTTTTCTTCGAAAATGCAGCAAAATAAAAATAAAAAAGGACAGCTATTAAAATAAAGTCTGGTATACTGAGAGTAAATAAATGTTGATAACAATAAAAATAAATTATAGTTGCTCTACAGTGTTAGGTTTCTTTCTTACTTGCAGTTAGTTTTCCTTTTTATTTTTTAGTCCTGTTGTTTTTGTCAGCTGTTTATTTGCACGTGTAGTACTTAAGTGTTTGAATTTATACCCTTCCTGCTGGTCGACTTTTTAAAATGACTCGTTATTTGGTCGAGATCAATAGTAAACATTTTACTTTTAAATCGATCAAATATTTATATGATTCGTTTAATCGGTAACTTTCAATAGTACAAGTTTTATTTGAGCAGTTATCAGTAGATACTGTTTCCTAACTGCAGACAAATTATAATTTAAAAAATCAAGTCTATTGTAAAAGTGTTAATGAACGTTTCAACTGGTCGACTTCTTAACACACTAGGCCAATTCAATGTAAAAATTTAACTGAAGAGTAAATAAATAGTGATAAATGATCAATATAAAAATCAAGTTTGGTGCACAAGTTAGAATCTAACCGTTTCAACATTAAGGCTTTTTCAACAGTGAAAATTAAACTTTTAAATTTATCAAACTGATGATTATTTTTAATCAATTTTACCAGTTTTACTTGGGCATTTATAAATAAATATTATTTTCCTAAGTGCAAATGGTGATCAGGTTTGGGCGATTTCAATAATAAAACTTAAAAGTTTATGCTTATCAGGTACGATTATTTTCAACCGTAAATTTTATTTTGACTGGTTTTATCCTATTTTCTACAATTGATAAATCTGTTTTTCGAAATGAATGGAACAAACAAAAGGCCTTTGTTGCCAAATTCTAGAATTTAGCTTTTTCTGCTGGTCGACTTCTTAACACACCAGGCATTTTCAGCGATTTTAGTAATAAAAATAAAAAATTTAAACTTATCAAACATGATTATTTTAATCATTAAATTTTAATTCTACCAAGATTGGGTCTGTTATTTGTGGATTTTTTTCTCTCTAAGTGCAAATAAAAGTAGATATTCATAAAATCTGTTGTTGATCGAGTGTTATAATTTAATCTTTCCCGCTGTTCGACTGCTTAACACACCAGGTCATTTGGGCCAAGTCAATAGTAAAAGATAAAACTTTAAACTTATCAAATATAGGATTATTCCGATCAGAAATTTTTTATTTTAACTTGTTTTATCCTTTATTATTTCTTTTGCAAATGAGAAGTCGGTTTTTCTAAACAAATGCGACAAAAAATCCCATATAGCCAAATGCTAGCATTTAACCGTTTCAACTGGTCGTCTTCTTAACATACCAGGTGTTTTCGACGATTCTAACATTAAAAATATTTTTTTACCTTATTAACTTATCAAACACGATTATTTTAATCAGTAAATTTTAAGTTTACCAAGATTTGTTCAGTTATTTGTGGGTTTTTTTTCTATAAGTGCAAATAAAGGTAGATATTCGTAAAATCTGTGATTGACCGAGTGTTATAATTTAACCTTTTCCCGCTGTTCGACTGCTTAACACATCAGGTCATTTGGGCCATATCAATATTAAAGATAAAACTTTAAACTTACCAAATGTACGATTATTTCGATCAGAAATGTTTTATTTTCACTGGTTTTATCCTACTTTTTTGTAATTGAGAAGTCTGTTTTTCGAAATAAATGAAAAAAAGTCCGATGTAGCCAAATGATAGATTCTAACAGTTTCAACTGGTCGAATTTTTAACACACAAGGTATTTTCGGCGATGTCAATATTAAAAATTTAACTTTATCAAACATGATTATTCCAATCAGTTAATTTTAATTTTACCAAGATTTGGTCAGTTATTTGTTGGTATTTTTCTCTAAGTTCAAAATAAAAGTAGATATTCATAAAATCTGTTGTTGACCGAGTGTTAAGATTTCATGTTTCCCGCTGTTCGTTCGACTTCTTAACACATCATGTCAACTGGGCATTTCAACAGCAAAAGTTAAACCTTTAAACTTAACAAATATACGGTCATTTTATTCAGAATTTTTTTTTAATTTTACGGGATTTACCACATTTTTGGAATTAAGAAGTCGGTTTTTTTTAAATAAATGGGGAAAAAAAGGTCAGATGTAGCAGTGATAGAATCTAACCGTTCAACTGGTCGAATTTTTAACGCCCAGTGATTTCAATACTAAAGATGAAACTATGCTTATCAGAAAATAGTTTTTATCAATTTCTGCTATTTTGAAGTGAGTTTTTCTCTAGGATGGAGAAAAAAAATGTCTGATATGTAAAAATTTAGCCCGGTGAAGACGAGGGAAGAATTTAATCGTTTAACCGTTCCAACTGTTTGATTTTTTTAACAATTTATCACTGGAGGAGATTTTAATTGTGACTTTAACCTAGCTGGTATATCTTTATGGGTATTTTTTTGTGTGTGAAAAGGCGAGGGTCCCTCGGCCGTGAAGGAAACTGCAAAAATGGCACAAAAATACAAAGCTGACACATATTTGGTCGCGGAGGCATTGGGTCTGGCAGGGTAATGACCCAAGAGCCCAATATCTCCTTCAATAACACGCATTACATTCTACACGTCGGCCCCGTGGCCCCGCTCCAGAGCGGCACGCAATAGGAAAAAAAACACACTCCTCAAATGAGAAAAACGTACTCACTTCGAAAAAAGGGCTGCACGCAGAAAGGACGACCTTGTGCGCCTTGAGGTACTGCCCTTCGGCGGCTAGCGTGCAGTCGACCAGAGTCCCACTCTCCAGCAGATTGTCGAAGACGGATATCAGAGTCGACTGGTGATTGTTCCATCGGAGGCAGAACTGTTGATTCCCCGCCATTAAATTCAATATGCGTTAAATCCCGGTTGAGTTTCCTTCCTCGGCCGACCTCTGAGGATAAACGGGGAGAGAACGCCGAAGCTGGGGGCGAGCGGGCGAAAAAAAAAAGTGAGCGACAAACTAAAAAAAAAAAGTTTAACGACAAAGTCGATTCAGACGAAAACACTGTTTGGATACATCGGTCACACGACTGAAACTACGTCCGAAGCCACCTGGATTTCACATACGTAGAAAGGACGGGCCGACGCCTCCTAGATCGCGAGATCTACGGAGATATTCGTCGTCGGTGGCAAGACTCGAAAACGAGGTAGAAAAACGAAAAACACCCACAAGAACGAAAGACAAAAAACAGATTCCAGACTTCCGACGAGAAAATAAAAGTAATTCCAAACCCTATTGGAAAAATCAAGTCTAAAATAAAAACCCAACAGGACGAAAAAGAAGAGAAAAAAAACTACTTTTAATAGTATAAATAAATATATATTATAACAGCGTCTGTAGCCTCCTTTGAAGCTTTTGGTTTTCTATTTTGGTATAAATTTAGAAAGTACTGAAAATTGTCATTTACCCTTCGTCAATCCGCGATTACGGCGATTTCAATTTAAACTTCGCCCTCTTTGTAAAAGGTGAGGAGGAACGCCGATAAACGAGGTGAGTCCGTCGGGGCCGGCCGATTTTCAAGCGCCTCGGGCCGAAGGATTTATTTTCCCCAGTCCGCTTCTTTTTTTTTTCTTCTTCTTCTTCTCTTGTCTTTCCGATCCGGGTAGTTAAATTTTCGAAATCCGTCCTATAATTTAAATTGGTTCCAGGTGTTTCACGAGGATTCGCGAGGCGAGGGCGTAAACTCCACCTCCGGCGGTCTCTCCCGTCGTAATTTTTCCACCCGGGACGGAGCCGCGTCCGAGACGATTTCTCCACTCGCCGAATCGTCGGAACGATTCCAACGGTTCCACTCTTCCAGCACAATTCAAACAATTTATCCACTAAAAAAAAAAAATATTTAAAAAAAAATTGAACAAGTTTACAAAATGATAATGAAACACATCAAATCTATCTTGGTAAAATAATAAACATTCAGCATACTACTGGATCGGTTCATTAAAAACATTTTTTGATAATCCATGAATACGAGCTTTTCATATTATTATTAAAAGTTGTTCGATCTTCTCATACACTACTTCTCAAATTAAATATATTTTAAAAATAAACTTTTAAACTTGCACGGATGAGTCTAGTCGTAGAAAGATTGTGGACATTCTGAGATGCACTTCTTTGATTTGGTCCTTGATCTCGATCATTGAAAAAATCCTTTTCTCCCTAATCTACTTGATGTGATGAAAGGGAAAATTTAAAAAGTATTCGGTTAAAATAAGGAGTCGATGTCTCGAGGAGTGGAGTTGTGACAGGTCAAGTGGTACAGCGCCGGAGTACTGATCGGGATGTCATGGGTTCAAGTCCTGCTCGTGACACTAATTTTTCATCTCAACCTTGGCATTATACAGTCAACACATGATAATTTGAAACTGAAAGGGCCACAAAAATAATTGGAATTATCAAGAGGAATGAAAATCAAATTATTAAGAGTTGTTACACATTTTTACAAATTATTAATTGAAATGTATAGTATTTAGTGACTGTTTATTAATGATTGTTTGGTGAGATATGGGCTTGTGTGATGTAGGAAAATTGAACATTATGTCCACGTTAAAAAAAATCAAGAAGTTTTTTGTTTTTTTTAATGTAGCCAGGCATTCTTTGTCTAAATGGTTTTCCAATGTAACCAATGCTGAGAACACATTGATAGAAACCTGACTAACAAACTAGAGAAAATTCTATAAACTTTAGCTTCATCCTTAGGCTGTAAGGAATTAAACTGTAAATTTAGTGGAATATTACTAAGAAAAAGTTCACATTATTAAAAGGGAAAGTGTCTCCGTATCAATTTATAGAATGCCTATAAATCTCCCCCTGTTATGAAAAATATTTAGTATTACCGAGTGTATCAAAATACACAGAATTTTTTCTATTTACCAGTGACCTGCTGAGAAATTCAAACTAGTAAGAATTAGAATTATCAAGTTTTGAATTAACAAGAGTCAACTATTAAAAACCTAATCTAAAGTTTAAAACTGAATTTTTTCATCATCTCTGGATATCCTTGCCATTTTGACCTGTCAAACGCGTTTTGGCTTATTACCACCATCAATAGTTTATGATAAATATGCTTATCAGATATCATAGGCATGTTGTGCATAACAGAGGTGGTGAAACCAACAATCTGCGACAAACCTATATTTTTACTAAATCATCAGATTGGTTCTTAATCATCAAAGTCTGTTCTCGCTGGGTGTTCTGTCGAGTTTTGACTTTCACCATCTTCTGTGTCACACCTGAAAATAGGCAGACAGAGATGATCGATAAGGTTCAATTCAAATTGCAGGTTCATCACCCTGCAGACCACAGAGGAAATGTCACAATTTAACTATAGTTCAATTAAAGTTATTTAAAAATAATAAATTTTATCTCCAACTTGTTAAAGCGAGCAACAAATCAAACATGAAAGTCCAAGAAAATGCACATTTTTCTTAATTAAACTCCATGACTGGGCATCTTTAGTTTAATTTGATTCATTAAATAATTGCTTTTGTCTTTAACAATTGTTTACAATTAAAAGCGTTCTGCCTTATCTTCATTTAATTAGCTTGATTTTTTTCATCACGTAACAAGTTGTCAATTCAAATTAAGGGTGCAGGTCTCCTCACCATAAAAATCCATATTTTATTTCTCGTCTTTTTAACACCACAATTATTGAATTACAGGATTGTTCTCAAGCTTGACTGTTCAGACATATCCTAAATTGGATGGTTTATATTGTAAAATATATCTCAACCATCGTATACGACTGCCTAGCCCTTCAGAATGATTTCATTTCATCGTTATTCTGAGAAATGTATTGTTTGGATGTTTTTTATTGCAATCTAGAATTTATTCATGGAATTGTTTTCCGCCTAAAAACATAAATTTATTGATCTCTTTAGGTCTGTAAGGTAGCTTGTAGTTCAATCTTTCAAAAAAAATTTGTCCTTCACAGATGTCATCATTATTCTAGGTGAATGATAGTTTGAGTGTTGTTTATTAGCTTAAAAAATATAAATGTTTTGTTTTTCCCAAACTGTTTTATGCCTAAAAATCCAGCCAACAGTTTGTTCAAAATGATCTTTTGGCTAGTTGAGGACAATCCTAGTTTATACTCGGTATGCTAGTTTTAACTATTCCGTGAGGTTTTAAATAAACTTATTTCCCCCTAGACATTTCTTAATAACCCCTAATAATAGTAACCCCTGTGAATAATCTGTGTTTACGCAATGTTGTGCTGAATTTTAACGTTGTTCAATCATGAGATTTGCATTTTTTATTTTTTGTAATAATTATAGCAAACGATGTCAGATTCTTTTTGTGAGGTCTGCAAGGGGTGATGAACCTGTAGTTCAGTTATTTTCAATCATTTTGGTCTGCCTATCTCTCACTGGATTCAGTTTGGTGAAGATAGCATAATCCCAAACCGCATCTGACAAACCAAACGAGCAAAGGTGAAGCAGAAGTAGTCCAAAATCAGAAACAAAGAAATTTCAGATCTTTTTATGGCAGATGGCCAGGTAGAACATTTTTATTTGTGTTTCAGGATCGTTTGGGAACCAGACTTTATTACAACAAAGTTGTACTGTACGTTAGCAGAAAGCAGCAAATTATCAGGTAAAAGACATATATACTACAGCAGGAGAAATGACTGAACACCTGACAAATTACACAGTTAACAATTAGAATTTGTTTTGTTAATTTTGGTCATGCTGAAAGACTGTAAAAATAAAATAATTAAGAAAAAAATCGTTTTTCATTATTGAGCCCTTTGAAATTTCCTTCTTTCCTTACCCTAAAGCATGACACCAGTAGTGTTTTTTTTTTTTTTAATAGAAAAAATATTTGATTTTTAAACATTTTAATCTAAAACAAAAAAAATGAAAATTCAGTTTTAGATTGGGGTCAAGCCGTAATTCGAAGGGGTCACAGAGTGCCTTACAAGAGGCAGCAGACGACAGAACTGGAGAAGGAGTTTGCTGTGAATCAGTATCCGGAACGGAATCGCCGGCTGGCAATCGCCAAAGCCCTCCGGCTCACCGAACGCCAGGTGAAAATCTGGTTTCAGAACCGGCGGATGAAGTGGAAGAAGGACCGGATGAGACAGGGTCTCGCGATAACGTCTGGCATTCCGCCCATCTCGACGCAGTCGCCCTATCCAATTTTCAATGCTATTGTCAACCTCTCGACGAAAGAGCAACAACCACCTGCACCGCTCGACCTGGCGCAAAGATAAAAAAATATGTACCTTTAAAAAAAGTAATTATTAATTATGATAAAATGGTTTAAAAATAAGATATAACAAAAAAAAGAGGTATAAACGAAAAGTAGCCTTATACGAGATTTCACCTCAAAATATTTGAGTTATGTGCTAATGTTTTTTGTACATATTTTTGAACATGTACATTTATTTATATTATTAAGTAGATTTTTTTTTTTTTTAATCTTGAAGTATTATCGTTTCAAAGTTGACGTTTTATTCTTTAAACTTTAGTTTTGTATTATTTAAGATCTAAGGGAGCCAACTAAACATATTTTTACTTTTAATTTAGGATTGGCATTTCTGTCTTTCTTTTATTTTTTGTTTTGTTTTGATTTTCAAAAAATGCTGCATTTCTAGAGTACAAATTATAACAGCATGTTTTTCCTTTGTAAGGAAAATCCTAGAATATCAATTTAAACAGAAAAAACACTGCAGAAATCAACCTTGCACCTTGACTTCAGGGGTGGATTATATTAACTATAAATAATAAATTTAAAAAAAAAATTGTTTTCTAAATTATGAATCTGTGATAATTTAAAAATAATAATTAAATTTGTGTACAAATTGGAATAGAAAATATTAAAAAAAAATATATATATGTGGTAAGCTATGTAATTCACTGGATCAACATTTCGTCATTTTTACTGGGGAAAAAATCCAACAAAATTCGGGATTTTCATGTGGAAAATTGGTATTAATATCTGATCTCATTTATGTTTGAAAGTATTAAAATTATAAAATTTATGTTAAAACATATTGACAGGATTAATGTATTTAACAAATAAAAATAATTTGCACTTATTGAGCCATATGCATTGGCATCGACAAGTTTTTATATATAATATAAAGTAACATAAAAGCAACGAATATCTAATTGGCTTATTTGTATATAAAGTAGTCTGTATATTTTTGTGTAGTTTCTAATATGAAGAAAAGTTGAAATTTTGTGATTTTTTTAATTAGAGCATTTGTTTATATATATATTTCTTTTCTTATTATCATTCATGTTATTTTTCTATTATTATTTTATTTATTTTTTTAAAGAGAAGATAAGTTATTAGTTAGTACTTTCTCCCGAGTAGTACAAAAACATTAATAGAAGAGAAAATATTTAAAGAACTTTGAAACGATTACTTCCATATCAATCAACTTCCAAAGGTTTCTGCATTTGTTTTATTTTTTATTTATTTATTATGTCTTTGTTGTTTGTTTTTTGAAACAATTATTTCTCTGCTCCAGGCCCAAGAAGGAAATGTCAGCCTAAAGTAAAGCTTAAAAGATCGATTGATTATAAACCACAATTTTATAAATAATCCGCCATTGTGATAGTTGTGACAGTTTACCTCTTTTGCTACGATGGAAATCTATTTTACGAAGATAAAAGTGTTTTGTCCCGTGAATTTCTGGTGTAGTCAGGTCAAAAATGTGCAAAGTACCTTGAAGTTCTGCATGAGCTTTGTTATTTCTCCCCCTTTTTTTCTAGGCCAACTGCCTTAGATTGTAAATAATCTTTGTGAAATGTCTAGATTTTTCATAGTGAAAATACTCATCTGGTTAAAGTTTGTCGAGTTTTATTTATTTTTTTTTTCAAACTTTTAAATAGAAACAATTCAGTTTTTCAGAAGAATCTCATAAATTTTCATGTTTATTTTTTTCTCTTGCTAGATTATAAGTTTTTAATTTATATATAATTTGTATGTAGGGTTTATACATTCAAATACAAATAGAGTTTTTAGTTGTGCCAATTTAAATATAAATTAATATTTTTACAAAACAAACGCAGGCTGTTGTTACCTGTATACGACCCGACCATGTTTGTTGGGCTCTTTAAAAATGTTTAGTTACTTTCAATTAAAAGGAACGCAAAATAAAATAGAAATACTCTTATCCCCACGATGTGTGTAAGTAAACAAGATATCAGTGCCTTTGAATAACTGTAATAAAATATTATTTTAAATGAGAACAGCTTTTGTAGTGTACGTGTAATGATAGCTTTAAATAATTTGTAGGGTATTAGTTTAAACTTTTTGACCTGAAGTATACCAATCAATTATTATTTTGTACATAACAATAGTCGATAATCAAACAAACAAAAAACAATCAGGAAGTAATCTCTTTTTTTAAGTATATATGTTTAGGGAAAAAAATTATTAATATATATATTTTGTCATTTATGTTTTGTTTTGCGAGCGGAAGACCTCAGTACCTGCTAAGAGTAGCAAGCGTAGTTGATTTTTTTTCCAAAAAAAAAAAATTCAAATGAAGAGAAAAAATACAATATGTTAAACATTGTATTTTAATGCCTTAATGCTTTTCTGTAAATTGCTTATTGTGTCGTATAGGCTTGTTTTTAATTGGACATCATAGATGGCCGGACTAACATAAAAACAAAAGTAGATCATTGTAAATGAAATTTTTTTTAATTTATAAGTAACGCCTTGTATTATAATAATATTTTTATAGTTATCTAAAACACTTGACTAAACTTTAAAACAAAACAAAAAAATGTGTAAAATGGTTTGATATATGGGAAATTAAATAAGAGTATTACAAAAAAAAGTGTAAATACTTAGTAGTCAATTAAAAAGCTTTATATTTATGATAATATTACATTATATTATATATTATACATTCAAGGGAAAAATATTATTTACTCATAAAACTAGTACTAAAAGCTTTTTTAGATGTATCGTTTGAAATTTATGAAACATCAAAAACTGTAGATAAATAAAAGGAAAAACATGGGCTGCGAGCCCTAAATTTTTTATAGTATTGTTAGTTTATAATTTGTTTTATTTTTATTTTTTTCCAGTTAGGAGCGTATTTATTTCTGTATTTGTCTTTTTAAGGCTAATTTATTACCATTGCATCTGATTTGATTGAGAGGGAGAGGTAGAGAGAAAAAGTGAATATGATTTATTTGAAGCAAGGATGAGGAAAATGGAAAACTACATGCTTTATGTTGTAATTAGAGAGAGAAAACAAAATACAAATTTTCTTTTTCCCCTGTCCATATTATCAACCTTTTCCTGTCCATTTACCGTTTTCTTGGCAGACTGCATCGTTTAATTTTGTGTCATCACCCCAGGCGGAAATTTTTTTAAAACCACAACGGCAGTGGATTGATTTTCATACGGGACAAGTGAGTATCAGCTTCAAACACTAGGACAACTGATTTGAGCATTTTTGGGTATCTTAGTGTTTTAAAATTTCAATCGTCTGTTTATCCATTTTTTCTCAACAGGTGAACTACTTATATTAGTTGATAAATTGACTTGTTGAAAATAGAGTTGACGCTGGGTGTTGGTCCATGAGTCGGTGAACTCATGCCGAATCGGCATTGGGTTCGTCTTCATTCACGGGTTTGTCGACTTACTCAAACGTGTTTTGGCATTGCACCATCTTCAGTGAGTAACCATTGAAAATAATTCACCTACACTTAAATGTGGATATTACCTAATCTAAATGTTCGTGCCTCACAAGAATTTTTTCCTCCCAGCCATATTTGTTTACATTATTTTATACATATTTGTTGCACTACTGTTCTCATTTATGAATATGAAGAGGATATACAAAATGCTGATATTTTTTATGTCAGCATGATAGATTCTCAGCTTGTAGACCCTAGTTGTAAGTTCAGTTCCCACCATTGCTCCTCCTGGCCGTTTGTTTTACTTTAATTTTATTTTTTACCTTACTTTTACTTACTTTTTTTTATTTACTTTTTACTTTAATTTACTTTTTTTATCCTTCAGGATTACATGATTTGCATCACCAGGCGTCCAAGTTGCATTCGCATCCTTCATTATCCACGATTTCAATTTTGGCTGTTGGTTGTGGCTAACCACAGTTTATATGATTTATAATGTGAACATCTAGGGTATATTAATTTTTTTTTGATACGAGGACATGCACTGTGTTAGATTACAGGTTAGGTTTTTTTCCCCTACTGTGACCTAAACAGGTCTATTGTGGAACCCATTTTAACTTATAGCTATACCTTGGAAAGTGCACTAGTCCGTTATACAACTGAGCACTTTCCTTGGTGCCAATTTGTGGATCTATTTGGGTATGAAAAATATCCTACGAACGTGGCTGTACTGTAAATGGGCTAATGCTTGTGTCTCTGGTTCCTCCTGACTTGAGCCGGCAAATTTCCATCTCACCCTTGTTCATTTTCTTAAGGTGATAGTTAAGAGGTCAGGTTGGCATAGTAGCACCCTTTCATTAATTTTGTCCAATCGTATTGTTTTTGCCAATTTCTCCTAGATATTTAACGTGGGGTCATATCTGATGACTATATGAACTTTGATCCCGATTAAATGAATTTCTTTTTCTTTGAGCTTTTCTAATAAATCCATTATTTTGTGTATTAAGGAGTTCTGTTGTTGGGAGGCTGTTTGATGGCCAATAGAACACTATTCCTGTTGATTATGACAATTTGACTTCCATCATTTTTTTTTGCCTCAGATTAACAGGCAATCCTTCGCAGCCTCTTTATCACAAAGCCTACCTTTACAACAAGTTTATTGAACTCATTTGAACCAATGCTTTTCCCTCTTTGGCAAAAGGTAGCTGTCATTTGTAATAACTTAGAACATAGGTGTAGGCAACAGCCCTGGGTCCTATTAACTCTCTATTGCAAGTAGTACAAAAACTGTTAAATTTTCACCTTATGGAGTTAGTTGATATATACACTTGCCCTAAACAGAAAAATAAAATTTTACATTACATTTAACCCTATAAAGGCTTGACTTTCTTAAGTTCTGTTTTCAAGTTAGGTATGTGTTTAAAAAAAATTAACATTTTGTTTTTCAATTTTTATCATTTATTTACAATAAATACATTACTTTGTAGCTTCTTAACAAAGATAATAAAAGAAATATAGCTTTTTCGTGATTTACAGTCAGCATTCTGATTTGGTGCATTGTGCTAGAGCTAACTCTCTGAATTTCCTTTAAAATTTAACAATAAATTGGTTAAAAGAATGTATAAAAATGTTTTTAAAAAAATTAGGCTCACCTTTATTTAAGGAGTACGTTTCAAATTCATTGATAGTGAGTACACAATCTCCTGACGGCTGATTTAACAGCAATTCTGGCTCTTCGTAGCCTTCAGTTATTTCATCGTCATTATAAAGGTCCATTTCGAGCTTAGAGGTCATGATTTTCGGCTGAATGAATAACATCTCATCAGCCTTCTTTACAACCTCCGTTTTATCATCATTCGTGGAACATGCTTAAAAATAAAAATTAAAACAGTATTTATTTTAAATTCTTTTTTTAACGTGGTCAAAATAGGCTTCAGGTCCAACTCTTCAAATCTTACACGCGATAAAGCAGTAGGTTTAAAATGATTAATCTATTTAAATTGGCAAAATGTTCAAGGAAGTAAGGAAAAACTGACTTAATGAAATTTTTAAATTTTCTAAGAGGAATGAATTACCTCTTAGCGTATTTACAATTGATGACCTGCCTTTTATGTGGGCAAAAAGCAAAAATAAAATCTGTAGTTTGAACATTTCTAATCATCCTAGATAGTCTATTCTCGCTACATTGATAATCGTACACATTTCATTATCTACGTGACTTTTATATTTAAATTAAAATGGGGATAAGGGGATGGGGCTCATTTTGAGAGGATCCAATCAAGGGCAATTAAATAATTAAGAGTATAAAACTGGGCAATATTGTCTTGGTATTGAATACGACGATCTTATCTCAGTCCATAAATTGGAGTCCCTCAACCACATGTGGGGGTCTGATGTTTCTGTCTTTTTTCGGGTTTCCCTCCTAGGAATATGAGGCAGCATGAGGTGCTCAGTATCGAGCTGCACAGGTGGGATAATGGATCCTCAGAAATTATATTTTGTATGCTGGAGCTGCTGAATAAAACAGGATACTGCTGATCCCTTCAACGATCCCATTGCTAGCCATGGGCTAGAGAGTAAAGCTGTTTTTTTTTTTTTTTCATCGGTGTTTTATCCACCTTGTCTTTATATTTAGTACATTTATTCTGTCTTATTCTTGTATACACTTTATTTTTGTATGCATTTATTTTGAATTTGTATTAAAAATAAATAAAATAATTAAGAAGAGAATTAAGTATTGACAAGGGCTCGTGATGAACAGAAAGACTAACTACAGGTTTATCACAGTGACAAAAAAATTTTCAGTCTTCTCTTTGAATATTTTGTCAAAAGCTATGATTAATATAGGTAAAGCAAGTATTTAATTACATTTTTAATTACCTTTGTTAACTATTCCTATTGATTTTTCAGGTAAGAATACGTTTGATTTCAGTTTTTTAAATGGAAGCTTTTCTTCTATATTTTCACTACGTTTAAAAGACTCACCAGAGATGTTTTCTAATAGACAAAAAGTTTAGTAATAATTGTAGGTGGAATTGATGTAATATTCAACTCACGTTCAGGTTCATCTATTTCAGGGGCACTTGTACGTATTCGCTTTTTACCCATAGCATTATCGCATGTAGGTTTAATTTGATCGTCCGTACTTGGAATTTCATCAAGTTTCTTTTCAAGCTTTTTATATTCTGTTCTGATGCTTTTCTCCAATCTGTTTTTTTTGTTGATCTTTTTCAAAAGGTTGGACAAGTTGTCTTCCATGGCGTTAAACATTATCCAATACTTCTCGATCCAATCGTCCCACCTCTTCTGACTCACTTCGCGCATCTCTACAGATTCGGAAATAAGCTTAACTATCTCTTTGGCCTTTTTTTCCCTCAGTAGCGTCAATTCGCTTTTTAACAATTGTATCCCTTTCTGCATATTTCCTTCTTTGAGCAATTTGTTGGCTTCTGAAAATTGAATTTTTCCTTACATAGTTTTAGACGATAAAAACAAAAGAGAAAAAAACTGTTTAAATTTACTATTTATGATGGTTTTTCTTGTTTCACCAAGAGAAGTCAATTTAGACAGTTGCTCTTCGATCACTTCATACTCCTTTTCTATATTCTTCTTGATTGTATCCATTTTCTCTATCATGGAAGACAATTTTTTCACATCTTTAATGTTCACATATTGCAAAAGCGCATTGTCCTCCAAACTCTGGCCTTTTTTTTCTTCATTGGGAGCCTTTTTCAATAAAAAGTCAGTTACGTTCTTGGGGACTTTGCTTTCGTCGATCTTGTCCTTGAGCAAGCTCAATTCTCTGTACACTGTAAATTAAATTAACAATTTTCCATTAATACTTTAAACCTACCTTATTAGAAATTTGATTACTTTTTAATATACTATCATCCGAATTGTGTTGCGTGAGGATTTCATTAAGCACCTCTTTCATATCCCCGTAGCTTTTGTTGGTCAATTTCTTTATTTTGACTTCTTTATTGTCTTCATTGACGAGGTTTATTATTTTTTCTTGTACAATTTGAAATTTATCCCAACTCTCTTCGACTTTTTCCAAAAACTCTTCACAATTTGCCATCGCTTCATAATTGTTGCCATCCTTGCTGAATAAACTGGAATCGCTGGAATCTTCGGTTTTAATTTTGAATTTTACTTCTTCATAATCCTCTTCGACCTTCAGTTCTACATCGCTTAACAATGGTGCACTAAAATCATCTACACAAAACATTTGTTACTATTTATTTCATATTAATTTTAAAACCACTTTTGACAAAAAAAAAATGACCTTCTGGTTCTTCTTCTTTTATAACTACATAATCATCACTATCGGAACTAGGTAATAATAATGTATCATTGTTGACAATTACGGGGCAAGCGTCTGGCTTCAGCCAGATCCTACCAGGCGCTTTCATGATATCCTCGTTTCTCTGTAATGCAAAAAACAAAAATCTGGTTAACAATTTCCTATTTATTCCTTCCATTATTAATTTGGGAAGAACACACTATTTTCATGTTTACAGCATTTTTTTTTATAATTTTTTTTTTATAACCTCAGTTACATTTTTGAAGCAATTTTTTTATGTTTTTTTTTTTACAATTATATGTAAAAATATTTTTCTTATTTTAGGGTAGAGGAATAGGAAGGGCGCAAGGTTGGAAAGGGTACGGGGTTGGAAAGAGTAGAGGATTGGGAAGGGTAGAGAGTTGGGAAGGGTGCAAGGTTGGAAAGGGGAGAGGTGAGTAGACGAAAACAGGACATCCCAAACGAGATCTAGATATTGTCGCCGAATGGTTTTCTAGAAAAATTATTGTCACAACTTCGCAAAAGTTTGAAAGAGAGGTGATTGTGAACGGAAGGAGGAGAAAAGAGTGGTTTGTTGATGATGAGGATGGGAAAGGAAGAGTCTGTAAGGAGTCATCTGTTTTCTACCAAGGTGTCTGGTACACATTGGAAACAACCTCAGCCCAGCAGTTGCCGTGAGTGTCCAGCAAGAGCTTTTAAAATGAAAAAAAAAAAAAAAATGAAATAACTTGTTAGGCTTGAGAAGTATCCAAGCCCAAATGACAGAACTTGTCACAAGTCCATCCCTAAAAGTCTTGAAAAGGTATTGCATTCTAAAGAAGGAACATTACACACCCTGCAACAAGACATGAAGGAAGTAAGGTGGTAAGTTCTAGCGGACTTTCTATATTTTGGCCTTATGATCTAGCATGTTAGCAAAAGAAACATGTATATATGTGTATTTTTTTATAGGGAAGGGGTGCATGAAAAAAATGGCCAGGGTTGATAGTGGGAATCGAACTCATGACCATGAGGGCTACGATCCGAGAGTCTTAAGCCTTGTACACACTGGGACTCTGAATCTACATATTTGTAAATCTCGCTTGTGCTGCTCTGCCTCTTTTCAGCATGAATCTGGTATGTTGCAGTTAGGTATTTTTTGAGTCTTTAGTTGGAGTTTTTTGGTGGCCCTGTTGGCCGGTGTTGTTTGGAAACATAGTGTTGAGACGATGTATCGAAGCCGGGACCGAGTGGGCTTTTGGTAGAGGGAGCAGTTGGCTGAGGTCCAGGGCTGTGAGACAGCTGAGTCTACTTCGGTTGAAGGTCTGGTGCAGCAGTTGGCCAAGTTTGTTTGCCTGTAGCCAAGACAGCTACGTTGAGAAGGCAAGTTCAAGGCTAACGCTGAGAATACCCTTGCCATTGTCTTAGGTACTTAGTGATAAGCGAGAACTCATCGGGTTGACGAGTCTGTGTCATTGTCAGTTAGTGAGAGCTCGTCGGGTAGACGAGTCTTGAGGTATGTGTGAGACCTCGACGGGTTGACAAGTCTGGAGGTGATAGGTGAGATCTCATCGTATAGACGAGTCTGAGGTTGTGAGTGAGACCTCGGGTTGATGAGTCTGAGGGTATGAGTGAGGCCTCGTCGGGTTGACATCTTGACGAGTCTGAAGCCAGCGGGGCAGTGCCCCTGCTAATATAACCACTGGCTCTGCTCTGATTCGCTGCAGAATGGAAGGCGAGACTATTCCAGAACTGGTAGTGACACCTAACGGGTACCATGGTAACCGTAGGCTTCCATTACAAGTCTTTATCTGCATCTTGAACTTGAATTCTGTTGGAAATGGGATTCACAGCCTGTTGTGTGTCAGTGCAGACACGAAGATAAACAAGAACATAAAGTTACAGTTTATTTTTTTGGGAATGATTGTGTAATTAAAATGAATCAAGTTATTTTACAATTTTCTGAAGCCATTCAATCCAATAGTTTGCAGATGGTTAGGGATGGCTCGTATACAAGTCTCCACTAGCCAGGAATCTAAGTGTGACTGCTAATCTGTCCGCCGCAGAGATTGACTCCCTTGTTATCACTTTTACTAATTTGATTACCAACTTTGTTTAAAATTACTTCAAAATCAGTTGGGGACATTCTTATATAATTCCTAAACCCCATCCCATCTTCCATTTTTAAAGTATCTAATTTGTTGTCTTTAAACAATGTGCGAGCCTGCCATGTTCTTTTTTTTACTTTTTCCCCTCATTAGTAATTATCAACAGAACAGCTATGGATGCTCCTGCAAGAGCTAATTCCACAACCATTTTTTACTTGGTAGTGAATCGCAACATGAATCTCAGAGTGGAGATGTTGAGATGTTTTTGTTGCCGAGCAGCGTACAGTCTAACTACTCGGCTACTGTGGTCCTCTTTGTACATTGTCTGTGCAGATGCTATAATAAGGACCTTTTCTCTTACCCTATCCCAATTATATTAATAAATCATAAAAGGATATAATAAACAATATAGAAAATTCTTACAAAATGGTCGGCGCAGCAGTACTGGTTGAAGCAGTCATTTTCTTCGGCGACGTACCCTACGGAATTGTACCACATATCCCTTGTATTGGAATCTTGCGGTACGTTGAAGAAATGCATTTTTGGGATGTAACTGCTCGTGTTTATGCAGCTGGGCACAAAACAAACTTTCTCTTTAACTGAAACGTTTTTAATCTGAATTATTTAGAAAAAAAATAAAATAAATACATATCGATATTGTTTTTTACCTCTAGGTGTTTTACAATTTTGCAGTGATGAAATAGAGGGCCTATTTGATAAAATTTCAGTCCTTAAATCACGGTTGGGTATAATATTTTTACAATAGGTGATATCCTCTTTTTGATATAATTTTTGCAGCTCTTCTACCTAAAATTTAAATAATTCATCAATATAATTATCACATAATTAATTAATAACACTTACGGTAAAATGATCTTCACAACAATACACTTTACAAGCAGTGGTTACTCCATTAAGTCCAACAGAGTTAAACCATTTTATCCTTAATTTTCCCTTCGGTACCAATATATATTTTTTATGCGGCATGGTAAAATCATTGTTTGAACATGTCGGGACAAAACAGGATCTTATCTCAAAAGGTTTACTCTTTTTCTTTTTGTCCACTTTATTATCCGATTCCTTAAATTGTACGCTCGGAACGCTTTCAGGGCTGTTACTTGAATCTTGCAAATATTCCGAACCATGTTGGCTTTTGACATTTTGCATAATTTCATCACAATTAGAACTTTTTATATTTTTGCAAGTCGTTGCGTTTTTGTTTTTGCTTTTAGTCGGAATGTCGCTGTTTGAAATTTGAACAGGTGTGGAATTCGTACTGATAATTTCATCATCCGATAACACTTCAACATCAGTGTCGGATATAAGTATGCTATCAGGATTCTGCTGATTGACATCTTCGCTGTCTGAAGTTTCAAGATCGCTGCCAGTAAGAAGTATGCAATCGGGATTCATCTGGCACATTTCATCCCCACCAGGTATAAATTCTACATCACTGTCTGATGATGATAAAAATTCACGCTTGCCGATTTCATCGTTTGAACTTTCGTCATCGCAATCCGACAATTGTATAGGCTTGGAATTTATCTTACTGTCGTTCGATTTATAAAGCTGAAGAAGCAAGTCTTCTATCTTAAAATATGTGTACTCGAAATCTGCTTTGACCTTTTCTTCCTCGTCGTTTATGATGAGGTGCTTCTCAATGGATTCCTGTAAGGATTTGAAATGGCTCCTGTGTTTGTTGATTGTGCTCAGCAGCGATTTGTACTCGCTCTCTATCATCTCGCTCTTCTTTATTATTCCAATTTTCAGTTTTCGAAGGGAATGCATGTGAGAATACCTCTTCAGCCTCAACTTGTTACAAATGTTTTTGATCTTATTGCAGGAATCTGTAAAATTTTTCAAAATGAATAAAAATTGTATAAATCGATCAATCCTTGTTAACAAATCTAACCTTTAAATATCGCATCTTCTTCGAAGTTAAAAGTTTTTTGAATCGGCAAGGCCGATGAATATGGTTTAGGAACTACATCATGATTTTCTGAAGGTTTCATGCATAATATTTCCAATTCTTTATCCTAAAATAAATTTTTTTTTTTTTTAAATAATTTTGTTGATATGTGAAAATTCTACACTTACGGTAAAATGCCTGTCGCAACAAAACAACAATTCAGACAGATGATCTTCATTCATAGGCGTTCCAGATGCCTTGAACCATTTTTCCCGTGTGTTCTTATTTTTAGGTACAGTGAGAAAAATTTGTAGAGGTGACCTTTGACAATTGTTTTTACATTTATATACAAAACAATGCTTATAACATTGAAGCGAAGGTTTTTTGTTAACGGACTGTTTATATTCTGAAAACAAAAAATTATTATGTAATCTTTCATGCGATTATTTATATAATATAATTTATCAAACCTTTCAGTATTAGCTGAGATATATTAAGTTGCATATTGATAAGATCGTCTTCTACAAATTTCAGAACCGTGGTACCTTTGCCGGTATAAGATAGAAAACGCTTTACATCTGGCAGTAACTTGTTAAACTTGTAAAGCTGCTTGATTATTGTACCGTAGACAACCATGAAATCGGCTGGATCTAGTGTCTCGTTAACAGATTCGGTGAGTTTTGTAACTTCCTGCCTAAGAAGATTAAACTCCTTGATCAAGTCGATGATCTTCGCCTGCAATTCTACAATGAAATCAACAATAATAAGCATACAAAACTAAGTGTTTGTGATTTTTTTTTGTTTTAGAATGTTTGGTTTTGCTGGAATCAGCGCTTATGTTGTTTTAAAAGCGTTTAACCTTTCAAAACGAGTCCTAAGGAGAATTTAAAAAAAAAATCGGCATACAGCTCGCTGAAAAATCAGTTACAGGAGAGAGAGACAATAAACATATTTTTAAAAAAAATCATCTGAAATATCTTAGCGATCATGTCTGCACTTGGAATGACAATGCCAGCAAGAGAAACGATCGAGAGCCGAGGGAACGGAAAAAATGATCTATTTTATTTGAGTCTTTATTGCGACCAGACCTCAGACATATTTTTGATTTTCATTGTGGCAGACTTTTTCCTTTTAAAAATGTGTTTCTTCAGTGTTTTCTTATATCACAAGAGAATAGGAAACTTATACATGGACTAGTATTTTTTTTTTTTTTTCTTGCCTTGCTTAGAAGAAAGATCATTGAACAGAAGGCTGAGTTGTAGAGGTTCCACAGGAAGATTTCACACATTTGGTAACGTTACATATTTTAAAAATTTATGACGAAAAAAAATTAAACTGATTCATCTATAATTATACCTTGCGCTATTAGTTTTAGTGTCTGTTCTGACAGTTTTTTAAAATTTATTTTCACTTTCATAACCAGTATCAGAACATTAGCTTAACTAACATTTTTGTATTATTGGTGTATTGTGTATTTGCTTCTCTAGTTTTAGATTTTGTAAGTTGGGTCTAAGGTTTCTTTCCTTTTCTCATTAATTCTTATCATTTAAGTTTAAAAAAAAAGTGTTAGTTTTCTCCATTTTTTTCCTTTCACTCTCGCCATGGTTCTAATTTATTTTGGTACTTTGTTTGTTATTAATTTAAAATGATTTATTTGTGGTGCATTGATATACTTTTTCCTTTTCAAATTGTGACTTTTCTCCATTTTCTTACAGCACTGAGGGGAGTGCAATAGCCGGGTGGACAGTGTGATAAGACTGATCGTAGATCCCGAGGTTGTGAGTTCAATTCCCATGTCGCCCCTGGCCTTTTTGTTGCGCTATCCTTCCTACCAACTAAGTGAAACAAGCCAAGAAAAATCTTCATACGTGAGAAACTAATTGAGCATCAACTAGACAATGAACTAAAACTGCTCCATGTTAAACTGGCCAAACCGGAATATAATGTAAGACCAAGTGTAGAAAGAGTCCAAGCTTTTGAGAAAAAGGAACATCAGTGGCTTTTCTGAAGTAATTCAATTGTTACTGCCAAGCTTTCAGCCTATTTTAAGGACATCAGGGCAAAACAATCATAAATGTGTCTACAAATTGACATATTTAAAAGTATTTTGCTCTGATGACCTTAAAATATGCCGAAAGCTTGGCAGTAAAATTTAATTTGTTTTGTTTGTTTTTCTATCAAGACCGTACCAAGATCCAATGTGTTTTCAAATATAAAACAGGTGGTCGTTTCTGTTTTGGCTAAGTAATAGAAACTCCTCAACCAAACTTTACACACCAAAACCTTGTTGAATATTTTTAATGATATTTAAGCAAGCAGAAAAGTTGACAGATATCTATGTTGAGCGTTGTAAGAGAAAATTTGTCTACCTTTGTCTGTAGATGTGTTGGCGCTGGGTGAAAGATTTTTCACTTTTTCTGGTGAATCATCTGAAAGAAAGGAATTTTTATTAATTGAACTCTTTACCTATTTCTAATTAATAAATTAATTACGTTGGTTATCGACATTATTTTCATGGGAGAAAAGGTTGATCGGCCCGCTCATTGTGACACCTAGATTTTTTAATTATATATCTTTATTATTTTTTCAACATTATTATTATTAAATTATTAAATATTAATAGTTTAAATAGATGAAATACCTGCATTTTGGCCTACATTGTTGACTTCCATGTAACATTCCATTTTATTTGTGACATCAGCCCCAAATGAAGAAGCTAAACAAAAAATAAAAAAATTTAAAAATTTAAAAATCGCAAACTTTCTAACTGTGTACCTTTTACGCGTACGTATGTTTTTGACGTATCTTTCCCAACGGTTTGACCTGTAAACAAATAAGCAATTTTTTAAAATATATTTGTTTTAAATAAAATTATGCACGTACTTTTATTAATAGTGGGAAATTGCACTTTAGGCCTTGCTGTACTGTTGAGCTTGATGAGGACGTCGTTGCTGTCCCTCTTCATAGATATCACCATATCTTTCATATCCTGGGAAATATATTGAATTAATTTAATTTAAAAAAAACTTCTTTACTGTGACTATCAAGTTACAAAGTGATCGCTGCAGCAGTACAGTTTCTGGTTGGTTTTTTTTGTAAAGCATTGCCCTACGGAGTCGAACCACTCTTGCCGTTCGCTCTCCTTAGTCGGCACGGCGAAAAAAACCTTCTCCGGCCTCGATTGCGAAGTGCACGTGCACAAGTTCACAAAGCACCTTTTATTTACGGCTGTAACATACGAGTTATCAAAATATATCAAAAGTCGAAAGATACTTTAAAAAACAGTACTCACAATTTGGCTGGCAGTTCATTTTTTTCTGTATAAGATCCAACCAAGAATCCAGAATCTATAATAAAGTAGTAGTAAAAATATATATTGTGTCTCTACAAGCTGGGATGTGTTGAGTGATTTTTGGTGGTTCCTTGAAGGAAAAATGTACCAAAGGGTGCTTTTAACTACTCAAATATATAATTTAAACTAGAAATACTGTAATTGATGAGGGTGATAATGTTTTTGTGTAACAGTTTTTGTTTTTAAATATATGATTTTTTTTTTTAATTGACAACAGGACTTACATGACTTCTTGAAGTTAAAAGCTCAGTTCAAAGACATCCAAATGCAAAATGAAAGTGTAGTTTTGTTTTTCCCGATGTTACGACTTGCCGGAGGACGTTTTGCCATTTTCCTGGTGTGTTTTTCGATTGGAGGGGTTTTCTTGGTGTTTACCCTGCCACCAGTCAAACGTACCATAAATCGAGTGAGGTTACACGAGTCGGGTTTCTCCAGAATGTCCCATTTACCGCAGAACTCCATTCTCCTTTCAGAAATTATCTAAATCCGCCTTCTTTACTTTAAAAGAAAAAAAAACATCATACCTAACACTTTCGTAATATAAATCTCACATTTTATCTCTATATTTTTTTTCTTTTAAAGTGAAAAATGTAGGTTATGATATTTTTTTTTGGTCATTCTGGTGATTCTCGAATTCGGTAGATAGTCACATTCAAAATCCTACGAAAGTGCGGTTCGCTTTCGTTTCTGGTATACCGTAAGTCTTGATTATTTTACACACTTAGCACATCTTCCAGTTGCATGGAATTGTTAATTGTGCAATCCAGTTTGTTTAGCTACTTCTCTTTTTAATAATTTGTTTTACAATCTTTATTGATATATTTGTTTGTTTTTTGATAATTGTGAATCATGCAATTGGAAGAAAAACAACTTAGACACTTAAAAAATAAAAACAACAGATTTGATTATGACATAACTAGGTTGTAGAAGGTGAAGGAAAACAAGATGATCAATTCATCACAAAAAGCTTCGAAGCTTTTTTTTCATTATCGGGTCCAATTTCTGTTAGTTTAGTTGGATATTAGTTCAGTTTTTAGTTTGTTTGGATTCTTTTGCAGTACCACTCTTTGGCCTGGTTCTCACGGAGGTGATCATTATGAGAGATCGGTATCGAGATCCCTACCGATGTAGGGACAGATATGGTCATCAGACTGGCAGGCGACCGGTATGAGATACCGACTTTAGTCGCTTAGGATGCTGGGTCATGATCATCATCCACAGATCCGACCGACTCTTGTTTTCATACGCCTTCTTTTAAACTTAAAATGAATAAAAAAATTTCATTAGTTTAAACATATCACATGCTTTGGAACAACAGTGACCACGATTATGTGGATCAAGTTAAAAAAGAAAATTCGTGATGAAACATGGGTGAACCACGTTACTCTGTTGTTTTTCTGTCATTAATTAAATGCCAAAGAGCTACAGCTTCTAGCTTGTCCATTATAAAAATATGACAGAATCAAACATCCTGGTCTTTAAACCTCACGGGAGAGGATCGATATGGAGGGGAGGCGACTGAATCTAGTCACCTGGATATTTTTTGTATCGCATATGCATCTCTCTGTGTAAGAAGGTCCGAAGTATTCGTGTGTCGCATCTATTAGTACATTTCAGTTGTTTTCTTAAGTCCAGTACATTAGGCAAAACGAACATCTCTCCGTGTGAAACTGGGCCTTTGGGTTTTGAACAGAAGAATTCTGCAACAACGGTTTGATCCTCATCCAGAGAATTAAAAGCTATCCTTTGAAGATAATGAGCCATAGACCAGAACATATGTTAGAAGGTGCTAAGTCTGGACTGTAAGCAGGGTGAGGGAGAAGCTCAATTCCATCTAATTCTGTAATTTTTTGTTTCTTGAAATGAGAAGTGCGTCGTTGGGTATTACCTTGTTGAAACAAAACCCAATTTCTGTTTCTAATTCTGGGTAACGCTGGGTCAAAACGGTATACATTTTTTTGTAACTGCTCACAATAAAGTTTTGAATCAATGGTTCAACCTTCTTGAATGAATCATAATGAATTATGCCTTCGTAATTCCAGGATACAGGGAGCATTGTCTTTTTATCGAATTGACCTTGTTTAGCGACTTGTAAAGCAGGCTGATTGTTGTCTAGCCATTTTTCATCGCAAGTAACTGGATAGTTGAATCAACCGAAGGTTGGCTTTTCAAGAGTTCAAAAGCCTGCTCAATGGTCTGTCAGCTCATGAAGAACCACTCTTAATGAGCGATTCACTTTCCCCAAGTTATACAGTCCACAGATTCCAAGCTCTCGTGCCAATTCCCGAGATTTTCGTTCTCGTCTCTGCCTCAATAGAGTGCCGCAGAGCTTCCTCATCGAATGATGTTTTTCATCCAGAATCCTCTTTCCACTCTAAGCTGATGTGACAGGCTTCAAATTCCTGGAACCATTTGCACACTGTCCATTCAGAGAGGCAGACCAAATTGGTTGTTTCGGCAGCGGAAAACTTAGGTTTCCAACAAAGGCATAATTTTACCAACATTTGCACATCCTCATAACTAATCTACTTCTGCTTCTATAATCAGGGGCGGGGTATATATTTCGATCACTGTAATGTTAAATGAATGTTAAATGGCTTATCCTGAATTTGAATTGAGATCATTGTACCGTTTTTTTTAATTGTATCCAAGCACCGCTTTAGCCACTTTATTATTAATTACTATCATCTTTGGTCTTTTTGTCCACCATAATAGATTTTTTGGTTATCTTATGTGAAGTGGCACAGTTGAGTTCACGCCTAAAATGTCTATATTTAATTTTGATATCTTGACCATTAGCCACATCCAATTTGCGCTGGCGCATAGATCGTACGTTTCAGGTTTCTATGGTGCATTGATCTTTGTCTCTGCTTGCCATCCTTTCGGCTTTGAGCATTTGAGCATCATCACATCTGAGATTAGTTAAACTTGTCCTCTGTTCCTTCCCAGTAGCATTTTGACCATCTTCTGACCTGGGAGTCCCATCCTTCAATGGAATGACATATCTGTTTTTACTGATCCATTTAGTTTCCTTCCCCAGGGATCGTATGTCTGACCTTTCATGACCTCCATCAAGTATTGGGTGTCCCTTCATGGATAGCTCATGGTTCCAGCTCTAGCTCGATGACAAGTTAACCATCTCCTTTGCTGCTTTTTATTTATATCTGCGTATTATTATACCTGACCATCATGTCTAAATCTTCATCAGGATGGTTTTAGCCTGAAGCGATTTTCATCTAATAACCCGGATAAATTGATACTTGTCAATACAGTTCAAATTTGACTGGTCCATTCTGATAATCAACAGAGTGTTCATTGATGATTGTCTTGTTTTAAATTATAGCTAAGGTAATGACGATACACAAGTAGAAAATTTTGGCAGCCATGGTAGTCAAGTGGTCAGCGTGATAGACTCTCGCTTCTTAGACCGTACGGTTGTGGGTTCGATTCCACCATCACCCCTGGTTTTTTTCACACTCCCCTTTCTCCAAAAACACACAACCAAACAATGAATGATTCACTATTTTTCATGATCCACTTGACCAAATAATATCAATCAATTAAGGTTTTAAGTTGAGATTAAAAAAAAGTCAGTGTCATGAGCGGGATTCGAACCCAAAACCTTCAGCTTGATACGCCGCTACTCTACCACTTTAGCTATCGTGACTTCATACTTGACTTTGTATAGCTAATATTGAAAAAAAAATGTTCCTCTTGTACTTGGATTTTAAACAGATCTGTACCTTAAAATAATTTCTAAGCCAAATACTGATCATTGGGTCTGTATTTTTTATCCATGGTTTTTCCGCTTTTCTTCTCAGAACCAAAGAAATGTTCACTTTTGTAATTTAAATTTGTCTTCTATGTTTTTGGGATTGTACTTTCTATTATGTGGCATAAAAAAATACCCCAAAATACCTTACAAAAGACTACTTTAGGCTTGTTATAATAATTGTCATGACACTCATGTCTTTTTAGCATTCTTCGGGTATAAATGAAAAAAAAAGTGGATCTTTACTTACTTCCTCAACTACAAATGTACCAATTTTTCAAAAAATCTTATCAGTCCATGAGATCGTTATGGCATGAGGGACTGTCTTTTTTTAAAATGGTTCTTCCCCTGTTGCTAAGCAGTCCACCTGGCAAAAAAAAAAAAAAAAACGGTTTTGTATGGATTGTGGTCATATGACCTAGGAATCGGATATAGAAATCTTGTAGAAAACCTAATGCACTGGCTATATGCTCACTATTATTAGACATTTGTAGACAAAAAAAAAAATGCCTAAAAAACAAAAAATACAATAAAAAGTTTGCTCTCGAAGAAATTTCATTGGCTATTGAGTTTGCTGTTTTGTTACAGGCCAAAGCAGTCCCGAAATGCATGGGAAAATAACTGCTGTGGCCAGAACACAATCCTAACCCTGGGAAGGCCATGGCATGAGGGTGAGGGTTCTCCTGAGATCGTAGACGCTTAAAATCTTTGGGGCTATCTTTTTGTCTCTTGGGTGTATGTATTAGGTCCCAAAGCCAGTACTGACAGAATTTTTTTTTTCTTTTGCTCCATTGTTTACAAAAAAAATTAAATTAATGAAGGTCATTTTGTTTGTTGCCAAAATATTTATCTGATGATTAGATTAGTCCTTTTTTTCTTTTGTTTTCATTTTCATTATAACAAAATGTTTTGTAATTTTGCATTGCAGTCCACTATGAATATTTGTCTTTCCCCCCCCCCACCAAGTTGTAAATTTTATAAATATAAGTGTATACTTAGAGAATTTGTTTATACAAGCACACATACCACAAGCATATATGTAATAATTAAGTTCAGTATTGAGTTTTAATTCTCATAAATTTTCAGGTATGGAAGACAAAAAAGTTACAATGCGGAAATTTTTATATTTTTTGATTTTTCAGTGTTTCAAGGGATTTCGTTTCAGACAAATGGGAAAATATAAGTGAACGATATTTTTCCATTTGTTTCTGTTTTTTTTTTAAATACCCTGTGCGATCAATACATCATGCCAAAGGATTGTATTTTTTTAACTAATTTATTTATTTTTTATTTATTTTATTTTTTATTTTTATTAAATAAACAAGTTAAACCAATTCCTTTTTTGTTATTATTTGTTTGTTGTATTAATTTAAGAAAGTTTTTAGATTTACTTAGGTTTTGTGCAGTTTGCTAACCCTTCCAAAAGACACCCCACCCAGCGGCTTGTTTTAAGGCAATTTTTATTTTATTCGACCTATTTAACAAAATGTGTTTTTGCAGAATTCTTGGGCTTCAAATGCCCATACTGCGACAAGTACTGCAAATGGAAAAACAACCTGACGACGCATATTAACGAAAAACACAATCCGAACCCAAAGTTGTACTCATGCTCTAAATGCCGTTTTCAGTCGAAGCGGCTGAGCAACTTAAAAACCCATTACTTTACCAAGCACATAAAGCAGGAAAATATTTAGGATGTAAGAATTTCAATTAAATATATGAATAGAGAATGATATTATTTAATGGAGAATCCTCTTATTATATTTAATTAATTTTAACGATTCTTTTAAAACGGGTGCCTTCATACGATTGTAATCTGTTTACAGATAAAACCTTCGGCTGCCCTCATTGTCCATATTCGTCCAAATGGAAAAGCAACGTGACAAAGCATTGCAATGAGAAGCACAATCCCAACGTTAAGTACTTTGAATGCAATTTATGCTCCTACAAGACGAAAAGGAGAAATGAATTAAAGACACACAACTTTTTCAAGCACGTGCTCTCTTCAAATTCAGTAGACCTCGTTAGTTAAGTTTAAAAATGAAACCGTTTTTTTCAAATGTGTAATTTTACGGTTTAACAATTCTTGTTTTTAAATTTTTTTTAATAAACTTTGATTCAGTTGTTTAGTGAGAAACTTTTTTTTTTAATTTTCAATCAAACAAGAATATAGTGGAGGGCGTTTACAAATTTACAAGAAGAAAACAGAATATTGGTAATATATTTGTATTTGTTTAAAAACTTTTTTTATTCCATCATTAAAATTTATTTATATTACAGTAATGTAGTTAACTATCATTTTTTAAATTTATTTTTAATATATTGTAATTCATTGTAGTTATTTCTTCAAAATTAAATTCATAAAGTAATTCGTTTAAAGGCAAATGTTGTTTACTATGAATTTTTTGGGTAAAAAACACGGAAGTTAGGGTAAATTTTATTATTATTATTATTATTTTTTTTTTTTTAAATGAAGACTCCTGACTAAACGATGCAATAAACCCACTAAAATAACATTAAATGGATTTCTTTTTATTTATAATAAGATAAAAAATAAACATTAATATTGAAATTTTCTTATTCTTCTCTGCAAAAAAATTAATTAATTTAAAAAAAATTATTGTGGTCTTCATATCATACATATTTGTTAAAAATCTACACTATTAGTGACCAACTCCCCTATATCCCCCAAAAAAAAGCTTTAAAATTTTTATATAATAATATTGATATTTATAAGTTATTCAAAAGACAAAATAATTGTAAAAAAAAAAATAAAGTTTGTAAAATTTTGTTTTCAATTTATTAAAAACCTGTTGTATACATCCCACATTGTATGATTTTTAATCTTGAGTTTTCTTTTAAGAGAACCTTTTCTTCTTTCTCCCCCCTCCCCTTTTCATTTTAATCAATATAAGAATTTATTTTTAATTTGTTTTCCTTTTTTTTTGTCGTTTAAATTGCAGTTGAGGAAAATAAAAAGATGCTGTTGTGCGAGGTGTGCTTCTTTTCGTCGAAGTCGCGTTCCGAACTCGAGAACCATTCTTGCATCAAGGACAAAGAAAACGTTTGCTTCCCGTGCGAGTTGTGCCAGTATACGACCAAGGACAAGTCTGCGTTCCTCATCCACTCGTTCTTCAAACATGGGAAATTCCTTTACGAGACGAACAACTGTCCTCACTGCTTCGACCGCTTTCACAGCCGATCCGGCTTCCTCCGGCACCTCCAGACAGCCCACATCGGGCTGCTCGAGCCTAAAAAGAAGACCATCATTGTATATAAAGTCAAATAGTCTTTTTAAACATAAAAACAAAAAAAAATAACACCTTGTAGTTTTTTAGCTTATTAAATTAAAGGTAAATTATAAAAAAAAAAAAATGTAAAACTCTTACAGGAAAAAATAAAATTTTATATTAACACTAGTAGTTTTATCATCCTAATCATTTTATTTGACTTTAAAAGAAAAGAATAACACTGGTGTATTTTTAGGGACAAAGTTCTACGGATGTCCATACTGCGGACACTCCTCCCGGCTCAAGTGCAACCTTATGAAGCACATAAACGAACAGCACAACCCCGGAATAACGCTCTTCCCTTGCACGCTCTGCAACTATAAAGCCAAACGTAAGACCCACCTGCGTGTACACTACTTTTCAAAGCACAGGACTCAAGTCGATGCACAACTTTTGAAATAAATCTGTTTAGTTAATAAAGCGAACTACCCTTTGACATCTTTCCCCTTGCCAAACTATATTTTAAAAGAATGTTTTTTTACCAAAGTTTATATATTATTTTTCCGTTGTGTAAATACTGTACTTAAAGTATTACTATTTAATTTATTTATTGTCTATTTTTTAATATTTTTTGTGTATCGTAATATTCGTCTGTGTATATGTGTATTTGTCAAAAAAATAAATTTAAATTTATTTTTTTCTTAGTTTTATTTGTATTTAAAATTTGCCATTTTGGTGTTTTAGTTCTGTTTTACACTTCATTTGAAAACACCGAATCAAAAGTGATATTTAAAAAAAAAAGCACAATATAATTTATTTTAAAAAAAAAGAAGGCATTCAAATGTATAATAAATTACAATTAATTAAGGTTTTTTTTAGTTGAGATATTGTAATATATTATTATTGGTCAAGCGGACCACGAAATTAGTGAATGTATAATAAAAATTTTAAAATTGGGAACTTTGACAATATTTGTTCTTTTTGTTTTTACCACCAGTATTATGAAATATATATAAATATTTCAATATTTATTTTTGTACATTGTGTTTTTTCTTTTTAAACAATAGTCTTAAATTAAAAGATGGCAGCGTTCGGATTTCTGAGATTGTGTAATATTTAACAGCCATTCTCACGGTCCATCATTGCTGACACATCGATAGGCGCTGTCTTTCCAATCAGCATTTTTTAAATTTTTTTTTACAATGGTATTTTAAATACAAAAGAAAAGCAGAAAAAGCAGTTTTTCCTTTCTTCCCTCTTCATAGAGATAAAGATATAAATATTTAAAAAAAGCCTTCATTCCACATTTTTTATTATTAAATAGGCAAAAACCAACTAGGGGCACATGTTTGCCTAGATAATACTAAAAAAATAGTTTTGTTGAGAGTTTGATTTACCAAACAATCAGACCCTCCAAGCCGTCGCCCTTGTAAAGAACAAAGCAACAATTTGGACGGTACAGAATACACATGCTTAAACATTCGCCACATTGACAAGTTGGAGGAGTCGTCCCAGTTATAAGAATTCAATCATCAGCCTCGTACGCCACAAAGTGTACAAAAGAATTTCATCATATCAGCTTGGGAAGATGTTTTACATGTCATACTTGACCATTCTAAGCTTATAATTTATTACTCTTTTCTGGATTTTTAAGGCTTAAAGTTAAATCCTCTGTGCTAACTGACAGCTCCTGCATGTTTAAAGCTCCATAATCCCTATGTGGCTAGGAATCCAGTAAATTGAATCAGAAATGTCTAGCCACATCCCCCATACATTCTGAATAATAAAATTTCCGAAACAACTGACTTGTATAGATTGGAAAGAACGGTGATTAAAAATTATGATACTTGCAATTAGTGCTAAATAGTCATTAATTCAGCAATGTAAGTGGTAATTGTGTGAAGGTAGTCAAAAACTATATGGCTATTGAAAAATAACCCTACATCCAACAGTCAGCTATTTTGGACATTATTTTTACCCAAGATTTCAAGGTGTTTAAGTCCATACCGACCAGTGCATCTTTTAGGGAAGTTATCAAGGTAAAATTAATTAAATTATTAATAATACATACAATAAATTACTGAAAAAATGTCAGGAATGTGTTCGAAGATAAATAATTTACGACTCCAGCCAGTTGGAACCCAATTTATCTCCGATATAATTAAAATTACCCTACAATGTTATAATTATAATAAAGGCAATAAAAAAAAGTTCCTTCATCAAGCTTGGGATGAATACATCTCCTGAATGAGGACTTGAAAATATTACTAACTTACAAGGTTTACAAATATGTACATCTATTTAAAAACAATTTATTTATTGACTCATGGAATTTTTTTAAGAAAACCTCTGCTGTGCAGACACAAATTTCAGTCATACTTTGGATTAGACTGTGAAAAAAGCTTGCTTTCATCCTAAATTTAGATTTTGAACTTATTTTGCCGAATCGTCAATTTTTTGTGGATCTATTAATACGCTGCTTAATTTTAAAATATCCGTAACCATAAAATAATTATTAATCAATCAGAGAAATCCTAATAAGTCATAAACATGTAAAACACAGGTTTTTCATCAGTTTTGAGTGAAATGGACTATTTGATTGAAAATGTTTATATCCACAAAATCTGTTGATCTGAAGAAATTTGGAATAAATCAAAAACCTGAAGAAAACTTCCGCAGTTAAAAAGTATCTTAAATTTAAAATTTGAAGTTTTGATTAGACATGGTTTCTCCTATGATAAATGAAATGATTTCACCCTGAATTTATGTTTTATTTATTTTGCATAGTCATCAATTTTTTGTGGACCTATTTATAGTTTGAAAATATATAAAAAAAATATGCATAACTATAAAATAATTATTAATCAAGCTGAGTGATTCTAATAAATCATAAACCTGTAAAGCACAGATTTTTTGGTCAAATGAATGGACTATTTGATTAAACTGTATATTTCGACAAAATCATTGTTGATCAAGAAGAGAAATTTGGAATAAATCAAGAACTAAGTTAAAAAGTCTGAAATTTAATTTCTTAAATTTAAAATTTGAAGTTTTAGATATGGGTTTCTCCTGTGAGACAAGCATGCTTTCATCCTACATTTTGATTTTATTTATTCTGCTGAATCGTCAATATTTTTTTGTGGTTCTATTAACGCTAATTTGGAAATATGTATAACCATAAAATTGATTGAAAAGTGTTTATCCACGAAATCATTGTTGACCAAGTAGAGAAATTTGGAATAAATAAAAAACCTGAAGAAAACGTCTGCAGTTAAAAAGTCTGAAATTTAATTTCTTAAATTTAAAATTAGTTTTAGTTTAGACATGGTTTGTCCTGTTAGAAAAAGCATGCTTTCACCTGAATTTAGATTTTATTTATTTTGCAGAATTTTTTGTAGACCTATTATTGCACTGTTTGGTCAAATTTAATTTCTTATGCTTAAAATTTGAAACTTAAGCTATACACGATTTATCCTGTGAGAAATGCTTATCAATATTTTTCTACCCTGAATTAGATTTTTTTTTGTAAATTTTACATGGATCAATTCATCATTCTGTGAAAATATGTGTAACCACAAAATAATTATTGATCAAGCATTGAAATTTTAATAAATAATAAAGTTTCTACGTTTAAACATGAAAGTTTTGTTTCAACAAATATAATTACTAAATTTTATAATATATATTTTTTTTGGGGGGGGGACTGAAACATATTTAAGTGTTTGATTTTATGAAAATATATTGATTTATATATATCATTTTTATAGGAAATAAAACACAATTCTAATGAAAAATGGCTAAAAACGGTTTACAGTCATGAAAAAATCTATGTAATTTGAATTTTTTTTATAATTTAGTCAGAGAGAGAAAGTGAGAGCAAATGAGAGAGAGAGCGTGAGTGAGAGACGCTATTTCAGGGAAATTAGTAATTTTACTGAATATTGTAGGACGAGGATGGGTCGGAAAAGTCGGTAAAAATATATGAAAAGTATGGATTTTAAAACGTCATAAATTTTCCTCCGGATCCCCCCTACGGGGAAAAGTAGTCCCGACGGGAAAACCGGTCGGGCCGCTTTTCCGAAACCGGCCAGCCTTTCCGACCCGTTTTTCCGTCCGGGAAAACTGACATTTTTCCAATTTTCACCCCACGGAAACCGTTTCGCATCCTCGCAGATTCCGACGGGAAAAACGGAAAATCCCGATACTCTGGGCGCGACGCTCAACGTTCCGTGGTGGGGCGGATCACATTCAGGTCAACAAAGTAGTCCCAATTTCGGTGACGAAAAAGAACAGCGGAAATTTTTCCATCTAATTTCCCGACGTTTTTTACGATTAAAAAATCTGTCAAATTTAATATTGAAATGGTTATCAAAGGTATAATTTTTTTTCATCCTTAAGGACGAATTTGTTTGATTTTTGTCTGGAGTGTATTCATCCGCCCCCCAATACGACTCGACCGCAACGCCATCGCCATTAAAGCTCATTCCACGACGAAGGGCTCTACGAGGAAGGTGGTCGACTCAGAACGGTATTGTTAGCCCATTTTCAAAGAAGATAAAGAATAAAGTAATTCTGTGATACTTTTATACTTTTTAAAAATTAGGTAAGCAATATATTTCCACTTTATTATAATTATTATTCTTTTTTAAATTCATTTTTCTCGGTTTTTTTTACGAGTGTTTTATTAACGTGTTTTTATTTACAGTCATGAGCGAGCAATTTTGCCTGAAATGGAACAACCACCACACGACCCTCGTTACCGTATTCGATAAGCTTTTTGAGTGCGAATCACTCGTGGATTGCACGCTGGCTGCCGAAGGGAAGTTTATGAAAGCTCACAAAGTCGTTCTGTCCGCTTGCAGCTCGTATTTAGAGGTGAGCTTTTAACTTTGTTTTAACCGTCTAATTAGAGGTAAAAATATATTTAAGGCATTTGTTTTTATTTTGAGATGAATGTTTTGCCCCCCTGAATGAACGACACGCATTTCGGCCATATTGATTTTTTTCGTTATGGTGAGGACATTAAAAAAAAAAATAAATAAATAAAATACCCTAGCCAAACTGTTTTTGTTTCTTTCAACATTTTTATTAATCATTAAAATAAAAATCCGGTCTACTTTTTTCCATTGATCATGAGGCTATCTCCTTCCATGGCTTTTGCGCCGTCGGGTTCTTGAACTCGATCTGGGCCAGTGGTGGGGAAACGCCAACGGGAAAAACCATGGCCGAAAAGCAACTCGTGAGAAAGTTGGAAATGATGGCGAGTTGGAAACGTCATTTCCCACGCTTTTTTCCCTTTATTTTCTTTTTTAATTTTTTTTTAAATAATTGTACCACCCGCCTGCTTATACTACCATCAAACCTCATTAAAATGAAATAAAGCTTTTTTCTTTCTCACGCGTTGGATGTGAGAGTAGAGAAAATGGTCAGCCCTCCATTATGTATGCCCTCACGCCCGTCACACCCCATAAAAGGCCATGGTCCAATTCCCATAAAAGTTCCTTCGACGTACTTCACCGTTTTATTAAAACTCGTTAAAACATTTTTATTTTTTAATTTAACATTGGAAAAAAAAAGTCCGTGGGCTCCGGGTATGTTAATGGAATTACACCATATCATGACTTTGGCCTTGCCCTGGAGATATTTATAGCTAGAAATACCTTGTTCAAACAAGTCCATTTAGAAAGTCTAGAAATAAACACCATGTAAATACCGCTTTATTGACTTTTTTTTTTTTTTTGTAAGCAAAAAAATTCGCTCATTTTTCACACATCATGGGTCTTGAAGAAAAATAAAAGGAAATTCAATTGTTACTGCCATGCTTTCTTCGACCTATTTTAAGGTCATCCGGATAAAACATTCTTAAAGTCTGCAGATTGACATATTTACACAATGCTAGGACTGAGTTGGTCTTCAAGGAAATTTGAAATGACCTTTGAAAAAATTAAATATGTCCATCTGTACACTTTGAGATTGTTTCTCCCTGATGATGACGTTAAAATAGGTCGAAAGCTTGGCAGAAACAATTAAATTTGCTCATTTCTTAATGACGATACCTTGATCTAAAGTTTTCATGAGTGAAAAAATGGTTAATACTTTTAACATCGAAAACATAAATCTATTATATTTCTTATTGCATCCGTGATTTGATAAATGTGCATATTTAAGAGAGATTTTAACCCCTGAAAGTGAAAACTGAAAAAAAAGTTAATTGAAATCTTTTATTTTACTTATAATTGATATGATATAACACTAAAACGTTTAAATTAATAAACATTTGTTGAGAGTGAGTGTATGAATTTAATGGTTGGAAAGGGAAGCCTTTCTTTTCAAAAGATGTATATTTTAATATGTGGTAACATAAAAATAAGTAAGCATAATTCTCCTGTTGCTTTTTTCCTCATTTACTGTCCCACTTTTGAGGGGACTGCGATAGCGTGAGATCCTGCTGTTGTGGTTTCGATTCCCTTCTCTGATGCATAAGGGGAATGGTGGCCATAATGTAAGTCAAAACGGCACTCATGGGCAGAAGGCTCAGCGGGTCAGAGTTTTAGACCCTGAATTCAATCCTTGATCCTTCGCAAATAAAATTTTTACATGAGTGTTGTGAGCTCCCAAAATGGAATCAGGAAAAAGGGTACAATAAGCTGTACCAGTTCCTGGTATCCATAAAATGGGATCTATTGACCAAATCAGTGGTGATGGTGGGTTGTACTAAGTTAATTTTTGGCAGGAGTGGTAGTATTTCAAAACATTTCCCTGGACGGGTTTACTAATAATCTTGGGTCGTTAATGGATGATTATTTACGGTTGGATTGGAAGGTACAATGGTTTGCCATCGTAATTAGTTTAATTGTAACTCGTTAAGTATTTTCCCATTGTATGTGCTGTTGTATAAATGGACTTAACAACTTGGGAGAAAAAACTTAGTTTAGTAATTTTTACTTATCTTGGCCTTGTTTTTAAAAGTGTTTTTGAAACGAAAGTTAAAATGTTTAAACTGTGTGGACAATGCGAGTATGAACTTTTTATCTATTGTAGATACAGAAGTAATCTCGCTTGGGAGATAGTACTTCCCGATTGTGAACCATTAATAATATTTTTCCAATTACTGTAATTGATGTTTATCAATGTTTTGTTTTAAAGAAATGTTTTTTTTTCTTGTTATTATTAATAATTGTAAACATTTGATGGTATGGTGATTGAGAGTAACGAGCTCAGTGTTGAATATCTTCACCGATTGGCTCAGGTTGCGCTTTCTCATAAATAAAAATTTTAGGTTTATGCATTAGTTGCAAATTTTGTATTTCACTGATCACCAAGCTAAATACATTTCACCCCATTAAGAATGAAAATTGCTTATATTTTATTAAATTGAATTTTGAGATTATCGAGCTTGGTGTTGAATATCTTCACCGATTGGTTCCGGTTGCGCTTTCTCATAAATCAAAATTTTAGGTTTATGCGTTAGTGGCAAATTTTATATTTCACTGATAACCAAGTTAAATACATTCATTTCATCCAGTGTACTAGGAAATAGGTGAATAGTTTAGTAATAGTTTTGCATATTATTTTTTGATATATGACATTACAAGTTTTGATCGAGATTAATGAGCTCGGTGATGAATATCATAACCGAATGGCTCTAGTTGCGCTTTCTCGTAAAGCAAAATTTTAGTTTTATGCGTTAGTGTCAAACATATTTTACACTGATCACCAAGCTAAATATATTTATTCCAACCCAAAAAATTACTAGTGAAAGTTTTTTTAACCTAGAAATTTGAGATTATCGAGCTCGGTGTTGAATATCTTCACCGATTGGCTCCGGTTGCGCTTTCTCATAAATCAAAATTTTAGGTTTATGCGTTAGTGGCAAATTTTGTATTTCACTGATCACCAAACTAAATACATTCGTTTCATCCAGTGTACTAGGAAATAGATGAATAGTTTAATGATAGTTTTGTATACTATTTTTTGATATAAGAACAAATTTTGATCGAGATTAATGAGCTCGGTGATGAATATCATAACCGACTGGCTCCAGTTGCGCTTTCTCGTAAAGCAAAATTTTAGTTTTATGCGTTAGTGTCAACATATTTTACACTGATCACCAAGCTAAATATATTTATTTCAACCCAAAAAATTGCTAGTGAAAGTTTTTTTAACATGTAAATTTGAGATTATCGAGCTCGGTGTTTAAGATTTTCACCGATTGGCTCCGGTTGCGCTTTCTCATAAAGCAAAATTTTAGATTTATGCGTCAGTGTTTAATTCATATTTCACTGATCACCAATCTAAATATAAATTCCTTATTATTTATTTATTATGATAGGTTATTTAAAAAATTTTATAGTTTCAAAAGAAAATTGCGGAAGTTTTTATTATGTATTTTTTTGTTTCAGGAAATCCTGAAGAATCACGATGACAAACATCCGATTCTTATATTTAACGATATCAGTTTTGATGAGCTTAAAGCTATGTTGGAGTACATGTACAGAGGAGAGGTCAACGTATCTCACGACCAACTGAGTACATTTATAAAAGCGGCCGAAGCATTAAAAATAAAAGGTCTCACGACGGATCAAGGAGGGGGCACGGCATCGAGCAATGAACTGCGTAGAAAAGTCGGACTGAAAGACAGCAGGTCTCACAGCCCCGTCGTCGGCATGACGCCGGTCGAAAGGCCGTCTTCGCCGAAACGGAAACGGAGACGGTCACGGGATGAGAACTTTCCTGGCGACTCGAACTCTTGCGATACAGCTCCGACTCCTCCTCCATCCCAAAATGCTGCCAATATGACTCCAAAAACAGAAGAAAAAACTGTGAAAGTAAAGAAAGAATCCACCGGAGATACGACACCTACGCCTTCTAAACTCCTACAACCTAAAATAGAATATATGGACGATACAAGGAATATGGAAGAGTATTCTCTGGAAGAAGATGAGGAATACGGACCTAACCCCGGGACATCACAAGGATCATTTTTTGGCCAAGGTATTTTTAATATAATAATTTTCTTGAATCTCTAATTGTCTGTTTCTCCACTCTCTAATATGTTCGTTTTCTTTTCAAGATTTCAACAATTGGGCAGGATCGGAGTCACAACATGACGACGTTTCTATTGGATCTCAACACGAACTAAATAATTCGGCTGGCAACTCTCAAGGTACCCCTCTTCAGTTTTACAGTACTCAGAGTACCTTTGATTTGAGTTGGACACCAAAAAATGACAGTCACATTCTTTCAACTGCTATGCTCTTCTTTCTTCTTGTTAGTTGTTACTGTTTTGTGGCTTTTTTGGTGCCGCTCAAATTGAAGGGCATGAAGTATTTAAATACAGGTAAGGCGGTTCTCCCGCCCAGCCTTAGCATGAAAACTACTAACTCCCCAAACTCAATTAACCCATTTATTTTTATTCTTTTTTTCTTTCTTTTTTTCTCTCTTTTTTTATTTTATTTTATTTTTATTTTTTTACTTTTAATTTTCCGATAACTGGGCATTCGTTAATGCCATTCGGGTCATTCCGCCGTACATGAAAAATTAATGCAGTTTGATCGGTGAGAGCCTATCCGTTTGTTGCTATTTAAAAATAATAAATTCACGGTTTATTGATACTAAGCGAGCGATGCAAACTTGAAACACATTTCGCATTGTAAAGGAAAAAAAAAGTAAGCGAGCGATGCATTTGCGAATGTGTTTTTTTTATTAGATATCCGCCAAAAACCGCGATAATACAAGTAATGCAACCCATGCATTACTTGCTCGTTTTTTTCTTTTGCTTGTAAAGTCGGGAGTGTTAAAAGTGCCAATTCAAAACAGAAGACTGATGAGATGACGTCTGCACCAAAAACCATGGTAAGTAGTTGGAGAGACGATAACCCAAGAAGAGGAAATTGACGCAGGAATGAAGACTTGAGTGAGTATGTGTAAAGTGAGTGTACCAAATAAAAAGCCAATTTTAACTTTTAAGTTCCTTTTAATCTCAGGGCTTTAAAATCTTTTCAATTTTTTTTACATTATTTGTTGTTTAATAAATTACCTGGCAATTTAGTTAAATTACTAATAAACAGAACGGTTGTTTTAATTCTTTGGGTATTCGTATAAACAGAAATATTTCCAAATTTATTGTATCTTGTCTGGTATTAACAGCTAGATCAGATCTAGCTGTTTGCACCTTACATTATTCAATTGATTGGGAGACATGTCTTGAATAATACTCGAGTGTTTTAAGGAACTGGAGTGATCTGTTGTAATTTTACTAAAATGTCAGATATTATTTTATTTATTTTTTAATTAATTTTTAACAAATGGCTTGGCCAATTAAAAATTTTAAGCAGTTTTTAAAAATATTTTTTGTTTAGTTCCAAGCCATGATATTGTAAATAATGTATTCTTTTACAGTTAAATTCATCGAACTAACAGGGTCAGTTTCAGATGAGCTTTTTGTAGTATGACATGGAGTCATCTTGCCTATTAATGCTAGCAGACTGAGAAGAGAATTTCCTACAAAATTATGGTAACAATTTTTTTAAGTTCAGCCATAACAGGGCGTGACTGATTTATTAAAAAAAAAAAAAAAATAAATTCAGTTCTTTTGCCAAGAGTGTATAGGTAAGTATTTCCTTCGGGCCGGTTAATTTTTTATTAAACTCTAAATTTAGAATGAAGAAACCAAAGTTCTGTGGTAAATTAACACCATTTCGGTTTGATTAATTTTTTACGTTAATGGTTTAATATTTTTCCTTGAAGAGTTGCTGCATCGAGCAGTGCTTAGATCATGTGCATAAGAAAAACATTTTTAAAAACGTGTGTTTTTATTATTCCCCAAGAGTTTTAAGTCCTGTGTTTAAGAAGTTTTGGTAAGTACTAGTATTTACAGATTTAATGATAAACAAATCGTACTTGAATATGATCGATGCTATAGTTCTACTCACAAACTGATTTTGTAGCGATTTGGGTTCTCAAAATCTGATTACTGCAAAGCCAATTTGTTAGAAGAATCTTCAGCCCAGATCGAATGATTTATTCATTCCAACATGACCTTTTTTTTAATGATCAGTGCTTGTTTTAATTTAATTTTTATAATGGAATAAATGCTGAAATTAATGATTTTGAAGCAGATTGTACTTCGGTTCATGATGAAGTGATAAGTATTATTTGTTTATTTGGTATATCTTTTAAGAGGTGTATGCTTAACGAAAAATATACGGTCTAAACGAACAACAGAAAAATCGTGAAAGTGCAATTTTCCTCTCGATTTTAAAAATTACTCGTTCTATGAACTAAAAACCTGGAAAAACAAACTAGAGCCATGGTTTTACATAGCTGTCAAAACGTCATTGGTGCGCTCAAGTTTCAAGTCTATATGCATCAAGTTGGATTTTGTGCATTAGTATTTTTGTAAGCTGTAATTCATGTTTAGATATTGAGACATTTTTCTAAATGTACTTCATAGTCATGTTTGGTCTCATTAATTATATTTTGAACTGAAGTTCTGGTTGAGTGAAAGGAAAGCTTGTAAGATCGTGGGTTCAAATCTCGCTCGTGACTTCTCATCCAAGTTGAATTTAAAAATTTTGAAAATTAAATTTTATTTTAATATACTACTGGGTATACTCAGTGCGAATTTTTAGCATTGCTTTAACTGCTGTGCTTACAAATTTATTCTTGTCTTCGCTAAAAAGTATTTTTAGTAATTCGTATATTTCAAGCATGACTTGGAATTGTATTTAACATGACAATGGTTTTTGTTATATTAGAGGAAGCTTTTGGTATAATTCTTAGCCAGCTTTTAATTATTCGTTTTTCCTAGAATTTCTCCTGGGTTTTATTGTATTGGTTTGGTATTTAATGAAATTGGCAGAGCTTGGGTATATTAGCAGGTAAGACAGAACGTTCGGTAAATTATTGGCAGGTAAGTTATGTACTCTATAGTTGCTACTATTACTTTTAATTTGTAAATTCGGTAGTAAAATTAGGTACTAATTTTTTGTGTATTAACGATGGTCAGAGCTTGTATAGTGCCCCAAATTTATTTCTTCTACACAATGGAGCTGTAATGGTTTTCTTCTGAAATGCCTTAAAAGTGAAAAATTGTGACTTTCCAAAATTTTTTATAACCACCAATTATTTAAAAAAACAGGTCATACATGGCTATTTTAAGCTTCTATTACTGGTAAAATTATTTTCGTTTCATTGTAATTATAAACTGATATTCTTCCTTACCCCTGTGTAGAGATTTTTTAACCCTCACATGTTCACAGGATGTTTTGAATATGAAATAGATGAAGAAAAAAAAAAAAAGTCCTCTGTGTATTAGGTTGATTAAAATGAAACCTATTTTCTAGGTCACGTTAGGTACAATTTATTCCAAATTGTACTTGGTCAAAATTTTCTAAACATTTGGGTTGTCATTCTGAGCGGTTTTTTTACAAGTTTTTTCTTTGCGCAAATTTTGGACGCCCCTTAGTAGTAACAGTGGTTGTCAACTAACTGGAGTAGTCATTAGTGTTGTTTGATAACTTCATAGAAATTTAAAAAAAAAACCCACAGGTCGTTATTTTAAACATTGCTGGAAAAATATCTTTCTGTTCAGTTCATTGTAATTGTGAATTAATTTTCGGATTTGTAATAAAGCTGAAGATTTTCTTAAATGGAACACTCAAATTAGGAATTTGCATCAAAATTAGTATTGCATTTTTTTAAGTTTCCAATTTTGTATTTTACCCCCCCATTGTACTTGGCTGGGTATGCTTTGTGTAGAAACAATTTCTGTACAATACGAACAATTCTTATACAAAGTGCAACTACTGTTTGAAGTATATTTGGGTTGAAATCCAAAATTGGAAGAAATTCAGCAGAAATTTTGATGTTTCTTCTTATTCCAATTTTTGGGCTTGTTAACAAATTGTCGATATGTTGCAGAGCTGTTGATACAAATTGGTTTTACTCCGGTTTGATTGTTATAACAGTGAAATTTCAAACAAAAGTGGACACTTGCTGATTATTCTTCTAGAGCTATACAAATTGTTTCACGTTTGGTGAAAAATATTCAAGATAACTGACTGCAAATTTTCTAAACATTTGACTTTTCTAGGGTTTTTCTAAACAATTTTTTTTAAAAGGCATTTTTCTATTCTCAACTGGTGTTGGTTTTTTGTCCTAATATTTGTACTTTTTAGAGGGCGCTTTTGGGTATATTTCATATCAGACTACCAGCCTTGATCCTTTAAAAAGGAATGGGTGGCAGTAGTTTTGCTTGGTAGCTTTTCATTAAAAAAATTTCACGCAACCAAGTCATACATGGTAATTCTGAACTTTCTATGGCTGGAAAAATGCCTTTCCGTTCAGTTCATTTGTAACTCGTCCAAGTTTTAGTTTTTAAATTATTTTTTCTTTAAGTTTTAGTTCACTTAATTTAACTAGCTCAAACATGATAAATAGTTAGCAGGTGAGTTCTTATTGGTACCATATTCTTCATTTTTAATTATAATATATTCATGAATGTATATACATATTTTGTTTGGAGTTGTGAGGAGCAGTCAAGAATGAGGTAGTTTAATTCATTTTTTTTTATCCAACGTTTTGACTTTTATTCGGGTCATCTTCAGGCATAAAGGGTGGTGCTATTCTTGCACATGTCATTCACACTCACACAAAACCAATTTGACACCACAAGAATAGCACCACAATTTTATGAAGACCCAAATATAGGTCGAAACGCAAAAAAAAGTGCTCTCTATATAATTATTCAGAAATCGTGAGATACGATCTGGTGTGATGTAGGTTTCAGAAAAATTACATCTCTACAATTTTCCCTTTTATATACATGTGTGATATAAAATTAACAATTGCAAATTATTCCTTGAAAATTTTATGCAAAGCTGAAATGGTACACTTCCTGAGATTTTTTTTGTAGTGAATGGGGTGAAATTGAGAAAGTTCCGACCCAATTTCTATTAAACTTTTGAATTTTACCTCTATACTTCATGAGATTGCTTGAATAATTACTATACAATAAAAGTAATTCTTAATAAAGCATTCCCAGAGAAATACATTTGGTAAAATACAAAATTGAAAGTTTTAAACTTCCTATTCCAATTACTGGACACGTTTCTGTACCTCACAAAAGTCCCAACTGTTGCAAATAAATCTCTGTCCATTTTTTGGTCTTCAAATGGTACTGATATTGGAAATAGAAATTGTCCTTGTCATCCTAGGAGTAGGAGCATAAGTAGCTTCACATTTATTTTATGATTTGAGCCATTATTTATTTTTATTATATACAATGATTTTATATTGGCTTTTAAAATGATAGTGCTACAAGGGTTACACCTACAAATGAAATGAATTGTAGTTTCGCCTGTTATTTTTTTATTTTGTTGTTTTGTGTGTTGGAAAGAACCAGACCATACATAATGAATATTACTGGAAAATTCCATTCAGTTCAATTCATTTATAGTTGTGAACGAAGTTTTTTTAAAATTGTTTTTCATTTTAATTTTTTCTCATACGCTCAATGCAATTGGCAGAATGTTGGATAAATTGCTAGCAGGTAAGTTCTTTTTTTATTTTATACTATCATTGCTTTTTCTATTGGTGTCAAATTCTTTATTTTTTCCTATAGTGTATGTATTATATTTTCAAAAATTTTATTGCTTGGCATTCCACAACAAATTAGCCTCTAAAACAAAGGGTGTACCATGGGAGATGTCCGCTCCCCTAACTTCCTTAATTTTGGTCTGATTTTGTCCTTTTAAAGATTCTCATTGTGAAGTGTAGTTTTTAGATGCTTTACATTTTTTAATTCGGATTTCAAAATGATAATGTTTAATAATTTTTCGCGTTGGTCCAGCTTAAATATCTCAACCAAAATGAGACTTTTACTAAGTATTAACATTTTTATGTTGGCCAGTTACAATATACTCCAATGTGGTAAAAAAATTATGTATAGCATATTTTGTCAAAAAACAAGCCAAAAGGTTTAAAAACTGTATACTACATACTCATACAACTCCCTGTATTGCTGGTATAATATTAATTGCAGATAAAAAGTTCCTAACTATACATTACATTCATGACATTTTTTGCTCAAATTAAAAACTTGGCTAGTTAAGCAAGTTTTATTTGTTTCTAAGATTCTATATTCCATCAGGAATAGATTTGTTTAGTTTTATGTGTATTTGTTGCCCCTTTAAATTTTTATACATTCATTTATTAACCAGCAGTTGGTGTGCTCAAACATGCTAGGTGATGCTGTGAGGTCAACCATGAATGTTAACATTCATTATGATTTTTATTTTTACTATTATTTCATAAATCATTCGTGTTCTGTTAGTTACCTATCCAATTGTCAGTTCCTCCTACCATTAAGGAAATATCCAATTTTTCGATAATAATGCTATAGTGATTGTGTGTGACAAAGTTTGATTTGAATTTTTTTTATTCCCACGACCGCATAGTGTTACAGTTTGTTCCCATCTTTCTTGCCTCTTATAATAGTTTTACATATTAAACGTTTTTTAAAATCCATATATGTATTTAGTAATCATAATTGACCATGTTAATTATTTCAATTATGACTTTTTATGGCCTTGGTTCAGATGGAAAAGCTAGTATAACGAGCAGGATTTGATCCCAAGACCTTCAGTTAGCTTCCTTATGAATAAAACAATTTTGGCATAAAGAGTAATTCCTGTCTAGGAGGGCTGACTACTAGAATTCTTATTTAAAATCCCTGCTGAGATTTGAAACTGGAACCACTAGTATTTTTAGTGATGTTTTTAATTTTTTTTTTTAATCAGCAAGGTTATACTCGCTCTCATTTGTTTCTTCACCCTTCTGAATTTTCTCCCCTGTAATTTTATCTTCTATTTTTACTCTATTTTTTATCTTCTTATACTTGGGGCACTTCCCTTGCACCCTTCACATGCTATCGCAATACATATCATTCATACACAAACAAGCGTATTACATCATGGAACTCTATATTCTGATGGTAACATCTATGGCAGAACTACTAAATCTAGGATGTGCTAAGATTGGAATCATAGACTGCTGGCTGGACACTGCAGACTCTGGAGGCATATGTGCCGCGAGCCCTTGAAAAAGTGTTGGGGTCTGGTAGAAAGCCTTACGCTTAACAAGGAGCTCTCGATAAGAAAAAAATGGAGATGCACAATAGACCAATACTGGTCACAGTGCATACGTCGTAAAAAGGCTGGCTCTTACATAATCTAATCTATTTCCTTGTTTCTTGATAATTTTGTTATGGTACAAACATTTCTATGTTTTAATTCGTCCTCCAAATCAGCCGAGGAAGATAAAATGGTTCTTTGGCATTGATGTAAATGGTTACATGACAAGATGCCTAAAAACCATGCGTACATGAACATTTTGTCAAAGCAGATTTTTACCAATGTTATTAATTTCATTATTGCTCACTGATGAAGTGCAGAACTAGGGTTATTCATGGTATTGACCCTCATAAGGTTAGAAAATGTAAAAGTACATTCAGACCCAAGTTTAAGCAATTTTTTAGTTTTTTAACCAATGGCATCATTAGCAAGAAGTATGAATTATTGGTACATTTATACTTTCTAATTCTATGCCTTAAATACGGATTATTCTACACATTAACTGCATTTATGCAAGACATTTTTGTAAGGATTAGGATCTTATTTTTTTTAAACATTTTATTATTGCTCACTGATGAAGTGCAGAACTAGGGTTATTCATGGTATGACCTCATAAGGTTAGAAAATGTAAAAGTACATTCAGACCCAAGTTTAAGCAATTTGTGCTTCCATATGTGCTTAAATTAAAGCAATGGCAAGTGTACAAAAAGTTAGAATTAACCTAACAATTCCTGTCATCCAAGTGCCCATTAAAACCACTTTACAATATTTTTTTCATAATATTAACAATTAAAAACTACGGGCTATGCTGGGATTCGAACCAAGAACCATTAGTGTGATAAATATGAGTTAGATGCCTTAACATCTAAGCCACCACAGACCCATGATTAACCTAACATATTTGTTTTATAATATCATCAAATAATAATAATATAAGATCAAAAAATTGAAATGCTCATAGGTTAAGTATTATTACAAGCAGTGCATAAAGGAAAAAGTAACCAAGAAAAAAACAACCAAAGGATATGCTTCACATTGATCAATATTGGGTGCAATTGTACTTTTAGGTTATTCTATTCTAGTAAAGGTTTGCATATTAAGCCACATTATCAGCTTATTATTAATAATTAATAGGTTGCATATTTCCATGATTATGCTTCCATTATAACATCCATATGCCACTCTTGAACTGGTGACAACTGAAGCATAAATTGCACAAAATTTTTTCCTCAATGAAACTAACTAGAAAACATCTAGAATCTAGTAATATCCATAAATATTTTCACTTTTAGGCTCATAAGGCTAATTATGAGCTTATTAGTACAATATTGTCATTTAAAAGGCTATATGTTGTAGTTGTAGACACCGGTGGACTTGCCATTCAAAGCAATTCTATTGAACATTGCTTTTCTCTAACAAGAATAAACTTTAATTGGTACACAGAAGAAGCATGGTTATTTAGCATATTTACTAGTTTATTTATTTAGTTTTATTATAAGTTCATAAACAATGTGAAATTGTATTCAGTAATAGCAGAACAAAGCTAAAATCTGAAAAATTGTACACAACCGCCATGGGAAAACATCTAGAATCAAGTAATATCCACAAATATTTTTAATTTTCAGCTTTTAAGATTAAATATGAGCTTATTAGTATTTATTATGTATTCAACAGGCTACATATTTCCCAGTTGTAGTGGACATGCCATTCAAAGCAATTTTACCAAAAATGTGTTTCCTTTTTAAAACGATAGTTCCTACTCACAGTAAGTGCTGAAATATTCATGGATAATTTCGAAAAAAATCTTTTCAAATCAAAGAACAAATAATTAAATCTGTTCATTTCTGGAAACGCTATGTAGACGATATTTTATGCATATGGTCGGGAACATTAGAGGCTCTTAAAGAATTCCTCCAACTGATTAATTCTCTAAATTTTACATTGGAAATTGGCAAAGATGGTTGTTGAACTTTTTAGACCTAAAACTGTCCATAATAAACAACCTAATAGAAATAGACGTATATAGAAAACCCACAATACAGACACTATGTACCAGCGGATTCTTCCCACCCATGGTCCCAAAAGGCTGCTGGTTTCATTTGGATCATAGACCAGATGTTAAAACTTCCGCTAACACCTGATAACTATAAAAAAGAATTAAAAAGTACTAAAACCTTAGCAAAAAACAACGGGTATCAAGAAATATTTATTGATAGGTTGCTAGTTAAAAGAATAAAAAAATTAACTTTAAACGAATCAACAATAAACTCAGCAACCCCACCACAAATGAATCATTAGGTTTCTGTTGTTTGCCATACATCGGTGAATTATCGGAAATAGTTAGTAAAATTTTTAAACAAGAAGGTTTTAGAATAGCTTTTAGAAGTACGGGGTCACTTAAAAACATCCTCTCAAAACCTAAAGACAAAGCAGACAACTTGGCAAAAAGCGGGGTTTACCAACTCAACTGTAATGATTGTGATATTAAATATATAGGAAAAAGCGGTAGAGAAATAAAAACAAGAGTAAAAGAACACTTGCCTAAATCGAGCAAATTTTCGGAATTTAAGGACCATCTAAAAGAAACAAAACAATTTCAATTCAAATCTAAATACAAGAGTATTACATAGTTTCAACAAAGGGAAAGAACTAGATTGGTTTGAGAAATTTGAAATTAAAAAATGTAAAATTGAACATAATTTTGATCTACCTCCCATTTTAAATATGTACATAAATAAAAACTTACTGTGAGTAGGAACTATCTTTTTTAAAAAGGATTGAACACCACAATCACTCCATCATTTATCATTTCTAAAAATTTGTTTTTATCTCATGAGAATAAACTTTAAATTGTACACAGAAGAAACATGGTTATTTAGTGTATTTATAGTTCATTATCATACATTCATAACCAACAGCCGCCATGGGAAAATATTTAGAATCAAGTAATAAATATTTTTATTTTTTGGCTTGCAAGACCAATAACTGGCTACATTTTCCCAGTTGGATCCACTAGTATCAAACAAAGCAATTACAGAAACATGAACTTTTAATTGTACACAGTAGGGCAAGGTTATTTAGCATATTTACAGTGTTACTATATCGAATGTATGCAGACGACATTGTATTTATTGCAGACTGCCCAACTGAGTTACAGCCAATGATTAATAAGTTAGCTGAGCATTGCCAATGGTGGAACCTTACCGTTAACATGGATAGGTCGAATATTACGTTTTTCCAAAATGGAGGTATGCTCACCAGATCTGAACACTGGAAATTTAATGGCATCAGTATTAATATTGTAAATAAATATCTGGGTGTAATTTTAACACCAAAACTTTCATTCAAATCCCATTTTGAGCAGAAATTGAGCTTAGCAAAGTTGGCATTTATGTCTACTTTTAAAAATATTTTAATAAAAAATAATATTCCTTTCTTGATTAAATCAGAAATTTTTTACTCAGTTTCATGATGTATAATTTCCTATGCAGCCCAAGTTTGGAGCTTTTTACGTTTTGATGCAATTATTTTTCATTAAAAGAAGACTGCTCCTCCCCTATATAATATTATATTCCTCCTTCCTATTTCCCAAATTATATTCTATGTATAGAAACAGGCTTAGCTCCAATTATTGTTATGCTCTCCATTTACACTATAGGTACATTGGAAGTTTTATCATTACCAGATTTTAGATTGCCAAATATTTTAGACAGAGGTAATTCGAAAGAATAAACAGTGGTACAAAGAGCTCATGAATACTTGTGATCGTCTGCAGCTTGGGGCTTTTGTTTATTTAAATTTAAAAAAAGGAAATTTGTTATAGGAACAAGTTGAGCAAGAATTTAAAAATATTGGAAGGCAAAAAGCGCAACAATTTCTTCCATAGTTTGTACTGGGATCTGAACTCACAACCAGGGGACAATCGTTATATTTTGGATATTCTGGGGTTTAGATCTCAGTTCTTGGTGCAGAGCCTTCTGCACCTTCCCCAAGTAATTTTTGGCTCTCAGGGTAGTTTTAATCAAATGTGAATTCCATGTGCAGGTCTAGTGTGAACCCTAGATATTTGGCCTTGGAAAATGAAATTAGGGTCCTGTTTTGACCTGCAATTTTCAGGCTTCCTATTGTCCTCTTCCCTGTGAATGGAATCATTATTGTTTTGTGGGGTTTAATAGATAGCTCCTCCCTTTTGCACCACCTGTTAACCAGATTGACGGCTCGTTGTATACAATCCATTACGGTGTTTGCATAAAATCTTTCTTGTTCCAACATTTGCAGCAGTTTGTCTACCAGCATCATCCACAGTAGAGGTGAGAGAAGTGTCTTGGTCCACCACACCACAGTCCCATACATCTTACGATGCATATGTATAGACATGGTTCATTTTGGGGTTTAGACCCCAGTTCTTGGCACAGAGCTTCACCTCCTCCAGGCAATTTTGGCTCTCTGGGTAGTTTTAATCAAATGTGAATTCCATGGTCTAGTGTGATCCCTAGATTGAACCGCTCAACTAAAAAATCTCCTGTATCTGTCAGCTTGAACATGATAGTTGTTTAGGCAATTCTAATCAGAACTGTAGTGTCCTAAGACCAATGTTGACATATGGGTCTGTAGTGTGGTGGACCAATACTCTTCAGGCCGAAGAAATCAGGCTATTAAGTGGCACCCAATAGTAGATATATCCCTTGCAGGCATCCCCTGGCTGTCTTAGCCCAGATGGTCACTGCCCAAAATGGATGTGATTATCCTGTTCCTTAGGGCTTCTTCCACCCATTGGTATATCTTTTCCAAGGAAATTGCTGTATATAGAGAGGCAGTTTTAACAAACGGTTCTGATTAGAATTGACTATACAACTCTCATGTTCAAGCTGGCAGATACAGAGATTTTTTAGTTGAACAGTTTAATTATTGATTTCATCACTTGTTTCATATATTTATAATGTTTGTAACTTAATGGCTACAAGCCAACTTATACAGATAGATTCTGTCCATGGAATTGGTCCATTGTCTGAATGGAATTTTGAAACCGTAACTGTATATATTTAAACAAACACTTTATTATTGTTATTGTTACTATATTAATATAGTTTTATGTTGAATATTTACAGTTTTAACAGCTATAACCAAAGATTATTGTACTCAGTGAAACTGAACAATGTTAGAATGTGGAAATTTTGCAACCCACCATGGGAAAAAATCAGTAATTGTGTCTTATTTACGACATTCGTAGTTTGGACCGAATTTTGCGTAAAATTGGGTAGAAATTGGATTTGTTTGTTATTTTAATGTCACCATATTGTGAGGTGGAGACACACTTGAAGGAGTGCACCTTTGGCCTGTGTTCAGACGTCTGGACCTTTTCCTGGAAAAACGATAACAAAGAGAACGGACAGAACCTTTTCCGCGGTTTCTGGTGAAAAACAAACAAGGTGTGAAAATAACAAAAAATGTGAAAAAAACACGCTGAAACAAAGGAAAGCAAAATAAATGAGCGATTAATAAAATAAAAGAAAGCTGATGATTCTTTGAAGAAAGGCGAGGCGGATCGAAGAAAAAACAACAACGAATAGTTTCCGTTCGAGAAGATCGCCAAAAATCAGTTTTCCCGTCAAAAATCGAAGTTGGAAGCGACGAGTTTGAAAAGGAAGCCGGCTCTCGTTATCGATGGAGGCGGAGGCGGCGGCGGCCGAATCGATTTGAGACGGGAGGAGTTTCCAGTCGGCAGTTGGGTTTCGGAAGATAAGAGGAAACGGGGCTCGGTCTCTAAACGTAAATAAACAGCGGATCGGGATTTGAAAAAGGGGAAAAAAGAGGAAAAGGAGAGCCGTTTCGAGGGGCGGCGGAGCGAGGAGAGCACGACTTGGCGACAGATGAACCAAAGCAGGTGCCCCCAGGAGGCGACGGCGACTTGCCTTTCACTCGCCGAAGATGTCAACAACTTGGAAACAGTCTCCAGGCTACTTTCATCGCCGTAAGTCCTTCAAAATACCAACATCTTCCTCTCTTACAACCCTCAAATACCCTTTATATTAGATTTACTTATTGCATTATAAAAAAAATATAAAAAAGTACCCAGAGGTTGAACTGGTATGATTGACAACAAAAAGTTTGGTTTTTGATTAAAAACCATAAGGAACATGCTAATTCAACCTGGGTTTTAAAATAACTTCAAATTTCTTTCTTGTGAGTAAAGAGAGCCTGGCGAAAAGTTTCCTCCATCAAACAACACAGGCTTTTTGTTTAGACTGGAGAATTTATGCTATTTGCCTAGAAAGATTGCTATTTTCAAGAAATAACACCTAATTTGACATGGTGTATGTGGTTTAAATAAAAAAAAATGATGTGAACCGTTGGATTCCTATTTGTATTTGCCCTGTAACCCATTTATTTTTTAATGTGTACTAATGAAATAACAGTTTGATAACCTTGTAAAATTTTACTTCATTTATGATTTTATCCCTGAAAATAACATCAAACTTCTTTCTTGTGAGTAAAGAAAGCCTGTCGAAAAGTTTGCCTCCATCAGTCAACACAGGCTTTTTGTTTAGATTGAAGATTTTATGCTATCTGCCTAGAAAATTCAACTCATAACACCAAATTAACCATACACACACAAATCTTTGGAGTTTTGTATTTGATTAAAAACCATACAGGCATAACATGCTAATTCAACCTGGGTTTTAAAATATATCAAATTTCTTTCTTGTGAGTAAAGAAAGCCTGGCGAAAAGTTTCCTCCATCAAACCACACAGGCTTTTTGTTAAAACTGAAGATTTTATGCTATCTGCTTAGAAAATTAAACTCTTAACATCAAATTTATCATGGTAGATACAGCTTAAATCTAAAACTGATTTGAAATGTTTGATTTGTACTTGTATTTGTCCCGTAACCTATTTATTTTTTATTGTGTACTAATGTAATAACAATTTGATAACCTTATCAAATTCTACTACGTTTATGATTTTTGTCCTGAACAAACAGGGTTTTGATTGACAAAAAAAAAAGCTTTACAGTTCTGTTTTTTCTTGTGAGTAAAGAGAGCCTGGCAAAAAGTTTCCTCCTTCAAACAACACAGGCTTTTTGTTTAGAGTGGAGAATTTATACTATTTGCCTAGAAAGATTGCTATTTTCAAGAAATATCACCTAATTAGACATGGTGTATATTAGCTTAAACCTAAAACTGATTTGAAATGAATTCGTACTAGCGTTTGCTTCTTAACCCATTTATTTTGTATTGTGTACTAATGTAATTTGAAAACTTTGTTAAATTCTTCTACGTTTATGACTTTTCCCTTGTACAAAGAAGTTTTAATTGACATACACACACACATACACAAAAATATTTGGAGTTTTGTTTTTGATTAAAAACTATAAGGAACTTGCTAATTCAACCTGGGTTTTAAAATAACATTGTATTTCTTTCTTGTGAGTAAAGAAAGCCTGATGAAAAGTTTGCCTCCATCAAACCACACAGGCTTTTTGTTTAGACTGTAGATTTTATACTATCTGCCTAGAAAATTAAACACACACACATGCACAATATTTGAAGTTTTGTATTTAATTAAAAACCATAAAGGCAGAATATGCTAATTCATCCTGGGTTTTAAAATACAACAGATTTCCTTCTTGTGAGTAAAGAAAGCCTGGCAAAAAGTTTCCTCCATCAAACAACACAGGCTTTTTGTTTAGACTGGAAATTTTATGCTATCTGCTTAGAAAATTAAACTCATAACACCAAATTAATCATGGTAGATACAGCTTAAATCTAAAACAGATTTGGATGTTGGATTCGTACTTATATTTGCCCCGTATCCCATTTATTTTGTATTGTGTACTAATGGAATAACAATCCAAAAACCATGTCAAATTCTTCTATGTTTACAGTGTATTATTTTCATCTTCGTGTAATAAGGAAAGATGTTAAAAAAGTCATTGTGTTTTTTAATTATCATGCAATAAGTAAAGATTTTAAAATTGTCATCGTACTTTTTTCATGATCATGAAATAAGTACAAATTAAAAAAAAAAAGGAATGACACTTTATTTATCATCATGCAATAAGTAAAGATATTAAAAAGTCATTGTACTTTTTAATCATCCTGCAGTTAGTACTTAAAAATAATTGTTCCTTTTTCATCATCACCTGATATGTACAAATGTTCAAAAATAAGGAATAGTACCTTTTTTTAATCATCATGCAATAAGTACAGATATTAAACAGGAATTTTACCTTTTTTAAATGAAGATAAAAAAAGGTACAGTATATTTTTTTAATATCTGCTATATTTTAATATATGAAATATCCAATACATAATTTTTTTAAATTTCTTTCTTTTTTTATATCTGCATATCTTAAATATGATTTGTACTAGGAGTGAACAGTTTTTTTTTATTATTGATTCTCTTTGACTTTGAATAGCCTTAAGAACAATAAGAGGAGAAAGGTGGAATTTGATAGATATCTTTTCCTTTAGCCCTCCTCCTTTCTTTTCTTTCATACCCCAACCTTTTTTCTTCTACCTGCTCCCACAAAACTGTGTCAAAAGAGAAGGGATAATAGAAAATGGGGCAAGGAGCAGAAGAGGGGAGCCAAAGAGAAAGGAGAGAGGGAAGTGGAAATGAAGAGAAAGTAAGTAAGAGGCAAAATAGGAGAGAAAGGAGGGAATTAGAAAGTCTTTTTTTACTTTGGATCTTGCTTCTTGCCATGTGAGTCACTTAGAAGGAGTTTGTCTGTTGCATGAAAATGTTCAGCGAAACGGAGGAAGGAGACGAGATGGTCAACTCGCAGCACTATTGCCTGCGGTGGAACAACTACCAGTCCAACATGACGTCCGTATTTCACCATTTGCTGCGGACGCAGGCTTTCGTCGATGTCACCCTAGCTTGCAACGACCAATCTCTAAAAGCACACAAGGTAAAAAATAAACAATATCATTGTTTGTTTTTTTTTGTTTTTTTTTTTAAATTAAAAATAAATTTTACCGAGAAAATTTATTTTCAGGTTGTTCTTTCTGCTTGTTCATCGTACTTTCAGAAACTACTCTTGGAGAACCCTTGCAAGCATCCTACCATCATTATGCCGCAGGATGTATGCTTCACAGATCTCAAGTTCATAATCGAATTCGTATACAAGGGGGAGATCGACGTTTCCCAGGCCGAACTCCAAGTAAGAACATTTTATTATTTTTAAAAATCACTTTTTTCCCCCTCTTTGATACTCATTTTTTATTTAAAAAATTCTAATTGTTTTTCCATAATTTTACTTAAATATTTCTTAAAAATTGTTTTTAACTAGTTCAGTGTACTTCTTGATAGCCTAGTTTATTATAGACAGCTTTAAAATAACTATGCCATTTAAGTAGATCAATTCAATTTTTTTTATTGATGTTTCGCTGGATGATAAAACAGGCATTGAAGATAAAATTGATTTTTGAATTGAAATAAACAAACTCATTTATTGATAACAGTAGGGATTATTTTCCAGTCAGTACAAAACAAAGGCATTAGAATATTATTTATTATTTCATAGTCACCTATCATCTTGATCTTCTATCGTCACTGATTTTTGTCAGTTCAGACGCATTTTGCACTAAATTAAAAAAATATTAGCGAGGATAGTCAGTCCAAGATGATTGGCAACTACCAGCAACTAGAGCCCACAAGAGGAAATCTCACAATATTATTATTATTATTTTAAATAATTTTTTTATTATTTTTTTTTTAAATAATTGTTTAGTGGTATAATTGACCATATTATTTCAATTAATTATTCTTTTTATGTAAGGTCTTGGTTGAGATGAAAAATTAGTGTCACGAGTGGGATTTGAACCTCGTGAACTGAAGGCCGTGGTTTCGAATCTTAACTTTTTCTTCTCAACCAAGACCTTACATAAAAAGAATAATTAATTGAAGTTATTTTAAATATTAAATGCAGTAAACAATGTGATATTTTACAATGTTTATTCAAAGAAAAATCATCATTAAGAAACTATCATTATTTCTTTCTGTGTTGAGGTGAATCAGGGGGGGGGATTTCAAATGCATTATTTTTGTTCAATAATTAAATTTTTCTCTATTGATAAACCTTTACATTTAAATAATAATAAAAATATGTTTTAAATTTTTTTAGAACAAATTTACACAAAAACATTAATCCACATATCCTTGCGAGATAATAAATTTATAAAAAACAATTTTTTTTCTGCGAATTTACATGACATCAAAATTAGAAATTAAAAATGATCACCTCTCATTTGAACAAAGCAAAACAAAAACGAAGCAGTAAATGAGTATTATGAAAAGTGGGTCATTGAATCATTTTAAAAAGATTTCCATTAAATATATGTACATATAGAAAATCTATTACCTATCAATTATTGAGTCAGTCAAAAGAAATAATTCACCACTAGATGGATTGTGATCTAAAAACCGTTTATTAAAAGAAAAAATTGAGGGTATTTCAATTGTGTCAGTATTTCTGAATATTTGAAAAAAAATTGTAAGCACGATTCGTAAGTCTGTCGGGTTTGAATGCAGGGCTGCTGAATTTGAACCTGGGACCTTTACCTTACAGTGATAAGACTAAATGCAGGAAATTATTTTTAGTCTGAGTTTCAGTAGAATATTTAAAATGATATAATAAAATATTAATTTACCACTGGGTGGATGTTGATTTTTTTTTTTAAATTATTTATTTATTTATTTTTGTAATATAGGTCATATAGGTTTTTGGAAAACAATTTTTAAAAAAAAGTATGCTGGTTTCTAATGTGTCAATGGCTATACTGATGTTGATTGGGGAAATTTTAATTTTTTTACTAATTTTAAATTTTCTTGAAAATAACCTTTACATTAAAATAATAATTAAAAAAAATTACACATAAACAATCCACGTACCTTTATGGTGGATGCGATTTGGTGAGAAATTCTCAAATACGCTTTTTTTGTGATTTAGTGTCGTGAGATCAAAATGAGACATTAAAAAAAGATCACCTCACATTTTAACAAAACAAATCAGAAACAAACCATCAAATATGTATTAAAAAAAAGTGGGTCATCAAATCTTAAATGGATTTCTGTATATTCTGTAGTTATCTGTGGAATTATTTAGTCTGAGTTTCAGTATTTAATATTTAAAATGATATAAAAAGATATTAATTTACCACTAGGTGGATTTTGATTTTTTTTTTTGTGAGAGGGTGTTTGTAACAATATAGGTCACATAACACCCAGGGTGCCGGTGTTTTTTTTTTTTTTTTTGTGTTATGAACTATGCATATTAGCCATGTGACAATTCGTATATGTGTGTTCAAATTTGGGGGGGGGGGTTATTGTGAAAAAAGGGCCAGAGGCGACGCTGGGAATCGAACCCACGACCGCGGCGTTGGATTTTTTTTTAAAAGTATGAAATGTGTCAATGCCTATACGGTTGCGGCCACTGACATCCCTTCACAGTAGTTCCTTTGTTTTAAGGTAAATCAGGGGGAATATTAAAATTACAATTTTTTTACTAATTTTAAATTTTGTTGAAAATAATCTTTACATTAAAATAATAATTAAAAAAAAATTAAAACAAATTTACACATAAACAATCCACATATCTTTGCGATGTAAAATGAAATTCTCAAAAACACTTTTTTTGTGTGGGTGAATTTAATGTCGTGAGATCAAAATGAGATATTAAAAAATCTCTCATTTGAACGAAACATCAAAAACAAACCATCACATATGTATTACAAAAAAGTGGATCATCAAATTATTTTAAAAAGATTATATAAAATAATTCATAATTACCAAATATTAATTTACCACTAGGTGGATGTTGATTTTTTTAAAAGGGTGTTTGTAAAATATAGGTCACATAAGACACAGGGTGCCGGTGTTTTTGGAATTTTTTAAAAAGTATATTGGTTTCTAATGTGGTGTCAATGTCCTTACAGCTGCAGTCCCTGACATCCCTTGTATTCAGTCCATTCTAAATAAAGATAGGAAAAATATCGTTAACAGTGGAAAATGACAAAAAGGGGTAAATTTCCCAATTTTGGCTTTTGTATATCTGCCAATTTCAGTACTTTTCCTATCTGTTATTCTTTTCTCTTGTTTTAAAACTGTTTATTAGTTCATTTAATTTTCATTTATTTATTATTTTTTTAAAGAAAGGTATTAAGTTAAGTTTGAACTCAGTACCTTTACCTTTGTGATGAGCGGCCACTGATGCCCATCATTTTTAGACTCCCAAGTTGGGCAGACTGTCATTAATTTCTTTTTATGCCTGAATTTTTTTTTATCACTTTGTTTTATAGATGTTGTATTCTTTATTGCATTTCTTATGGTCGAAAATTCAGGATTGAAAAAAAGAGCATTAGTATAGAAATCGTTATTTCTTACATATCGTTAATTTATTTTAGCTGGTTGTATTGTAAAAAAAAAGTCGATATGTTTCCAATTTTAATTGGTCAGTTGACAAATATCTGTTATAACAATAATATAATTAATTATACATAGAAAAAAGAAAATGATTTGAAAATACTAATACAAAATTTTCTATAAATTTTTAAATTATTTTGTGTTCTTATGAAGTTCCGTCGTGCCATTTTTATTTTTTTAATTGTTGGGTGTTTTATTTAAAATATAAAACATTTGGAATATAAAATAATTTATTCAACCATTTGATAATAGTGGCAACAATTAGTCATTAATAACATTCTATATGATAAATAGGTATATTGTAAAATTTAATTTTTTAACTTGATATTGACTATGCTGTGGATGAGACTGCAAGCTTTTTGAGGTGCTCCATGAAGAGCTGAAGGCTTACGTCGTCGGTCAGTACAGGCGCGCCGTAGTCGCCTCCCATTCCGTACATGTTGTTGTGCGTCTGAGAAGGGTTGACTTTCGAGAGGAGGAATCTGGCTTGCGACCCTCCGTGCTCCGTGTCGATGTACCGCGGCATAGGGAATCTGGTGTGGAGTATCTCTTTGGCGTCGTCGATCGGGGCCTGGAGCAGTTGTTTGAAGTTCTCGTATTCTGGCAGGTCTTGGTACCCCTGGGCCCTCCAGGATGCGATTGACTCGCCGTGGAAAATCAGAATCTGGAAAAATGTGTCGAGCAGGAGAATACGATCGGGTTGAATACTCGTAGTATCTAGCAAAACGGGCTCTGGACCGTTGAAACTGTAACTGTACAATATCGGCTGTATCATGATTAAACTTTGCGATAGATCTTCTCTCATCAGGATGTGCCTGTAGTAAGAAGTCTCATCAGGGCTGTTGTTGAAGACCTGGAGGAACTGCGATCGCCGTAGATGGTACATGAATTGCGGATAAAGCGAGAAGTTTTCAGGCAGTCTGAAGCTCGAAGGGTCATCTTTGCTGTACTCGCCGAATTTCTGGCAGAGCCTGATGAGCATACGATCAGCCCAACGCATCACATCGGCACCGTCTTCGGTGTCTGCCCGGTGGACTACCATCCTAGCCATGAGCACTGCACCGGCTTCCTGGTCAAAGCCTGCACTGATGTGGAACATGTTTGTCGAAGCGTCCGCCCAGTTTCTCGCCACCGTCGTCACCCTTATCCTTCTTTGTCCCGTAGTCGCGTGCTGGTACTGAGTTATGAACTGAACGCATCCTCTTCCTCCTTGAGGAATCGGTGCCGAGTGTTGATTCACGATATCGAAAAACAATGCGCACGTCGTGTTTTGGTTGAAAGTGCACATTTTCCATTGACAAGTCCCACCCAGTCCTATATCGGTCTCACTGACACAAGGCCCTTTTGTATTTAGCGAGACGCAAGGTCCTATCGCTCCCATCACCTTCAGTTCACGCGACGTTTTTACTTCCAGTATTCCGTTGAATGCCATTTTAATGTCGCCTTTCGGATCTCTAGCCAGTACACGCTGGAATGTCTGCTTGAACAGGGAAGAATTGAAAGAATCCCCCATGACCATATGACCTCCTGTGGAGTTGCAACACTGCTTCATCTCGTGCAGTCCTGTCTGATCGAGAGCGCAAGAGTAAATGTCGATTGAATGACCATTGGTCGCGGCTCTCAGCGCCACGGCGTCGTAATGCTTGACAGCCTTTTTAAGATACCTCGCGTTATCTTTCTGAATGTCGTGATGTGAACGGATTGGTTCGCGTAGGTCATCGTTCACCACAAGTCCAGGACCCTGAGAGCAAGGTCCTCCGACGAAGAGCATGATCCTAGCGCCGGAATTAGGAAAAGAGCATTCTAGCAAACCCACGGCGATTGCGAGAGCGGCTCCGGTCGATCTGAGCGGTCTCTTGCCTTGGAGCACCGGCCAAGGGTCTCTCTGCATCTCGCCCAAGAGATCTGTAAGGCTCATGTCACAATTTTGAACCGGCTGAATGAACCTGTTCATCGCCTGAGGCTGTTGTTGGACCTGAGTCCTCGCTGCGACCTTCCCGATTCCGAGCATGTCTTGGATCTGTTTGGAAGTGAGCTCTTTCGTACCACGAAATACATAGCTCCTCGAACATCCTTCGCAACCGAGCTCGTGCACCTGCACCATACGGCCGAAGCTGATGAGCCCGATAAGAGCGTTGGGGGGCAGAAGGCTCAACGAAGTCTGCAAGGAGTCTTTCAAAGCGCTGAGCTCTTCCTCATCAAGGCAAGTGTCTATGACAAGGAGAAAGATAGGCGGAAGGAACTGTGCCCTGGTAATAATGTACTCAATAGTGGAGAACGAAGGGATCAGCTCCGCCGGCTGGTGTTGTTCCGATATCGCAGCGTACTGAGGCGGAAAGGGATTCCTCTGGAAGCAGAAGTTGCACACCCAGAGTTTCGCCCTGTAGTCGACCTGGCACAGAGGGTTGAGAATGGCCCGGCAAGTGTTTCTCGTACAGAGCACCGGATCGTACTGGAGCGGAGGCAGGTCCAGCCGCTCCTTCAACGGTTGATATAGACATCCGACCGGGACGACAAGCTTCGACCCTTCAACCCTGCTCGACGGCCAGACGTTCCAGGTGAACCTCACCCCGTCCCGTTCCTCGCTCTGCTGTATGAACTCCTCGTAGGTCGTCATCTCACGGCTTTCACCCTCGTCCTCTCCGCAAAACAGAAATCAGGCAAATTCTAAGACCTTTCAATCGATCCGATTCAGCCGAAACGCATCACTAAGCTCGGATTAAGTACGAACGGCAAGCACCAACCGACCCGGTCTTTGGGAAACGTCGAAAAACTAAAAAGCCGAGTTTATCCACTTGACACGTAACCCTTGTTAAGAAGACACGATGTTGGTTACAACCCGGCCACATCGACAGAATCGAAGTCAGCTGAAACTCTGAAACTTTCACCAGAATTCGAACCCCTCTTTCACTCCGATCTCTCTCTCTCTATTTCTACTCTTATTGCACAATATGCGGATTTCTTTCAAAATAGAACAAATAAGAAGAGAATTCTTTAATAATTAAGTTTAACGGGAAAACGATGAGGGAGTTGCGATTAATCGCAGTGGAAGTTGGAAACAAACTTTGATCGATTCTACGTCGATCTGTCAAGACACCTCATTTCACCAAACCATTACGTTTTTTCCTTTCTCCTTACTGTTTCCAAGTACTACAAATTAAAAAGCCAAATTAAAACAAATAAATGACTCAATCTTGTTTTAACTAGTTTTTACTCTAAAAAAAAGACATTTTTACTAAGTTCTTGACTAATAATTCAGAGCCATTCGGTTGATTTTTTTTGTTGCTTTGTTTCAACTGTTTCCAAGTAGTACAAATTAACAAACGAAATTAAATAAAATAAATCGCTCAATCTTGTTTTAACTACTTTACATTAAAAAAAGATATTTTTTCAGTTTTTGTCTAATAATTCAGAGCCATTCCATTCNAAAATGAATCACCCAATCGTGTTTTAACTACTTTACATAAAAAAAAGATACATTTTCACAGTTTTTGGCCAAAATTCAGAGCCGTTCACTTGATTCTTCTTCTATTTTTTCCCTAGTCTCGACTGTTTCCAAGTATTACAATTTAAAAAGTGAAATAAAATAAAATAAACCACTCAATCTTGTTTTAACTACTTTACATTAAAAAAAGCTATTTTTTCAGTTTTTGACCAATAATTTAGAGCCCTTCGCTTGATTCTTCTTCTATTTTTTCCCTAGTCTCGACTGTTTCCAAGTATTACAATTTAAAAAGTGAAATAAAATAAAATAAACCACTCAATCTTGTTTTAACTACTTTACATTAAAAAAAGCTATTTTTTCAGTTTTTGACCAATAATTTAGAGCCCTTCGCTTGATTCTTCTTCTATTTTTTCATTTGCCCCAACTGTTTCCAAGTACTACAAATCAAAAACCAAAATTAAATAAATCATTCAATCTTGTTTTAATTATTTTACTTAAGAAAATACTTTTTTTTTACAGTTTTCAGCTATTAATTCAGAGCCATTCACTTGATTCTTATTCTATTTTTTCACTTCAATTAAATAGTTTTTATTGAGAATTCCACCAATAATGACTTTCTCAAAACTAGAATCAGGAAAAAAAAAATTGTTCTAGCAATTTTCAAAATGATGCTGCATAAAACTCAAGATTAGATAATATCTATTATACTTTATTTAAAAAAAGAGATTTTTTCGGAGTTCTTGGCTATTAATTCAGTCAGAACCATTCACTTGCTTCTTCTTCTCTTTTTTTAACTTTGTCTCGACTGTTTCCAAGTACTACAAATTAAAAAACGAAATTAAATCAAATAAATCTCACAATATGGTTTTAACTTCTTTACTTAAAAAAAGACATTTTTTTCCACTGTTCTCGGCTAACAACTCAGAACCATTCACTTCAATTAAATAGAGTTTCTTTTGAAAATTCCACCAATAATCACTTTCTCAAAACTAGAATTAGGAAAAGATTTTAATTGTTCTAGCAATTTTCAAAACGATGCTGCATGTACAACTCATGATTATATAATTTCTTTATACTTTACTTACTTTTTTAACTGGCAGTCATGCTTTTTTTCCCCATAATTGTTCATAATGTAGAAAAGTAACAGTACAAAGTAAATTGAAATTTACACTGAAATTATATAGTAAATTATATAGTAGAATATATACAACAAATAGAAAAATACATTAACATAATTTATAAGAAATAATAATTGAAGTAATGACATAATATAAAAATAAAACGTAATAGGAAAGAAGAGAGAATAATGCTTTATTAAAATTTACAAAATTATGTAAAGTAGTTTGGATACATATCATTTTCATAATACTCAATTCATGTTGTGATTTGTAAAGTAATTCATTTTTTACATGAAATAGCAATTAACATACAAAATTTACATATATGTATTATGCTTTATTGAATTGATCTCTTATTTTAGACTTACCACATTTTCAGGATTTAGGATTTTGTCTAATTTAATACTATCATACAAACTCTTCAGGAATTTGCAATTCTGCAAAATGTTGTTTTCTAAACATGTTGTAGGATTTACAGTGGAAAATTCTATGGGTCATCAAATCTTCATGACTTTCGATACAGACAAATCAACGGGGACCAGGGTATAGTTCTTCAATTTTACAGGATGAACTTGTTAGGTGGCTTGGGAAACTTTTTGTTTGCTGTTCTGACTTGACATATAAATTTTGTTATTCCAAATGGGACATTGAGGTTAATTTATGAAACTGAAAGTTGGAGTTATATATATGTCTGATATTGGTATTGAATCTGCAGTTAAACAGTCAGTATTTATTTAATAATTGGTTTTTCATAGACTCTATCAATGTATTTTTGTGTTTTGTCAATACTGCAACTTCTTGCCAAAATCTCTGCGCCCCAATCATGGTCAAACTATTAAACAAATACCTCCAATTGTAAGGCATTTTACTGTTTAAAATTCCATCATTTAACTTTTGATAACAATTTTGGCAACCTGTCATTTTCAAAAATGACTTGTGATTTCCTGTTGAGGTCTGCAGGGTCGTTTGGTAGTTTATGATCTGCCTACCCTTGCTGTTTTGGTCTGCCAGGCACTTTTCGGTTGAATCAGTTTTTTCCCCACATGTTTCAATAAAAATTAGATCAACTTTTGATTTACAAACCATTAAATTTTATGCATTTCAAGGCATTGTTCACCTTGAAAGGAATGACTAATAACTTGAACTGAAGTGTCTTGAGTGTTGAGTCTTGAAAAGTTACTTGAATGATTTAAAAGTTGATCATCTCGGTTGATCTGAAGGTTCTCACGACAGATTTAATCAACTTTAGTGTTAATTTGTTAAAAGCTTCTATTGCTGTTTGTAATTGGTTATTTATTTTTATTTTTATTGCAGTCACTTTTAAAAACGGCCGACCAGTTGAAAATAAAAGGTCTGTGTGAAGTCCCTGATGGGAAGGAAGGCGCCGAGGTGACGCCGTTGCCGCATAACACTTCCAGAAGGGGTCTTTCACTCCGCCAAAGACGTTTGGCCACTGCAAAGCGCCGGCTTCAATACCGAGAACGCCTGAACCATTCCAACCAGTCGAATCTAAGCCAGGTGTGTACCACGTTTAAATATTAAACTTTTCAAAATAGCCACACGGGGTAACTTGGATTTTTCAAGATGGATTGCATGGATGTCGGTACGGTTATGGAGGACTCGAAGGAACTGCCCTCGCTGGTCGTCGTTGACCCTAGCCAGGCATCACTGGCCGACCAGGGGATGATCCTGGCCTCCAGCCCGAGGCAATTAATGCAACCCTCACACAACAATATCCAGCAATCTCAGGTTGGGGGAAAAAATCCTCTAAATTCGTAGAAACACAAAAATTCAAATGAAATTTATTATGGGAACATTTTTGAAGTTTGTTATTATCGTGTTATTTTATTGCTAGGTTCCAGTGGAAAACGGTGGAAATGATGAAAATATGGCTGAAATGGGACGAGTACCGACACCTCCGTCAACTTTAGTCCCGACATTGGAAATACAACAATCCGAAACTCACAGAGACGTTGCAGGTAAAGCAAAAATTAAAGTCTTAAAATCATGGTTGGACCAAGGATTTGTCTTATCCTTTCACATTCATTAATTTTAATAGACAGTGTCATCAATTACTATTTGTGAAATTTTTTTATGCCAATAACAAATTGACATATTAATATTATGAATTATAATAACTATTGTATATTGTAACAAAGGCATTAAAAAATATATATCGTTTGTTTACAGTGGATTCTAGCGATTTAGGAGTTGTGGATAATAATGTAAAAGTCAAATTTGAAACTTTGCGAGCGATCGAACAAGATCCCTTAGACATGGAACAGATAACGGATCAAGTTAGTGTCGCATTTTATTAATTTAGTTTATTACATGACAGAATTGTTCATGTTTATTTTTTCAGACGGTTCAAACAAACGATGACGACCATGGCATGCACACTATGATGATCACACCGGAACTACTCGGCCTCATACCTTCATCGAATTCAGGTTTGTACAAAGCAGAAAAAAAATTAAAAACAAATTAAATTTTTTTTGTCATTGCAGATGGAAGTGAGGCTGGAAGCACCAATGCCAAAAATGGAATCGGTTGTTCCAGTACAAAAACATGGACGCAAGAGGACATGGGAGCCGCTCTGGACGCTTTAAGAAACCAGACGATGTCGTTGAGCAAAGCCTCGTTACATTTTGGCATCCCTTCGACTACTCTGTGGCAAAGGGCGCACAGGCTGGGAATCGACACACCGAAAAAAGACGGGCCTACAAAATCCTGGTCCGAAGATAGTCTCAACACGGCATTGGACGCTCTCAGGACTGGATCTATATCGGCCAACAAAGCCAGCAAAGCTTACGGTAAGACTTTGATTTATTTTAAGTTTTTTCTTCATTGAGTAAAATTTTTGTTTGCTTTAAAGGTATACCGAGCAGTACGCTTTATAAAATTGCAAGAAGGGAAGGGATTAGACTTGCCGCTCCGTTCAACGCCGTTCCGACAGCATGGGTTCCAGAAGATTTAGAAAGGGCTCTCGAGGCGATTCGATCAGGACAGTTTACCGTTCAACGGGCAGCTACAGAGTTTGGAATCCCTTCTGGTACGTTGTACGGGAGGTGTAAACGAGAAGGAATAGAACTATCTCGAAACAACCCGACACCTTGGTCGGAAGATGCCATGCTCGATGCTTTAGAAGCTGTTCGGTAAGTAAAATTTAATTTATTTATTTATTACAAATTTTTAATTAAAATTTTTAAAATCAGAAATGGCCAGATGAGCATAAACCAGGCGGCGATACACTACAACTTACCTTACTCTTCGCTCTACGGCCGTTTCAAACGTTGTAAATACGAGGCGGAGGGTCTTAGTTCGGGCGGGGAGATGGAAAACGATCAGCCCATGATACACCAGCAGCAACAGTCCCAAACGCAGCAACCGCAGACGCAGTCGCAAGCTCAATCGCAGCCCCAGGCTCAACCTCCACAGGCTCAGACTCAGCAACCGCAGGCTCAGCCGCAGATAATGCTCGTACAGTACCAACAACCGCTGCAGATGTATCAATCGGCCACATGAGTATTGCAGCCTGCGGCGCATTTGTATATATCTTAGGGAATGTGCGCCCTGGGCGGTAAACAAGAAAAATAAGGAAAAAAAAGAAAAAAAAAGAAAGAAAAAAGGAGTTTCTGTGGGAATAACAACTTGATTAATTTGATGTTTTTATTTATTAAAATTATTTGCGTTTTTATTGTTTATTGTTTAAAATTTGTAGTTTCTTTTATAAGAGAAGGTTTAGCAATTATTATAAATTTAAAATAATTTCAGAAATTCGGTTTGAATTGATATATCATTCTAGATTCAAATTTCAAACTCAACAACCAAATGTAATTTTGAAAATGTTTTTTTTTTTTTTTACTATTTTGTGTTTGTTTCACATAGCGGCATATTTTTAAACGATCATATATTAACTTGTAATGATAGTGCTCTCTCAGTAATCCAAATTTCTGCAGGAGAGTATTCGGTACTGAAAAATTTGGATACAGAGGGTGTTAAAAAAATATGTACAATAAAACAAATTTCGACACACTTTATTATTTATTGCAATCACAAAACGTTACACCTAAATTAAAATATACCATTTTTCTAAAAAAAAAATTATATTATTTTTCATTGATCATAATTTTTGATATAATGATTATTTGGAGATTGTGGGATGCGATCTGGTGTCGCTATTAAGAAAAAACTCGTGCCTACGTTTTGATCTTTATTGAGATCATCTTCAGTGCTTAATAAAGATCAAAATGTTGGCACTATAGAGAAAATGTTTTTCTAAACCTACATCACACCAAACTGCATCTCACGATCTCCAAATAATTATTAATTAATGATCTCTAAACACCACACATTTGATATAATTTATATTAATTTTTTTAAACTTCTTAATACATTTTTTTTTGTGAAAAATCATTAAAAAAAATTATTTAACATTTTCTTCATAGCTTCTTTCTCTTTTTCACTCATTTTTAAGCAGTTGGTGAACTTAACACAAGAAAAATAGACTGATCTAACATTTCATTTTTTAGTAGTGAAGGCAGGTGAGGGATTCTCAACAACAGAAGAAATTCTTGAAAATTCGTACTTGTTTTTTTGTATCACCCCTCTCACTCATTCACTCACTAACTGACTGACCCTCACTCTTTCTCTCTATCTCTCTCACTCACTCTCACTTTTTTTTACTTGCTCACTCAACACTCACACTTACCTACTCACTCCCCCTTTCTTTATTTCTTTATGTTACTCTCACTCACTTATTCACTCAACTCTCACACTTACTCTCTCACTAAATCACTCAACTTCTCATTCTCTCTCTCTCTCCCCCACTCTCACCCATTCACTCACTCACTTTCTCAGTTGCTAATTCACTCAACACTCAATTTACTTACTCACTCACTCCCTCCCTCTCTCTCTCCCCCACTCCCACCCATTCACTCACTCACTTTCTCACTTACTAATTCACTCAACACTCAATTTACTAACTCACTTTCTCTCTTCTCTTACTCACTCCCTCCCTCTCTCTCTCTCTCTCTATCACTCTCTCTCTCTCTCTCTCTCATCTCTCATTCACTTACTCTTCTCCCATTCACTCATTAAGTTTCATTTGTTTTCTTTAAAATTCTCACTTCTTGATTTTTTTCCAATTCAGATGACTGAAATGTTCGTAGTACTGAAGTAAAGATTAGTGAGAGAGCGCTGAAAGTTTTATTGTATTTATAAAAAAAAGTTATTGTTCAAATTATCCAATGTTGATGATTTGATTTTAAAATAATATTATTGGTCTGAAGAAACATTTTTATTGGTTTATATCAATATTTAACTTCACTTAAATCAATCTTCAATACTTTGAAATGCCTGCTATTGTTGTTATTTGAATCCATTTAAAAAACTGGAAAATTTTGAGATAGGAACAGAAACCGATGTGTATCGTGTGTAAACTGATCAAAAATAAACTACTTTTTAAACAACCGCTACAAAAATGTAAAGGCAAATTTACGCGTAATATTAAAGAATTGGTATAAAATCGTAAAAAAAATTGATAATTTTAAATTGTTCCACATTCCACTAGTATGATGCCCAAGCAGGTCATTTTTTCCTGATTAAAAAAATCCTAATGATTGACAGTTTAATCGAATGTTTAAATATGTTTTATTAGAATTAAATTTTATTTTACTTTGTGAACGAGCTTCTGCTACTTTAATGAATTTTATTTTTTGGTTTAAAAATCTGAACCTTCATTTTTTAATAAAGCAATGTCATTCCTTCTTTCCCTTGAATCTTGGAAAAAAAATTGAAAAACGAAAAACTGAGTCATATCAAATTTTTAAACTTAAGACTTAATTTTCCATTGATATTTTAAGATATTTAATTATTATACGTTTTTACATTATTATTTAATATTATTTATGTAAAGAGTTTGATAAAAAACAAAAAGTGAAAAGGATATAGAGTTTTATATATTATATATAAATTATTTACAAATATTTACAAAAAAAAGTGAATATATATTTTTATCAATTAGATATTAAGTCCATACAATTTTAGAGTAGAATTTCAAAACAAGAAAAAAGAATTCACAGTTTTAGGTTTTAAATTTAGAAATTGATCATATTAGCTAAATAGTTTTTAGAATTTTTGTTGTGACGTTAGCCAAAGAAAGAGACTCCAATTTTTGTTATTTTCCTTTTCTTATTTTATTTTTCTCCAACGCTCCACGAATCTTGCATTTGAATTAGTCTAGTCAGAAGAAAACATTTATCTATATATATAATAAATTCATTAAAAAATAATGAAAAAAAAAAAAAAAAAGCTATTGCCAAAATATGTATTTTGTTATTTATTGTCGAAGATTTAATATATATATTTAGCGACTAATGTACAAACTATGTTTTCAAAAATTTACGGATTCGTGCAATATAGTTTTAAAATTCATTTTAGCTGTGACATACAAAAGAAATATTGTGTAAACGGAGGGAAAATGTATTAATTATCAAAGTAAATACAATGGATTTATGTATTTAGTGTTTAGGTTTGTTCCCCCTTCATATCTGCCTTAATTTGTGTGTATGAATGTTGTGAATTGTATTTTCAAGACAAAAGGAAGTTACGATTGGAAATATGATCGAAGATGTCGTCATGTTTTGGGCCGATCATTATCAGAAACTAGTAAAACGGCTGCTAGATTAGGAATTCTTGATAAAATCATAAGAGCTATTTATTTGAACAGGAGCAATTTGTTATCAATTGAATTAACTTTATATAATAGAGCAGGCAACATTTATCACTTATTTTCACTATGATAATTCAATAAAAAGTTAAAGTATTTGTTTAAACTGATGACTAATTTATACAGAGTGATTTGCTGCTCGAATGACATTGACATGAAATTTTGTCAGGTGCTTCTGTGCGTCAAATGCAGCAAAGTACGCATCAACCATGGTCCAATTCTCAACCCTTTCTTCTTTTTGCCCTTTTGTTTTTTTTCTTTGTGTTTAGAGTAGATATTTTGTCCAATTTTTCTGCTTTGGTTGTTCGCTATATTTATTGTTTTTGTTTTTTATGTTTTGTTTAATTTATCTTTCTTTTTGTGCTTTGTTATCATGTTAAAGTTGGGAAATAAATTTTGTCCAGGTTAAACAGTTGAAACGTGTACCACAGTCTCCTTTTTTCACACTCACCATTTTTTTTTAAATACCATTTAACATAAAATGTCTGCATTTTGGTTCAATATAATTAAAGAACAATGTATACTGCTAGAAAGTTTATTTAACGAAGAAGTAAAAGAAAAAAAATTGCCTAGCTCTACCACGATTTTTTCCAAGGTTGAAAATTTAATTTTTTTCACAAATTTTAGCAGTTTTTGAAAGATTTTTTAGTTTTTTTTACGAAAAATTAAATTTTAAGTTCTGCAAGGGTGCTTTCTTAAAAGAAATTTAACACTTTTTCAATGGTTTTTTTTTATTTCCCCAAAAATGAATAGCTCAAGAGATATGAGTTTATGATGAAAATCGTAGATAGTTGGAAAAAAAGTTGAATATCTGTGAAAAGGTTGAGAATCAGACTGTGGTTCAAACGAACGTTTTTGTTGCATTTGAGGTGTAGAAAAACCTGACAATTTGTTGTATAAATTGTCATAAGCTCGAATCTGAATTTGCATACATGTGCATACATACACACGTATACAGAGTTGAGCCTATCGCTTCTTGCAGTTCACTGGCAATTTGTAATTTACATGAAATTACCTGCACGTTTCGACAAACACACCAAGGGTGTTGGCAGTCTGGGGTCAGCCCAGGGCTCTGGGGACTATCAACAGCTAGGTTATTTCAATCTTTAAATAACCCATTCACACTCTCTTAAATACATTTTTCCTATTTGAATACAGTTAGAGCAATGGTATGATATTCATCCATCACCATTATATAATTAATTGAGGGTTGATTGGGTACTCAATATTCCACTAATGACCCTTTCGCACTAATAAATACATTCAATCTCAATATATATAAAGAAACATATGACACAGATAAAGTATATATAAAGTAAAACTGTTTCTTCCAAAAATTGGAACAAAGTCCCAAATAATCGCTGCTGAACTCAAGCACAATGTGTATATCGGGTGGTATTCCTACATGCTCTCTATGTGGAGCCAAGGACCCTTCAATTGGGAGGAAACTTTGAGCTTTCTTTTAGTAGTTACATACATGGGCTTTGGCCCAAAAGTAAGTGTCCTTTTTTTTAAACCTTGCACAGCCTATTCTTAATCGGGTGAGGATGAACCTTTTTCTATGAGTCAGATCTTCCGAGGCCACTTTTTGACAGTGTTCTTGATACATGGGAGCTTCTATACTGTTCTAGCCTACCGGTGCTGACTTTCTTTTTAGTTTTAATGTCAGATGGCCAGGTCGTAGTGGTTAGGTCTAGAGGTTAGGATGCCTTAGCCACCTTTGCCTTTTTGTTCCTGAGTACCTAGACAAGAGCCCCCGATTTGGTGAGATGGTCCAGTTCATGGTACCTTTCTAACAAGAACCCAACAGAAAACCAGTCACAGACAGCAGTAACTGGGTTGAGAGAATCGGTGCAAACTAGGTTATGTGCTAATGTAATTGTTATATTCTGCTGTGACTAGGAAATTTAACATTAAATTCAATCCAGACACATTTACATCAACTCATCTTTTTGTACATTTACAAATTGTGTCCTGTACAAATTATATTTATATATACAATTTTATGATGAGGTTTAACTTTATAAAAGAAAAACAATTCTTTTTTTGTTTGTAGATGGGTCATTTCTGATCATTTTCATCTGCCTATCACTGTTTTTCCCTATCAAAAGTGTTTTGGCTCCTCACCATCTTTATTGGTGGGTCTGTGCCCAATGATCGAAAATGACCAAACTACGTATTCATCACTGTCCAAAGTAGTAATTTGTCTATTAATTTTTTTATTTTTTATTATAAACTGCTACCAAGATTGATGCCACTTTTAAGTTGTGTTTAAGTCGAACTGTTTAAATCAAAATTTTGCCTGGAGAAAAATATAATTTTTTTAAAAGTTATTTAAACTTCCATTAATTAAGGTTTTAAGTTGAGATAAAAAAGACAGTGTCACAAGCGGGATTCAAACCCACGACCTTTGGCTTGATACACCACTGATCTACCACTTGAGCTATTGTGACTTTGATCTCCTCAGGCACTAACTTCTGGGGGGGGATCGAAGTCGCGATAGCTCAAGCGGTAGAGTAGCAGCGTATCAAGCCGAAGGTCGTGGGTTCGAATCCTGCTCGAATCCTCCTTAATTAATTGAATGATATTAATTGGTCAAGCGGACTACGAAAAATAGTGGTTATTTATTTTTGTTAGTCGGATGCCTGAGAAACTAGGAAATAAATTAAACCAATTGGAAATATGTTTCTTTTTATTTTTTCATTTGAACAGTTGACAATTTTCTTCCTTAAATATTAATCAATGATACAATTATAAAACATATAAACACAAACAGTGAATATCACAGATATTTATATGATAATGATTTGCTAATAAATTTTTAAATTTTTTTTCCCATATTCACGAGTGCCATTGAGATATGATTAACAAGGGTGTTTGTGCCACTTCTGAATAACCCGATCACCTTTCAGTCGATTTAAAATTTCAGTCGTGAAACTTTGCCCATTAGGAAATTTTATTATGACAATTTTTATGATACAATTTATTAGAAAAAATTCTGATTCTAAAATTCCACCCAATGTTTTACCGATATTGATATTTTTTCCCGGACGGCTTCCAGACTATTTCTCTGTTCCTAGATAATTCAAATCAAAACTAATACCGTATTTGTATAATAAAACTTCTACACACTACAAAAAACGTTAAAACTTTTCTTCAACCCTGATTGGAAGAGCTTTTTATATTTACCTCTCTAACATGGAAGTCTTAATCGTTTTATTATCTAAAATTATTGTTATGGTTTATATCTTACTAGTAATAGTGTGAGACTAGACATTTAGACATTTAGGTATTTCATTGTTATGATTAGTGATAATGACTAAACTACTAGAGTAAAATACCCTTTTGGAAAACTTCTTTTCAAGAAAATCTCGCTAGTTCACCCTCTTGCTCAAATTTCCCCAAACATTATTCTGTATAAGTTCTTTCTATTGTACAATTCAACAAAATCCCATATATGAAAGTCCAATGGAGTTTGCAAAAAAATCTTGTTTTATGGTAAAATTGCATTGGAACCCTTTGAGTTAAAATGATTTAAAATGACAATCTTTAACTGAAAACTTGAAACGATCAGCTAACACAGACTTCTAACAGCTTTCTACACTTCTTCTAATGTCATCGCCAGTACACCCTGAAAAGTCGGCTTGTAATTGTATTTTGAGTAGAAAAGTTGCTTTTGCCATATTCAGGAGACAGTACGCAAAGCTGCTCTTTTTCGACGCAGTGCTGGAAAAAAGACTTTCTCTGTTTTATGTTTCTTCTGGGTCTACGACGACGATTTCGTGCTGGTCGTCGAGCGGTGATGCTCGATCCGACCTGTCCGAAATAGACCTGGAGCAAGATTTCCTCCTCATTTCTCTGGATCTTCGTCTTTTGACGGAATCCGCCGTGTTCGCCCTGGATCTGTATTCAGTGCTGCCTTGGGATGGCGTCTTGGCCATCGACTCTCTTCTCGAGTGGGGCGTCGACCTAGAGATCACAGGCATCATTTCTTCATCCCTCGATAAGTACCTGTTGGTCAACGTTAACTTTCATTACAATTACAAATAACAAACATGTTTTAAAATTGATATTTTTTATTTTACTTTACAACGATCCAGATTTCAAGCATTAAACACTCATCATCAGTTTGAAGGAGTTTCAAAAATATCTCTCGACATGAATTGTAAGAGAGGGCATGTATGTGACTCCTTCAACCTGATGATGAGCATTTAATGCTTGAAATCTTAATCATTGTAAACAACAAATCTGTGAGTAGAACCATCATTTACAAAACGTGAATCGACAACTTCACCCCACCTTCATCATTTCTAAACAAAGGTTAAGTGATTAATCGTCATCGTGATTACTGTTAACTATAGACTTGAGTAAGGCTGTTTGTTTAACTTGAATGTAATTTGGGTGCATTTGTCCTTGTTCAGTTTCATTTTCCACATTTTGCACCATTGTTCTATGAGCTCAATTTGATCCTGGATATTGGAGTTGGCTTGTGGAGGATTAGAGTTAGGAGATAAAATTGCGGTGGAAGGGATGGTGTTGGGAAATACCGGCATGTCGGCGTGCAATGATATATAGGGTGGGACCAAGAATGCTCCCTTGTGAGACGCCGGCCTGGGTCGTCTTGACTCAGAGAACTCATTGCAGAAAACACGAAACCACACAAACCCATGAATATGGCGAAACGCATCTGACACCACAACCCGCGAGAAAAGTCTGAAACGACCACGCTACTGATTCAACAACCCGTAGACGCTAAGAAGAAATTAAATAATGATCAAAGCTTCATAAATCACGTGAAATTATATACATTCTATACCAGAACGGGAGGAATGGGCCAAAGGAACACCGCTAAATGCAAATTCCTGCTGGTATACCGACGGTTCTAAAACCGACAAGGGCACGGGAGCTGGAGTCTTCGGGATGAACCCAAAGACCGAACTGACGGTAAACCTAGGTAAATATGCTACAGTTTTCCAGTCTGAAATTATAGCGATTGAGCAAGGTCCGCCTTGACCGTCACGACGCAACTAATTTTACTACGACCAAGGCATACGTAGTGGAACTATGGGGTTCTGCCAAGCCATCCAACATCCAGTGCATCCAATCCTTCCAAACAAAAGTTATGAGACAAATCGTCAAAGCTCCTCACTATCCCCAACGACCTCAATATTCGTTTTGTCAACGAACTCCACGATTCCAAAAGTCGCTCGATCCACCAGATAGGAATTGCACGAGCCTTTCCTACACATTCCCATCCCGAGAACCGCCACGTGACCTTAATCGATGAGGGTGTCTAAATCTCCTTACCCCTTAATCCCTTACACTGAGTGCCAACATTGGATGGTTTCTGGCATGTGTTCTCATAGGCGCAGCGTATGAATAAATACTCTGACAGTGTAAAAAAGTATACTATCATCAACCCAATGACGATTATGTCCAGAAGGGACAAAGACTTCTGAATACATCACTATGCTATTGTTTTCTACGAGGGTAACACATCCTTGTGAAATGTAGATCTTGATATTTTACCCATGAGAAGAATTCTTTAGTTAATTAAAAAATGGAAATCTTCGAGGACCTTACCGCGGCGACCAGGAGTGTGTGTCGTAGTCGTCGTTTTCGACAGGTCTTTGCCGCACCAGTCTTCTAGAGTCGATCCTCCTCGTCCGGTCCCTCACTCGCAGGGTGACGGGACATTCCAGGTGGAGGTCCATCGCCATTGAGACTTGCGATCCTCTTCCCATCGCGGCTGCCAGTTCCAGGCTCTGCCGGCTCCCGCCTCTGCCGGTCGGCGAGAAGCAGGCTCCGTAGTCCGGGTTATCTACGCTCAGGGCCTGCCTCTGCAGGAGATAATGCGGGCTGAGGAGGGCGCAGGAAGTCGGCAAGAGTCGAGGCGGAGGCTGGGCCACGAGGTCGGGGGCCGAAGGGCTTTTGTTCAAGCCCGAGACCTGAGGTCTTGAGCCGAGCTCCCTGGAGAACTGGACGAAAGCCGCCGTCAGAGCTCTCCTGGATATCTGGTCACTCGGTGCCGGGGACGCCCTGCCTTCCCATTTCGTTTGGCAGGACGTGGACCTCCTGCTGTCCCCACCGGACCGCACGCTCCCCTGCATCCTCGAGGATTTGTTGCGGGCCGGGTAAGAACTCGGCTGCCTCGTCCTCGGCGTCGGCACCACCTTCGCTGCCGAGTCACGCGCCTCGAACGTCATAACGCAAGCCGCTACAACAATAAAACCTACAACAAAACAACAGTTTTTAACAATCTTAAACATAAATCAAGAACAATATTAAATACATTAAATTTAATTTACATTTAACATTCGTTTACAACAGCATTTTATTATGGTTCTATCGATACTACAGTAAGTATTGAAAGTTCAGTTACTGGGTTGGTGCAAAATTAATGCAGGTTTTGAGATTTTTTTATTTTCATATGTGCTTGTCACATAAATAAGCTAAGTCCTCAAATCTAATTTATGGTTAAGTGTCTGGGAGTTTTTTGGTGGTTCAGTTGGCCGAGTGCAGCGGTTTGTCTATAGCCAAGTCGGCTATGTTGAGAAGGCGAGTTCAAGGCTAACGCTGAGAGTCCCCTTGCCATTGTCGTAGGTGCTTCATTAGTGATAAGAGATGTCAGATATCATTGGTGGGACCTCGTCGGGTAGACGAGTCTCGAGGTGATAAGTGAGATCTCTTCGAGTAGACGAGTCTGAAGCCAGTGGGGCACTGCTCCTGCTTACATACTCACTGGCTCTGCTCTGATTGCTGCAGAGTGAAGGGCGAGACTATTACAGAACCGGTAGTGACACCTAGCACCTAGTAACTGTAGGTGGCCCACAGAAGCATTAGCGAATGCACGGTGCAGCGATGGTTTCAGAGATTTCGTCTCGGTCGATCTCGAAGACAGGGAAGGTCGCAGTAGGACGACCACCACAAACTCAAAACTTTGATTGAAGAAAGTTCAACGCGGAAAATTGCGGAAGAGCTTAGTGCTGACCACCCAACCGTTGTTCGCCATCTGGAGCAAATTGGAAAAGTGAAGAAGGTCGACAATTCGGTACCGCACGATCTATCTAGAAATCGGAGTTTTGAAATTTGCACGTCTCTTCTGTAGCGCCACCAAAATTATCCATTTCGCGATAACAGGAAGCATACAGGTCAGTGGTTGGACAAGGATGAAGCGCCAAAACATTTCCCGAAAGGATCCGCACCCAAAAAAGGTTATGGCGGTGTACTGCTGAGGTTGTTCAGTATAATTTCCTGAATTATGGTGAAACTATCACAGTAGAGAAATATTGCCAAGAAATTAACAAAATGCACGGGAAATGCAACGTCCTTGTCCAGCATTGGTAAAGCGTAAGGGGCACATTCTTCTTCACGTAACGCCAGGGCACATGTCGCAATGCCAACCCTGCATAACTCAAGGACTTAGGGTATGAAATCTAACTGCACACTCCATATTCACTCGGCGAACACAATTCCACTTTTTTAAGGCATTTTGATCACTTCTTGGGGGATACAATCATTAAAGAACGCGGTGAAGCCGAAAACGCCTTCTAAGACTTTATTGTGAGTCTAAATAAAGATTTTTATGTCAGTGGAATAAAAGCGCTTATTACACTTTGGCTAAGAAGTATAGACTGTGATGGAAAATATTTCGAATAAATTTTCTGTATTTTATGAAAATTAAAAATAGTTTTGACTGCCTTTCCAAAACGTGCATTTCTTTTTGGACCAGCCCGATAGACCTGGACAGTAGATGTGATGTAGATCGAGTGAATAGGAGGAAAATGGGAGAAGATATAGTTTGTTGTGAAAACAGTCGATATTTAAATAGAAAGTATAGGTAGATCTGGGGGATAAGGAGATATGTAACACATAGAGAAAGTTGTAAGTAGGTTAGCAGGTTTGCTATAAATTGCTTATTCTAAATGAAAACATCTCATAAAATTATACAAATAAATCTCGCTTCATGTTCACCGACAATCTTATCATTTTGAATGATTGTAGGAAAAAACCGGTCTCGTGTTGACAATCCCCCTGCCGTGGGATAATGACCGTTTTTGCCGGCCATTACGGCAAACCTACCATCCTGTAAAAGGCGATAATTTATTTAATGAAGGCAATTTATTTCCAACGCAGATTCAAATTGTTAACTCCAAAATAATCTCATTAGCAGGAAGAACAAACAAAACAATAATAATATGGTCCTGTTTCCTCCAAGTCAATGGTGGAATATGAGTTCCCGATCGACACTCGAATTACACGCTCACACTAATAAATAAATTCTATTTCAATAAACACAAAACAAGATACCTACTAGTACCATTTACAATAAAACAGTCCTGATTCTTCCAAGATCGATGGTAGAGATTTGAATACCCGATGGATACTCTCCATTACACATTCACGCTAATAAATACATTCTAGCTCAATAAACACAAAACAATATACCTACTAGTAATATTTACAATAAAACAGTCCTGATTCCTCTAAGATCGATGGTAGAGATTTGAATACCCGATGGATACTCTCCATTACACATTCACGCTAATAAATACATTCTAGCTCAATAAACACAAAACAATATACCTACTAGTAATATTTACAATAAAACAGTCCTGATTCCTCCAAGGTCGATGGTAGAGATTTGAATACCCGATGGATACTCTCGCATTACACATTCACGCTAATAAATACATTCTAGCTCAATAAACACAAAATGAGATACTTGGTAATACTATGCAGAATAAAACAGTCCTGTTTCCTCCAAGGTCGATGGTGGAGATTTGAGTATACGATCGGCACTCTCTCATTACACATTCACACTAATAAATACATTCTAGCTCAATAAACACAAAACGAGATACCTTCTAGTACTATTTCCAATAAAACCGTCCTGATTCCTCCAAGGTCGATGGTAGAGATTTGAATACCCGATGGACACTTTCGCATAACACATTCACGCTAATAAATACATTCTAGCTCAATAAACACAAAATGAGATACTTGGTAATACTATGCAGAATAAAACAGTCCTGTTTCCTCCAAGGTCGATGGTGGAGATTTGAGTATACGATCGGCACTCTCTCATTACACATTCAAACTAATAAATACATTCTAGCTCAATAAACACAAAACAATATACCTACTAGTAATATTTACAATAAAACAGTCCTGATTCCTCCAAGGTCGATGGTAGAGATTTGAATACCCGATGGATACTCTCGCATTTCACATTCACGCTAATAAATACCTTCTAGCTCAATAAACACAAAATGAGATACTTGGTAATACTATGCAGAATAAAACAGTCCTGATTCCTCCAAGGTCGATGGTGGAAATTTGAGTATACGATCGACACACTCTCACATTACACATTCACACTAATAAATACATTCTAGCTCAATAAACACAAAACAATATACCTACTAGTAATATTTACAATAAAACAGTCCTGATTCCTCCAAAGTCGTTGGTGGAATATTGACTACCCCATAGATCCTTTCGCATTACCCATTCACTCTAATAAATACATTCTATCTCAATAAACACAAAATGAGATACTTGGTAATACTATGCAGAATAAAACAGCCCTGTTTACTCCAAGGTCGATGGTGGAGATTTGCATACCCGATCAACACTCTCGCATTACACATTCACTAATGAATACATTCTAGCCCAAGTACATTACCTACAGTAACACGAGATTCTTAGCAATACTATGTAGAATAAAACAATCCTGAATCCTCCAAGGACGATGGTGAAGATTTGAGTACCCGATCGACATTCGCATTACACATTCACGCTAATAAATACATTCTAGCTCAATAAACACAAAATGAGATACTTGGTAATACTATGTACAATAAAACAGTTCTGATTTCTCCAAGGTCGATGGTGGAGATATGAATTTCCGATCGACACTCTCGCATTACACATTCCCGCTAATAAATACATTCTAGCTCATTAAACACAAAACGATATACCTGCGAGTATTAGTTCTATGTACAATAAAACAGTCCTGATTCTTCCAAGGACGATGGTGAAGATTTGAGTACCCGATCGACACTCTCGCATTACACATTCACGCTAATAAATACATTCTATCTCAATAAACACAAAATGAGTACTTGGTAATACTATGCAGAATAAAACAGTCCTGTTTCCTCCAAGGTCGATGGTGGAGATTTGCATATCCGATGGACACTCTCGCATTACACATTCACGCTAATAAATACATTCTATCTCCATAAATGCAAAACGAGATACCTACTAGTACTATTTACAATAAAACCGTCCTGTTTCCTCCAAAGTCGTTGGTGGAACATTGACTACCTCATAGATTCTTTCGCATTACCCATTCACCCTAATAAATACATTCTACCTATTGAGATCAATGAACACAAATCGAGATATCTATCAGTACTGTGTACAATATAACAGCCCGGTCTCCTCCAGGTTGCTGGTCGAATATTGAATACCCCCATAGACTCTCCCGCACGACACATTCACGCTAATAAATTCATTCGATTCAATAAACACATTACGAGATAACATTTAATTCTAGCTACAATAAAAAACCTTTTAGTTAAAAAATTGTTAAAAGGAAGACCGAATCTGATCAAGAACACGTCTGGTGGTGTTCCCCTACACGCTTTCTATACAGAACCAAGGAATGACACCCTTTGCTAGTAAATTAATTAATTTAAATGTATAATTAGCATTTAATATTGGTTGTTCTTGTTCGTTTCTTACAATGTGATTACGGCGGTTGGTTAAATTTCAACGTCGGTTGAAAGTCTGGATGGTAAATGCTAAAATTCAACCTCTGTAAAAACAACCCACCCCTTTTCACAGCCCAATCCAATGTTTTTTTTCTTTTTGTCTGGAAATAGTGATTAATAGTCAATTCGAACGGTGTAAATAAATAATTCACGGAGACAGATGAAAGTCAATCTGTATTTTGTTTTTCCCGTAGAATCGGCGAAATGAGTTCCATCATTATTGATGACGAGGATCAGTACTTCAATTTAAACCAGTCTTTTTATTGATATTCCGAAGCCTCGGTTAATGTTTAACTTTTATTTTATTAGGCAGGAAACGGAGCCCTAGGGGGAACAAAACTTTCTAAATGAATACATTTCTAAACCACAGCGATTAATTATTTCTCGGGTTTTTGGGGAATTATTCTTGACAGCTTGACGGAGGGGGGTACGGTTATTAGTCATTAAAGTCTAAAAGCCAGTGTTATTTTCCCATTAATAAAAAATCCTCTTGATATCAGGTGATGATGCCACCTCGTCTTCAACGCCCGATTAGTTAACGATCAATCACAAAAAAAAACGACCACCTGATCAGCGATAATTATCTATTTGACATTTTCTTTGGTGAGTAACTGCAGCTCAGTTAAAGGAAAATTGGTTCAAAGGAGAGCTTTTTGGGCTGACTTTTCTTCTTATTTTCTGTCCTTTTCTCTTTACACTCGTTCATCATGTTTCATTTATTCTTTATTGTAGAATTAAAGTAAATTCTGAAATCATCCTGACATTTTTAAATATTCCACCCTTTGATTATTCGGAGAACGTGAGATGCGGTCTGGTAGGTTTTAGAAAAACATTTTCTTTGTCGTGCCAACGTTTCGATTTTTATTGAGATCATCTTCAGGCCCCAAAGTGTTTGTTTTCTGCGTAGTTGTGTCATTCATGTGCGTTGGATTGTAGTTGTGTCTCGACACACAAGAGTGACACAACTACGCAGAAAACAAACACTTTGAGCCCTGAAGATGATCTCAATAAAGGTCGAAACGTTGGCACGATAAAGAAGATGTTTTTCTAAAACCTACGTCACACCAGAGCGCTTCTCACGATCTCCCAATAGTCATTAACTAACGGTCACTTAACACCATTATTATTTTATTATAATTGGCATTATTTTCTGTTTAATATACTATTTATCAAAAGAAACAGAAATAAAGACAAAATAAAGGCGGTAATGTTCTAGTATGAAGTGGGTTAGTTTCTATGTATTATATATTTTCTTTTTAATCTAAAAAGTGTCTTCGATCCGTATGCAAATAAAATAAAGGGTCAAGAAAAAGTGATAAAAAGGGTTGATATTTTAAAAATTACACTTCACAAAATCGTAGGAGGAAAACAAAAAACTCTACCTTTCCACCTCATTCCTCCAAAGCTAAAAAAAGCTTTTCATTCTCAATTTTTAAATTTTGTCGTTGAAATGTTTAAAAGAAAGACTTCCTCTTGGAGGAATTTTTCCAGGGGATTTAGAAGCCTCTTCCAGTAGAGATTAAACACCTTAAACCCAAGGACCCGTTAATCCTGCTGGGAGGATTAGCACAAGGTTTATTTCGCTTTTAGCAGTGCCAAGTACCTCCAACTCCCATGACGATCGGTCCTGCGTACGAGAGGTTGTTGAGGTGAAAACCCCTCGCTTCGTGTTTTATCCTGACAGTCGTGTTTCCTCTCATTTCCTGGCCGACCGACAGCTGATCCGCGTAGTAGCCTGAAAAAAAGCAAAATTTTCTATCTTAAATCAATCATATCAAATTTGATAAAATACTGGTTAAATTATGACGCTATCTTCAGGAGGAATAGTCGAGGCATCGACAAGAACGCTTAAATCCGAAACGTGCCTGATAATCGAAAAGAACGAGAAGATACAGACAAAAGAGATAGTAAAAGACCAAATTAGAAGCGTGTCATGCCTTGGCTCCATTCAGAGAGCGTGTAGTCATGCCGCCGGATTTAAGAATGGTTTTCGGACAAGGTAGCGAGTTTCAGGATACCCTGTTCCGCCTTTTGGGGGAATTGGGAATTTTTTATTCTATATAGAAGTTATGTGTTTTATGTTTCTGCGTCTTGTATGAGTAAATGTATTTATTGGGGTGAATGGGGGGGGGGGGCTGATGGCGAAGTAGCTTGTCCATCGCCTTTCAGGATGTGGTTATGGCTTGGGCTGATGGCGGAAATTTTATAAAAATACCCCATAGTTTATTAAAGGGAACAGGTAGATGGAGGAATATCGAGTACTCCATCTACCAGACAGAATGAGTGCTGTCAATGTATGTTGGTGTGAATGGGGAGGGGTTGATGGCCATCGCCCCTCATGTTGCGTGCGTGACTTGGGTCTACGGCGGAAAACTTTTAAAGTACCCCATCGGCCCCAAATTAGATTAGTTTATTGTAGTGAACAGGTAGATGGAGGAATATCGAGTACTCCATCTACCAAACAATATGAGTGCGAACATGTATATAGGTATGAATATTATTGGTGTGATTGTGCATAGAGTGTGTAGCGGTATTTTGTTAGTGCTTCGGGGCTGAAATGACCAAGCTGTCGAATGCCCCTGTCAAAAAAAGACCAAATTACAGGTTCAGCGCCGCACATACCTAAAAATTGGCTGTTACCAATGTTCTTGTACAACAAGCAATGTAAAACCTTGGTTCATTCTCTCCTCCCCCTCAAACTTTCCGTCCTTTTGAAGTTAACTAATTACACCAATTCGCAAGTAGAAAAATCCAATGGACATGACCTAATTACCTCCACTGTACTTCTACGCAGTCCTACGTACCTCTTATGGAAATATTCTGTCGTCATTCTAACTCCTAAAGCTCACAAACATCTTAATCAATATCCTTCTAAAGAGCCATCAGCCTTCGTCCCGTAATGTCCAAAATTCTCAAAAGACTCCATTTAAGACGTTTAAAACCCATCCTAGATTCACATAAAACCATCCCTTCTCATAGATTAGGATGGCGTCCCCATCCGAACCCAGAAACTTTAGAGAACAAGAGTGTTGTTTGGATGCGAATGGCTCAGGAAACTTGGGAGTGACCATACAAGCCGGCGTTTTACAAGGGAGCATTTTTGGTCATATCCTTCATGCCTTTGTACCGCCGAATTTCATATACACCCCAACATCATCTATGCGGAAATTTTGTCTTCTTACACGAATCTTATCCAAACAAATCTTCCAACATCCAAGAGCTCCTTCCTTGATCTTATTAAAGATGGATGCAAAAATTGAAGGACACGATTCATTGTACTTAACAATAAGGAGTTACCAAGTTCTACTCAAGTCAGGTACTTAGGACAGCAGACTGTCGAACCTACACAAGACTTAAAAGACAACAACTTAAAAAAGACTTGGACAGCTACGAAGGCGTTTAGGAACGAATTTCTTTTCTTCCCTCCTTCTTTTTCTTGAGAAGGAAATTTTTGAAATTTTCTTTCTTCAGGATGATCCCAAAAGCCGACAAACCTAATCACCTTCCTAACACCTATCGACCCATTAGTCTTTTCTCCATTATTGGCAAAATACTGGAAAAGCTCCTATTGTTCCGCCTGCCCAAGCAAATTCCAACTAACACAATTCCTCATCACCAATTCAGCTTTCGGAGTTGCCTCTCGACTGTCCAACATGCTCATCGTATAGGAGACGTAATTCCCACCTCCATCGGGCCCTCTGGATTATTGCGGAAGCTTAAGAACATCCTACCAGCAACCTTAACCTAAATCCTGCCTTAACGATCATTACTTCCAAGTACCCCACAAAACTTCTTTATCTCCTATCCAACCTATTCCAGTAGGCGTCCCATAGGGCAGTGTCCTCGCTCCTCTGCTTTACTCAATTAATACCTCCGACCTACCTGCACAACCGAACACTATAACCCTCACGTTTGCCGATGATAGGGCTATCCTTTCTCCTGACGAAGATCCCGTCACGACTTCCCGTTATTTCCAAAATCACTTGCTTATCCTTGAATCCTGGCTTCGAAAATGGAAAACCAAGGATAACGAAACTAGATCAACATATTCACTCTAAACAAGGAAACGCCCCAATCAGTATACCTCAACCACGTTCCCATCCCGGCTGCGATACCTCACACTCTATCTGGAAAAACGACTGACATGGACTCCCACAAGGGGACAGACTGTAACATACAATTTATCATGCTAAAACTATTCGACAGGCGATTTAAACTTTCACTGACAAACAAAAGAAAACTTTACATTGCTCTTCATTTGGACGTACGGACTTGAACTCTACGGGACTGATAATAACCGAATCCAATCCCTCCAATCTAAAATCTTCAGAGCATCCATACCGACCTAAGTGCTCTTCTTGTTACTCATTTTGCCTAATCCAGCTAGGAAAGGTACCATTCCAAAGTATCCCACCATCCGAAACCTTTCGTCAAAAACCTGCCTTCTACTACTTTACCTAACAATCGTCACATGAGACTGAAACGTCGGTGGCCCCGCGAGAACCTTACTACTTGACTTCGGTCTCCTAGGATGGAGCACATCCCGCTCATCATGTTGATGCTATAACGGTTTCCATCAGTGGATGGTTGCTGTTCACGTTTCCATTACTGCGACCAATTTGGACAGTGGTACTATATCCGCTAAAGCAACCAATATCCAACGCATCCGATTCTTCCAATCGAAACGCCTGTGTCAAATTGTCAAAAATCCTTACTATGTCACTAACCTCACTCTTTACAACGACTTCAACATTGTCAGAGGTGATCCGATCTCGTATGCCAAAGTCCCTCATCAAACTTTCAATCCATCCTAACCCTACTGCTCAATCCTTATCCTCATTTTTCCATACAGAGAACCCGCCACGTCGCCTTAAACGGCGGTAGCTTTAAAACCTCCTGGCCGGGTCCTCTAATCGGATCCTTTAGCTGGTTTCTCCAATGGTTCGTTAAATATTTCAGTGATTCTGGCGATTTTGAAAATTCTACAACAAATTCAATAGACGTCAAGCTACCTCCATGACATGTATCGGGTTGTCCGGAAAATAATGCAGGATTTTAAGTTTTCATTAAAAAAAATCTATATAAAATATTCTGTTTACGTTTACAGGATTACTCATTTGTATGAATGTCAACACTTATTAATCCTCTTCCAAATGATATTGTTTGTTTACCTCTGTAGCATTCCGCTACTTGGAAATAATTCAGTCATCCTTATAATGTCAAAGCGAGAATTTCGTACGATTTTCTTTTACGAGTTTAAACTCGGCCGAAGCGGAGCCCAAACGGCTAGAAACATTAACCAAGTCTGGGGCGAGGGTTGTGTTAATGAGTGCACTGTGCAAAGGTGGTTTAAAAAATTTCGGGAGGGAGATTTCAGCCTTGAAGATGAAGAAGGTCGTTGAAGGCCTTCCTCTCTTAATGATGATGTTCTGCGATCAGTGGTGGAAGAAAACCCCAAAACAACTGTTCGAGAACTTGCAGAGCAACTCAAAGTCAGTAAAACGACCGTCGCTGACCACCTCAAGGCGATTGGAAAAGTGAAAAAACTCGAAAATTGGGTTCCACACTCATTAAACGATCGCCAAAAAAATCAGCGCTTTGATGTTTGTGCATCACTTCTTTGTCGAAACAAAAATGACCCATTTCTGGCCAGAATTGTTACATGTGACGAAAAGTGGATTCTCTACGATAACACTAGACGTTCTGGACAGTGGCTCGACAAAGGAGAAGCTCCAATACATTTTCCAAAGCCCCAACTCATCAAAAAAAGGTAATGGTTACGGTATGGTGGGCTTCATTTGGTTTAATACACTACAGCTTCTTAAATCCTGGCGAAACCATCAATGCTGAATCATACTGTAACCAAATTAATACCATGCATCAGAAATTGGCAGTAATGAAGCCCTCTTTGGTCAATCGGAAAGGGCCCATTTTGTTGCATGACAACGCTCGACCACATGTGTCACGTGTAACGTCACAAAAATTATTGGAGCTTGGCTATGAAACTTTGCCTCACCCACCCTACTCTCCGGACCTCTCGCCTACTGACTACCATTTTTTTAGACACCTGGACCACTACTTACAACACATAATATTCAAAAATCAAACGGAACTGGAAAATGCATTTATTGACTTTATCAATTCTAAAAATTCTGAATTCTACTCAGACGGAATTAATAAGTTACCAACACGTTGGGAGAAATGTATTGAGAGTATGGGAAATTATTTTGATTAAAGAACATTGCTTTAAAGTAACTAGTTTCTTTTTTTTTGTTTAATACCAAAATCCTGCATTATTTTCCGGACAACCCAATATCATGAAGTGATGAGATTGATCAGTGATGATCGTACTCTTTTCGTGATCAACTTGTTTTATATGTTTGATAGAATGTAAAACCGTAAAAATATTGAATTTGAACACAAAATTAAATAAATTTTTGCAGGTTGTCTTCTTTCATTGGTCATGATAAACATGATCAGCTATGATTGTTTAATTAATACGAGGGTTTATTCTAAAGGACTTGTGCTCAAGAGTCAATGAAAACACGATGATCTTCCTCACTGAAAATCTATCCAAGTCCCCCCTGTTATTAAGTACTTAGGCCTTTGTGATTATAGAACGGCTTGGATTATTGATGGGACAACTTGGGCCCACCCTAAGAGAGAATTACAGGATAAATGATTGAACCGAGCCGATTTGTCGTTCGGAGGGGGTTAAGTTTGGATTCAATCGGGAAGTTTCGACGTCGAAAACTTTTCCTGGAACAAATTGACTTGCGGGTTTGCTCTTCCCGCCTGGCCAGTTCGTTCGCCCGATGGAAAACCCAATATCGCGTTGACCTCTCAACAGCAAAATCACAAAGAAAGAAAAAGAACCGTAATTTTTGCGAGAGAAAAAGCCGAAAGGGTTCTGATCTCGGTTGACACCGAAAAAAATGAAAACGGCCGTTTTTCAACAGTTTTACACAGTCGGACTTCACTTTCACAAGGGTAATATTTAAAGAAACGCCTCGGCTAGTCCTCGTATGATTTATACAGAAACTGTTCTCTTGGAAACGTTCTTGTAACTCGCTATGCTTAAGTGAATTATGTACAAAGTTTCGCATGGTCTCCTCGGCCCCTGGATCGATAAGTTCACGGAGAAAGGGACTTAATTAGTCGTTTCTTGCCAGTTTTACCATCTCCTCGGAGTGATCTTGAGTTTAATTAGGAAGAAGTTGGAACGGCTTTGTGCCGCTTATTACCCGTCGCTGCGTCTTCGGCCTACTTAAGAAATCTCGAAGAAACCGTTGTGAATTTACTACAAACTCCAGAGAAGCCGGTTATGCGATTAATGTCTTTACCGTGTTGAGACCACGGACGAAAACGGAAAAATTCCAGGATAGCTTCGAAGCCCGAGTGTCCTGAATGAGTCGGTTCATTGTTCAAATATTTTAGAACAAATGTATTAAAAGGAATTTTATATTTATATATATGTATATATTTGTAGCCTATACAGATTTGTATATATTACAAAGGTGAACACTGTACGTTCTTATCATATGGATACAGCAGTAACACTGATGCCAGCATTGAACCCGAAACTCACGCTACGAGAAGCCAGCCAAAGCTGGCACTCAGGGTGAGGGATTAAGGGGCAAGGAGGTCTCGAGGCCATCGTCGATTAAGGGATGGGAATGTCTAAAGATGGCTCTAACAGTATGGTTAGGTTGGATCGAGAAGTGGGTGTGGAGCTTGTGGAATCTGGACCGGAACAGTTGGTTGACAAAAGGAATGTTGAGGTCGTTGTAGATAGTGACGTAATAATGAGCTTTGACAAGAGGTAACAATGAGGTCCCGAGGCCATCGTCGGTTGAGGCGACGTGGCGGATCAGGATGGGAATGAGTGTAGAAGGCTCGAGCAGTATGGTCTGGATGGTTCGAAAGTTGGTATGGAAAGATTGGAATCTGGACCGGATCAGTTCGTTGACAATGTTGAGGCCTTTGCGGAAAGTGAGGTTAGTGTCATAATAAGGTGTTTTGACAAGAGGTAACAAGGAGGTCCCGAGGCTACCGTCGGTTGAGGCGACGTGGCGGATCAGGATGGGAATGAGTGGAGAGGGCTCGAGCAGTATGGTTAGGATGGTTCGAAAGGTTGGTATGGAAGGATTGGAATCTGGACCGGATCAGTTCGTTGACAATGTTGAGGTCTTTGTGGAAAGTGAGGTTAGTGACATAATAAGGTGCTTTGACAAGAGGTAACAAGGAGGTCCCGAGGCTACCGTCGGTTGAGGCGACGTGGCGGATCAGGATGGGAATGAGTGGAGAGGGCTCGAGCAGTATGGTCTGGATGGTTCGAAAGGTTGGTATGGAAGGATTGGAATCTGGACCGGATCAGTTCGTTGACAATGTTGAGGTCTTTGTGGAAAGTGAGGTTAGTGACATAATAAGGTGTTTTGACAAGAGGTAACAAGGAGGTCCCGAGGCCACTGTCGGTTGTGGCGACGTGTTGGATCAGGATGGGAATGAGTGGAGAGGTCTTGAGCAGTATGGTCTGAATGGTTCGAAAGTTGGTATGGAAAGATTGGAATCTGGACCGGATCAGTTGGTTGACAAAAGGAATGTTGAGGTCGTTGTGGATAGGGACGTAATAAGGAGTTTTGACAAGAGATAACAAGGAGGTCCCGAGGCCATCGTCGGTTGCTCGATGGAAGAAGAAGATGGGGTATAATGAAAGAGAAAACGACTGTTCTTTTTTCATGATACCATCAGCTTTTTTGGATAATCTCTGGACAAACTGGCACGGAACAATAATTTAAAAACTGACTCTCAAAAAAGGCCAAGATTCTTTCAACGAAACCAACCATTTTTTTACATTTTGCAAACATTTCTTTCTGGTAGTTATTGGCAGAACTTAAGGGACATGTATCCGTCCAAAATGTGTAAAATATTGGTCCTAAAATAAACTAAGCGTTATACGCCTTAGATTAGACGAATAAGGAAAAACCACTACAATAAATATGAAATAATTGATTTCATGATAGTGAACAATTTGGGTGTTGTCAACTCAAGGTCAACGACTTGTTGGGGTGAGATAGCCACACCTTTGGAACTCAACTGATATATTTAGATTGTGTATATACGTCAAACATATTCCTTAAAGAACAGATTTTTTGATCTAGTGTTTATTGCAAAAATTTTCAAGGGAAACGACGAGCATATGCCCAGAAATGCTTTCAGCGCACAGGTTCCACGTCACGCTTCTTTCCACGTCTTCGAAAGGACGGTGTAACTTACCGAGTATGGCCATAGTAGTTCCGATGAACATGAGCAATAGTCCGAAAGAAAGTGCTTTACAGGCGTTCCAGAAGCACCGGCTGGATACTTTCCCTTTGACGACCTCGACTTCCCAGTCGGTCCTAGCTCTGCACAGTTGCCTTCCCCCGACCTCCTGCATCCTGAAACGAGACAATCTTTTTATTTCTGCTCCGCACTCGGACGCCGAATTTTCTATAAAGGCATGATAACATTATGATGACCATTATCGACCTATTATTGAGAAGGCATCAGTTTGCAAGAGACACTATGGTTCGAGCTAACTTTAGTAACTAACGTTAGTAAGAATAAAGCTTTCAGATATAGTGGTGCTTCAAGAAGAGAACGCATTTATTCCCTAGTTGGGACCCGCTAGCGCCATTCCTATTTAATTTGGTGTTGGGATTGGCCGTGAGTACAATAATCTACTATCAATCCATGACGTTTACAATTGTACAATTTCAGTACCTTGTCTAAGCAGATGTGGCAGATAGCTAGGAAGGCTAAAGTCAGCCGATATGGAATTCTAAGAGGTAGCAGAAGAGTTCCGGCTCCAAGTGAACGATCACAAAACGAGTATATTGACAGCAAGGAGACAGAGTAGTCTTTGAGTTCAATTATCTGGGCTCGGTACACAGTCAAAAAACGAAGTTAGGTTGGACATGACATGCAGGATTGTTACAGGAGAAAGGTATTTCTCAGCTTTTCACCCTAGGGGCCAGTTGTAGAAAACGAGAGGTAACAATTAAAAAAAAAAGAAATAAAGGATCTGGAAGCAGCAGATGGATTTGGTTGGTTAATGGAAGGGGTGGGCTGAATCGAGCGCCGTGGAGGTTATGATGACAATCCGGGTGATGAGAGATCACCAGGAAAATCTCGTTTAAAATAGCTCCATTATGTGGAGGAGGAAGACTATCACCTACCTATCAGATTTTATTGAAGGAAGCCAAGGTCCTACAAGGACCGTAGAGTAAGAGTAATGAACAGGCTGCAAGTTGAGTAGTAATTGTTTTTAAGATTAAAACGTCAAAAATCCAAAAGGCTGTTACTTCACGATGCCGATATCCTTTCACCTTCCAGTGCCAAATATGTCTCCAGCTTCCGCAGTCGTACTCTTCGATGTTCTTGATTATATAGGATTATGATGATGGATAGTAAGAAGTGGGATTTTTGTCCCCTTAGCACTGCAGCCTTCTGTGTTAGTGTACTTTCCTATTTCCTTAGTTTAGGGCAATTGACTCGTTCCTTCTACTAATCAGTATTAAGCCATTGACTGTCGTTGGTGCAATTCTATTCACTGGGTTTTCTTTGTATCCACGGTTATGTTTCCATTGAACGTTTCGCATTCGAAGATGGGTGGCTGTTTCTTCCTTCTGATCGCGCAACTTACAAACGAGGTTATTATTGTATATGGCCAAGTTGAGTAGATGTGTTTTAAGACGGCAGTGAACGGTAGTCCTATCACTCCTCTTTAGGTTAGTCCTCACCAACTGTAACACTGTTGACCAATCTTGGTGAGGATTGTTGTGTCTAGTACTTCTTCACCCTCTTGGACTTCTTCACTTTCCTCTTCATCTTCTTCTTCACCTTCTTGAAGTTCGGTTTCTTCAGTCAGTTGCTGATTTTGAATGGCCGAACGATTTCCTTTAATTTGAACTTCAATATTTCTGTTGAAATCCTCGTCCTTTTTTAGATCTTGGGTTGACTTATCTTCTTTCTCTGTATTTTTTCCTTCAACGAATTGAATGTCTCTCGAGATTTTTACTATTCTCTGTTTAGGTAGCCAAACGCGATATGCCTTTGATTCGTCCGAGTATCCTAGAAAAATACATTCTTCGGATTTCATGTCGAGTTTGTTCCTTGGCCCTTTTTTTAAGATGTAAGCCTTGCAACCAAACTTTCTGAAGTATTTTAGTTCCACTTCTCCTTTTGCCTTTTTTAGATCCTTTCTGTGACAGAGGACTTTGTTTTTTTTCCAAGTATAGGTTCATGGCCTATATATGGTCGTCCAGATCCTCTTCTGGCCAGTGCATCTGCTTTTTACCCAAAATTCCTTGGGTCCTGATACCCAAGTATACCAAGTACCAAGTATTTTTTTACGTTTTTAGTTTAATAGTCCCTGTTTATCTTGGGGTGTATTTGCTAGTGTTTAGGCATTTCGCCATTTTATGTGGCAGGGAGTGACGAAGCGAACCAAGAACAATCGGAGGGGACCAGTTTTCATGTCCAACGCAACCTCAATATTTCACAACAAATTTTCATACCAACTTCAACCCGAGTCACATACTCCATTGAAACTCCGTAAAGTTCTGTATTCTTTATATCATTGCGAGGAGTTAATACACATTGAAAACTTCTTATCGAGTAGACGCTGAAAGGCAAAAGTTCTCGCAACTGCGTAACTTTTGTAATGGGTACTCGGAAAAGTCTAAATCCTTCTTCTTCGCACGATTTCAAAGATCTGGGCCGATAATCGTTCCTGGCTTCCTTCTCGGGCTAAATGAGAATTTGAATCGAGCCCGTCATTCGAATCGTGCCACGTGGGACTATCGCTGAGAAAAGGGGCCGGAGGGAGCGTGTCAAATGATAAGCTCATTGTTATTCTGTCCAGTCAAATCCTGAACACCCGGATCTGGAATTGTCCTTTTGTCCAGGGTGAAAGGCGACTGATCCAAAATTTTGATTTACCGCCGAAGAAAAGCAGGTGGGTGCAATTACCCCGGACTCCGAGCCTTGCGTCCAACTCACAGCAATGTTCAGCAACCAATGAAAAAAGTAGATGAGGTTAAATACCTCGGGATAATTGTCGTCAATCAAATGAAACGTATAGAATATTTAATAAAATAAGGAAATGCATGCATATGACAAACCATATAAAAGGATTCCCAATTAAAACTAAAACTTTAATATATATACAATCCTTTTTCATTCAGTAATGCAATTCAAATAACTAAAAATAAAACAAAAATATAAATATAGTTCTTACTCACAGTTTGTTGTTTTCAACGTCCGGATTTCGAGCATTAAACGTTCATCATCAGTTGAAGTTCTCTCGACATGAATCCTCTTCCAACTCCTCCAGGCTGATGATGAGCGTTTAATGCTCGAAATACTAATCGTTGAAAAGAACAAACTTTGTAAGAACTTTCATCATTGTGATAGACACCAAGTGGATCTTCGTGTACTGTAACATTTTATTCCCTTAACAATACGTCTGAATTTGATCTTAAAAGGATAATCTGTCTCGAACATTAAACAGATATGGCAAATCCTTTTTATAAAAACTCACCAGTTGATTAATATTTAATCTTTGTATTCTGAAGTTGGTTGAAGTTAATCCGGCGACGATGATTATTCATCAAGAGAGTCCCGGATTGGGCCGAGGTCCGGTAACGCGGCGGAATCGAATCTGGCAAAATCGACATAATCCGATGAACGGGTTAAAAGCCGCTAACGAGCCGGGCACTACTCGATTAACTCATTAGGAAAGACTCCGAACCTAATTGTATAAAGGATGAAATCGAACTGAATTTTTAACCTCTTCCATGGCAAAACGAGTCGGGCTTGGCTTTTTTTCTTATTCTTTATATTTCATTTTTATATAAACTTTTTTGACCTTATTTAACCTCGCTTTGAATTGCCTACATAGCTTGAATAATTTTTTGCTATTTGGTACGCACAATCTAGAGATGGATTTCCGTGTTAATCCAGATTTTGTTTTCTCCACTTCGCCTTCTAAATCACGTTTGCAATTCATTTTTGAATTTTAGCAATTTTCCCTTGAGTTTAGTGGTAGATAGTTTAGATTGGCGCCAAAACAATCAGTGTTGCCAATAATGTGAGGAAGCAGCAGAAACAAGACTGCGCCTGCCCTGAATTCACGAGGTTTCCTGCTAACCTTAAACAAAATCGCTAAATTTGGCAACTTTAGGAAAGAAAAGGTTAATTTATAAACTGGACGTGAAAAATTTTATGTTTGGCAAATATAACAATCGAAACAAGATGCAGTGACAGGGTGGAGAGATTAGAGATAGAAGATTCCAAGATGGAGAGATTGGCGCCAAATAAATCAGTGTTGCCAATAGTCGGGATGAATCATTAAAGGAAAACATTGCATTCGCCCTAAACCCATGCTATTAGCTATGCTTTAGCGTCTTATTGGACAAGAAAGGATTAAACAGATAGTCTCAAATTTTATTTTAGACTTTTTTTAAAATTGAGATTTTATGTCATAGGCAAGCATCAAAATTGAAATTGAAATTTCAAATTCAAATCAATTATCAGTCATTTTACATTGGCGTACACAATTTTATCCCTTACTTTGATTATAATAACTAACGTTAAAGTTACTCTTTACGACCTTTCGCACTGTAGCCAACTTTTTATCGGATCCCAATGCTTTGCTAAGGGCTTCCGTGTGTTCACCTTCAGGCTTTTCCTCTCGTAGGAGTAGAAAACCTGTATTCCGCTGTTTCTTCTTCTTCCTGACAATATCTGCACAAGATTGGTTCTGTCCGAGTATATGCTTATGGGATATGTGCTTCCGGATTCTGAAGTGTCAGCAGTTCTACTATCATTATAGTCCTACTAAAGATTAGTAGTTCTACCTTTAGTTTCTACGATGATCTTTTAATGAAGTTTTGCGCATACCTCTCTCATACCATGAATTCTGCATTCGTTACCATCTTGGTCCACTTATTTTTGCTCAGTGGGTCAGATGTGTTCGGCATTTTGTCATCTTCGGTGTTGGGTCTGTTTGATTTTGTGCAAAAGTAGAGGACAAGACTGAATGAAGAAAAATGTACTCAGTGTACTTAAGTATAATATGTATAATTTAAAAAAACAGTGCCCTCCACTGTACATCAACAACAAAGAGATTCAATTCAAATCAGATACTTAAAACTACACCTAGAGTGCATACTGACGTGGGATACCCATACAAGACTTAAGAGACAATTTAACAGAAGACTTTACTTCGAAGACTTTTAGTACCGAAATATGTTTTGACCATCAAAACTCAACTAATTCGTTACAAGATATTACTCGGATACTTTGGACATATGACATGTGACTGTGGGGTTCCGCCAAGACATCCAATCTTCCAAAATCCATCTAATGAAAAGTGCTGAGACAAATTATCGAAACTCCTTTCTACGTTTTTAACCTTACTATCCACAACGACATCAAATTTTCTTCTCCCAAACCATCCTAAACCTATTGCTCGACCCCCTCCTAACAACTGGCCTTAATCAACGATGGCTCGAGACCTTCTTACCTTTTAATCTCTCATATTGAGTTTCTAGTTTCCATGGCATATATCCTCCGGGTGCAGGCCTGGCATGCGTGTAAAAAAATTAATGTATAGGCGACAAATAAAAAAAAGTTATTAGTTGACTGACGTGGATTAAAAACTAAGTAGAAGCGTAAGACTTTGGAAAGGCAATATTCCCTCGAGAGTTATACGTCGAGTTCAGCTGATCGAATTTGTCGTTTCTGTCTGTTGAAAACGGCCAGTTTAAATGATTTACAGGCCCTGATCCTTGGAGGAAAGGCGTGCGTTTTTCCTTTTTATTAAAGTTTATAGCCGTCAAATCCTCCGGGGGAGGAAGGAATGGCTGTTTAGCCTTTCTCCCATGGGTCGTTGGCTATCGTTTCAACCTGTTTTTGAAAGGCAACATTTATTAACAAGAGGGATAAACACTTGTCTATAAATCCCTTGAGAAAGGGACGAAAATAAGCTGGATGTCTGACGGGGCCGCCTGTTTATCACCGTTGTCTATTGTTAAACACAGATTGTTTTCAGGCCGATACTCAATAAGCACTTGAGATAAAGCAAAAACAGAAGATTTCTCTTTTAAACATTCGAGTTCGTTCCACTTGAATTTGACCAGGCGCAGATTTTGTATAAAACTTGTAGCAAGATGTAGAAACATTCGGTTTTTGGCTAAAAATATCGAAAGCCTCGAAGAAATCAATTCCGAAGAAACAAGCGCAAAAATGTATCTTCAACATATGGAAACTCCCCATTTTTTTTTTAAAGCACAGACGGACCCCAACGTGACTGCGGTCTCTAGGGCGATAGAAAATTCTCTCAGTTCATATTTTATCCTGACACAGATGGGGGAGGCCCTTTGAAACGCCGCAGCGTAAGGGCTCTCTCTAATTGCCGCCCTAATTACGGACCTTGTTTACATTCGGTGAAAACCTCTCGGCCCCTTTTCACCTGCCATTTGCTGATGAAAACCGACGGTGCATCAGGGCAAAACCTGGAATGTTTAAACAAGATAACCATGTCCAAAAAGGTTTGCTTTTTAAGTCCGTACACGGTGTAACAAGCCCGTGAGCTTTCTTTGAGGATATGTCTGTTACTTAACAACATAACCTAAACGTATGATGTATAGGCCGCCGCTTTCAACCTCCTGCACCAGTTAAACTGAACTGTAAAAACCAAATTCTACGAAGTAGTTGTAAAGTAGTCGAAACAGCCATAATGAGTAAAGATGGAAAAGGTCTGGCGTTTCGTTGAGGAACTGCAGGTGTGTGTGGCATCTATTCTCTTGTCGAGGAGAAGGTCAGATAACACCAACCGACTTGTACAGTTCTCGAAACAACTGGATCAGAACGTCGTAAATAGTGGATGACTGATTCTCATAGCTTCACGCCTAATGGTAAGTTATTCCAACAGCAGTATACGATTGATCTGAAGAAGTGTCTGATCCAGCTACGTAGAGATATGTAGGCTGACTTCATGACTTTATCGTAGTTAATATTACACCAGTTTTATACCTCCGGTACTACTATGAGTTAGTAAAGCTCTGTTAACTTTTACTTCTTCCACAGTTATGTAGTTTGTGGACAAAAATTGAAAAACTTCCCGGGATAAGGTCTTGCATTATGGCTGCTTTCGGCTACCTTGAACCTCGCAATCGTCGTTGACTATAGTGTGCGACCTAAATCATCAAAAGCTGCTCTCATGGCGAACGTCGTTACTTTATTTATTGCTTAACCTTATTACCCCAAATAGTTGATATGAGGACGGTTTGTGAAATCCAGTGAGATAGAGAAGAAAAACATCACAACTTTGTTTAAATCTAAAGCTTCCTATCCGTCATTCTGCTATACCAGTTAAACCTCCGGTACTACGGGAAAGCTCATCAAGCAAACTCAAGAGGTTTGCGGACAGAAAGTGAGAATTGATCCGGATTCAAATCCAGTTCATCAGTTTTTACTGTGTTCGGTGAAATATGCTCATCATGCTACAGATGACGGGTTGCTAGTTGGAGATGGGTGTTCATAAGAACGCCATATTCCTTATCAACTAGGTTTCTGCTTCTCTCGGGTACCATTGGGTCAAAAGTGCGCTGTTACTAAATTGTGCACCTCTAAAGTTTCCTGACGCTTCCAGCAGACATCATTGCTTTAGTAGCCAGTGGATCTGTGGAAGTTTATGCGATTCAGTTCTGGGCAGCAAGTTCAAATCAATTTCATCAGATTTTATGTGGTTTGCCGTGAGACATGTGTCATGCCGCAGGCGATGGATTGTTTACTGAAGATGGGGTGTTCTCCAGAACGCCAGATTTCTTATCAACTAGGTTTCTGCTTCTCTCGGGTACCATTGGGTCTAAAGTGCGCTTTTATCTAAACTGTGCACCTCTAAGTTTCCTGGCAGGACCAGAACACATCGGTTTAGTAGTAAGCGGATCGAAAGCAATTGAGTGATTCAGTGAGATAGAGATGTGGAGATTGACTTTGTTTAAGCCTAAAATCTCCCTTCTTATCGTCGTTTTAATGAGCAAGTTGATCTGAGGCTGGTCGTGTCTGATCCAGTGAGATGGAGATGTGAATACTTCTCATCTTTGTTTAAATCTAAAGCTTCCTGTCCGTAATACTACATCTGTGAAACCTCAGGTACTACGATGACACTGGAAAGCTCATCAAGCTTCTCCTCAGCCACGAAGTTTGCCGGCAGAAAATTAGAAATGATCTGGGTTAAAAGTTCAAATCCGGTTCATCAATTTGCGGTCCGACGTGAAATATGTGTGATGCGGATGATGGATTGTTTACTGAAATTGGGTGTTTTTTAGAATATTCTTTCTAAAATAGGGTTTTGCTTCTCTTAGGTACTGTTGGGTTTTAACAGCGCCGTTTCTTAAACTGTATTTTCACCTCTAAGTTAACTGACGCTTCCTATGACCAGCAGATATCGTGGGTTTAGTAGTCAGAGGACCTTAAGACGGTTGTGTGATTCTGTTAGATAAAGGAGTAGAGGTTGACTTTGTGAACCCTGTGGTGGCTATCTGCAGTTACTACGGTACCCACTAGGTGTCACTACAGGTTCTCGAATGGTCTCGCCGTCCACTCTGCAGCAATCAGAGTAGAGCCATTTGTAATATAAGCAAGTGGACTGCCCCAACTCGTCTGTTCGACCAGGTCTCGCAATCACTGATGAAGCACCGACAACGACAGCAATTGTACTCGCAGCATTAGCCTTCTCATCACTCGGCTACCTGCTGCACCAATCTCTGCAGAGTCAACCGACTCACAGCCCCGGACCTCAGCGAACGGCTCTCTCGGTACGGCCTTGCCCACGTCTATAGTTAACAGTAAAGAACTACCGACATCTACATAGATCATAGGGCAATAGTCGGGCAACTTGATTTCACTTCCAATACCTCCAGCTAATCAAAGCCGCCGGAATTTCTAATAACGACACGTGAAACGCCAAAACCGATGTGAGCGCCGGGAAAATCACGCTTATAATACCACCTCAAACGTTGCCCCGAGTCTCCGGTACCTTTATTAAAAGATCAAGAATTCCAAAACTCTCCCACTTGGAAACAGGGCCCGTTTAACAATTCAAGCAAAAGGGCGGCCCTTTGGAAACACACTTTTCGGCCCCTTTTAACCGAAAAAATAAATTAGTCATTCCAGCCGAGGCCGTGGCGCCCAAATTGAAAAGCCGGCCGTTATTAGATTTTATTCAAGGGAAATCGGAAATTATTCACTTAATCCCATTGTACAATGTAGACGCTGCTCCGCGATCTACGTCTAATCGTTAATCCATATTCAAAATTCATCGTGGGATAATCAATTTAAACATGGTCGAGCTGTCCGACGCCTCCTATCGAGAAGAATCGAGCCCAGTTCTATCATAAACTCTTAACATCCTTAATCCGATCAAAATCCAGTTCTTCCTATTGAATTCAGTTCGTAACATCGACAAAAGCGATTTAAAAGGAGAGTTATATGGTAATTTTCGCTAAAACATTTCCAGTTATAGTGAAAACATTTCAGATTGTTCAGATAGCAGACTGTTTTGTTTTGATTGTATTGCATAAGAAATCAAAACAGTCGCATTGATGAAAAGCATAACCGAAAAATATGATTAATAGAAGCTCTGGAATTATCCAACTACAGGATAATACAAGGAGCTACAAGGTTTTATTTGTAGAACATTACATCTTCCTTCAATTGGGTAACATGTAACAACTAGCTTTTGACTGCGACTTCGTCCACGCGGGGATTCTAATGTACCTTTCTAATGCGATGCAGAGTGTATGACTTTCTAATATAATGTCTCGATTATCAAGTTCTTCAATTCTTCAGTCGACTTCGTTCTATATATAGTAAAAAATAATTGTCCATGTTTAGGGATGGAATTTCAAAAAATCCTTTCTTGGCTATAGGAATGCCCCGTTGACATTTGAGCACTTTCGATCCGGCGGTTTGGTCTGTACGTCGTCTGACAGTCAGACACGAACTATTTTAGGGATGGTAATAACGATGATGCTTTAATTATATACACTGATGGTTCCAAAAAAAGTCACATATGGTAGGTTGTTCTTATGTAATTAAGGGTCTACATTCTATTTTTCGTTTACTCTCACTTTTCAGCTCATATAATGCAGAAATATTTGCTATTTTATATGCTTTGGATGATCACTCTATCAGCATTAAACTGTTTATTTTCATCTTTGTTTTCTTAATTTCAATTTTTAAACATAAAAATGCCACTTAGTGCTGAGGATGTTGCGCGTGGTGGGGCTCTTATTGATGATGGACGTTCCATCAGGTATGCGGCTATTACCATCGGAGGTCCAAACGAAACTCTGCGAGTGACGTTAGATGTTTTCGAGAAACTGGGTCATACCAGCATCACAAGGGCCGGTTCTGGACGCCGTGGAATACCAGAACCACAGGTTGACCGTTTTTTGACTTTGAGAATTTTGAGAAGCGGCACCTTACTGTCGTTCAAGCTGATTCATCAGCACCAAGAAGTTCGAGGGGTCCAAATTTTTGAACGCTTTGCTCGAAGAAGATGAAATGTAATTGCTAAGGAAAATGGAAATGTCTCTTTGCTGGAGGTTAGTCCATTCTTCACGAGGAGTCCTTTCAAGATCGTGGAGTGTATCAGGAAGTGATGGACGTGCTCTTCTTCTTTTAAGGTTATCCAAAAAATTTTTGATGGGGTTCAAGTCTGGAAAACGAGCTGGCCAGGCTAAGACCCTGACGTTATGCTGTTGAAGGTACCTGTTTGTACTATCCGAGAAATATGTGGAGGGCATTACGTGCATTAGAGTAGGATTGTCGCTGATTTCATCGAGGATGGGCAACGCATGATGTTTCAAAATTTTATCCCCATTGCGAGTGGCTGTCAAAGACGCTCCACGAACAACAACCAACTCTGTGCGACTCTACATTGAAATTCCCGCCCACACCATCACTGAGCTTCGTTGAAAAGGATGGCTCTGGAAAAAATTACCGGCTTCGTACCTTTCATTTCGCCTTTTTCATACTCTTTCACGCCCATCTGGAGATCGTAGAACAAATCTATAACTATCTATAACTAGTCTATAAAAAGTTCAGCAGACCAATCGTTCAATGACCAATGGCTGTGTCTTGAGCAAATGCAACTTTTTCTGTTCTGTTCAATTCTGGTCTTCCTATGGGACGAAAAATACTGAATACTGCATTAATCTTCTTTGAGCAGTGCGTTCCGAAATTTGGACACATCGAACTTCCTGGAGCTGATGAATCGCTTGAACGACAGTAAGGTGCCAGATTATCAAAATTCTCAAAGTCAAAACCAGTCATCCTGGGTTGTGGTACCCAATGCCGTCCAGAGCCGGGCCATGTGATGCTAGTATGACCCTGGTTTTTCAAAAACGTCTAACGGCGTCTCGCAATGTTTCGTAGGGAACTCCGATGGCAATAGCCGCATACCTGGTGGAACGTCCCATCACCAATAAGAGCCACACCACATGCAACATCCTCAGCTCTGTATCTTGTCATAATCTCGTGCCGTTTCAATCGTGGGTGAGGATTCCACGTCAGGCGTTTATAGTTTGACCGAGGTACCGCAACTTGTCCGCTGTTGGAAGAGGAATATTATTTAAATTGACTGGAGGGGGAATAATTTTACGGAGAGTGACGAAAATGTGGGTGGATGTGGTGGATTCACTAAATAAAATGAAGTTCGTGAAATAAAGATGAGATTTGTATTTCAATGGCGTCATAGTTGAGAAAATACATGTTATATTTAAAAAATCTGTTTTTAGGCTAAAATCACAAAAAAGCCAACATCTCTGGAAAGAGGCAAGAAAGAAACCTCGTTCTGGTGGCACAGAACTAACGTAACACCCTGAATTATTTGATAGTTACCTATCATTCCACGGAAATAACCTAAACACTGAAGATGGCGGAATGCCGAAACGTGTCTGAACTAATTAAACTCAAAGAGGACAGGCAGACCAGGGTAGTAGGTACTAATCTAACTACGATAGGTTTAATAACCCGCAGACCTCACAATTTACACGAGAACATCTTGGATTAGCAATGTCATTTTTTAAAAACTATGTGTAACATTTATGTAATGAAAGAGAAATTATTATAATATAGGTACAAATGGGAAAGCACTGTAATATTGAATATTGCCGTTTGTGGGAAATCAGAATGTCGTCTATGAATTTCATTTTCCCAGGATGATGAATGTACGATTGAGTCGAACGCTGAGGGAATGAAATAAAAGAGGGTAGTGAAATCCCCGTTTACTCCGCCCTCCATCATCCCGGGGATGATAAATTACGAGTGCGCCGTGGAATTTCGACTGGTCATTAACGGCGAGGATAAAATACTGGTGCGGTTTATTGCTTTTTGACCGCTTCACTAGTCCACGAAATGAAGGGGGGGTCGATGATTGCTCTTTTAGCTGATAGAAAGAAGAAATATTTTTTCTCTTTTATTATACTCTTTGCTGATTAATTGTTTGTGTATCACTGTTATTTTAATTAATTTGTTTTTGAGGTCTTCGGGGTGATGTCTAGTTGAGGATAGGAACCTAGGTTGACTGGAAACACCCTATTACTAATAGCTTGTAATTTTGCCAGATCATTTTGTTTTGTTTGACGTGTTTAGGCAGTTGGACATTTTCAGGGTTATAAGCAGAGAGAGGCACCGATGATGATGATGAAACTAGGAAGAGGGGTTTGTGCTCCGGCTTATTGTACCTTCCTAGTTCCCTAGATCAGTGCAATCGACTCAATTATTCTTCTCAGAAGTATAAGGTCATGCTATAATTTCATTCCCTAGATTTTTCATGTATGCTAGGTTAAATGCCCATTGAGCCTTTGTTTCGCATTCGAAGATGATATGGGTGGCTGTTTCTTCTTCCTCATTGCATAATCTGCAGATGGGATCATCGTTGTATATGCCCATGTTGTGTAGATGTTTTTTCAGACGCTAGTGACCGGTGAACAGTCATATCACTCCTCTGAGAGTTGCCCTCTTCAACTGCAGTGAGTTTGCCAGTCTTGGCGAGGGTTGTTTTATCGTAAGTTTACTGTCTAGCGCAGCTAGAGTTTATCCACTTCTACTTTTGTTTTGGATTGGATCCATTCTGCGATGGTTTTTGCTTTCACAAGTATAGGTTCGTGGCCTATGTATGGTCTTGTCCGTCTGCTTTTCCGTTACCCAAATTTCTTTGTGTCCTGGACAGTGCCTCAGTAGGCACCGATAAAAATCAACTACTAACGAAGCCTGACAAAAAAAAAGAGGATAGGAAGACAGGAAACACCCAATTGGCAATAACAGCCTAATGAACCTTTCCGTTGAAAACAGCCCCATCTGCTGACACACACATACACTGACAGATCTAGAATGCAAGACGGGCAGGAGTATTGGCATCAAGTACTTAGAACCCATGGGAAAATCGATCAGTAATGAAGTCCATGCAATTGAGAGACGTACCCAGTTCAATCTGTACAAAGGGTACAACAAAAATACAGCTATCGTTTCAGATACCCAAGCAGCCACCAAAGCGCTAAATTCAAACATCATTAGCTAGATGGTGGTGAATTGCAAAACTACATTAAATAGAACAGGTACGCAAAAAAAAGTTATTCTCTGCCACCCGGCAGTCCTAGGACATGTGGGAGTAGATAAAGAAAAGGTTTTTCGTTCAGTCGTTGAAGTCACCAGCCTTGAACACCCTAAAAGGCATCAGGTTGCCATCAAGTGGCAGATTATGCTGAGCTAATATGGATAAGACAAGGCTACAATCAGCCAGAATTTAGAGTTTAGAAGTTTTCGATGTTCACTCCAAAAAATTCAAAATATGGCCTTGTTTTTTGAAGAAGTATTGTCACAAGTAGTCAAATTCGTTGTTTTGGAAAAACTATCGACCATAAGCAGTATTCCAACGTCTAGAGGTCGATATATATGGTTAATGTGTGTCGCTTGGTATTTTCCGTTTGAGCTTATTCCAGGTAATTAAAAGCTCGATGGTTTTATAAACATATTACTCTACTTTGTACAACCGGAATAAAACAAGTTTTGACGTATGTCATTTTGAGCTTGTTCCAGATAGGTGAAAGCACGATAGGTTTTAGAACAACCTATACCACTTAGTGAGATTTCCTCTTGTGGTTTGCGCGGTGATTGAACCTATAGTTTGACAGTTACCTATCTTCTTGGTTAGCCTATTTACATTTTTTGTGTGACAAAAATCAGCGAGGATAGGCAGTCCAAGAGGTAACCTATACTACTTTGTTCAGTCGGAACGCTTCTGCATGGCATATCAGTTTGATTTAATAATCGCAGAATAAGGAGTATGTGATTTGATCCTCACCCTTCTTATAACCCCGACACCACGCAATTCGATTTTGAAGAGAGGGTTTTTTTGTCTCAATTTTTTCACTCTTTTAGGTGGTAATTGAATGACCAGTTTAAATGCCTATTATTTTCTTTGACTTCTTTGATTTTATTTACACCTGATGAATTGGTCTATGTGGCCATTTCGTTCTTCATCGAATTGTTCAGTTTTTTTGTGCTGTTCTGAACCAAAAAATCTGCGAGGACTCCTGTTTTTGCTAGCTTGTCTGCTTGTTCATTGCCTTCAGTCCTTTCTTGTCATGTTATCCCTCATCAAAGTTACCTGATTTCTTATACCATTTTACCCAGGTGCTGGAGATACGTTAGTCTAAACCTAAAGCCTTGCCACCTTCAGTGTTGCTTGCTATGCACCTGTTTCCTTCTTTTTACATGGTGCTACCGAATCTAGCCCCCAATGCATTGGGTCGATTCGATATTCCTCCATCGGCCACTCACACATTCACACAAAAAATTCATTAAATGTATACGTTATATAAAATATTTACAGATTAAAAATGTGTTTACCACGTTTCCATTAAAAATCGGAACTAGGGATTCTCATGCTCAAGGACTGCCTTTATGTCAGTCCCATACCTACTCGCTCCCTGTAAGGAGGCCTTGCACTCCTCAACCAAGTGTGATATAATGAGCAACTCAGCAGCAACGATTCTCAACACGACAGACAAGAATGACACATCTCCACGGAAAACAAACACTTTGAACCCTGAAGATGATCTCAATAAAGATCGAAACGTAGGCACGATAAAGAAAATATTTTTCTAAAACCTACTTCATACCAGACCGCAGCTCACAACTTTCAAATAATCAAAATGAGCAACGTTTTTCTGAAAGTAGACTCCTGCGGGAGTTAGCTCCAAAAGCAGGTGTCCATCAATCGTGTATGGCCTATTCTCGAACAGGTGAGATTCTTTCACGACTAAAACTGAATACATTCTTGTATTGCGTTTTGTACTGTGAACCTGTAAATTTAAAAGTTTTCTCTTGCACAGAATTATATTGTATTAATTGATTGAAAATGATGGTGTGGGATCTAGGGTCTCGCTATGTCAAAATTCTACTCCATGTCCCATCTGTTTACCACAATAAAGCCCCTATTAGTTCCAGGGTTTTTATTTTTCCAAAACTCTTTATTTAAAAGGGCCTGCCAAATTTTCGGCTTAATTTTTGTAGCCTGTTATATTTAACATTTTTTATAATGACTTTCTCGTCATTTTGAACAGAACCAAATTAACAAAATGTATATTCAGATTTAGAATAAAAGCTGCTTAGCTTAAAATAACTCCAGTTCGGAATATTTCAAATGAATCGGTGGCCTCTTTTAAAAGCTCTGGTAGCTATGAATTTTAATCCAAGAGAGTACAACTCTTTCGAATATCATCCATTGAAAGAGAATCTCAGTTGTTTTTTTTGCTCGGAACGGTTTATTCAAAACGTTTTCGCAATAATTAAAAAAATTAATTATTTAATTAAAGAGGGAGAGAGATAAAATTTGGCGTTAATTTTGCACGTTCAAATTGCAGGATAACAGTACAAATCAAACTAAGGGATAGTCGGGATAGACTAAGGGTCAAAACTAGAATCTTAAGAATGAAACTATCCCTGGAAAGTAATCGATCCACGATGTCTTTTTGTTCAAAATCCTTTCATTTCAAGGGAGCGGGCAATTTTTAACCGCAGGATTGCCTTTCTGTAATTACCCTCCAGCTATAAGTACGCCGATTGGTCCTGGAAGCCGCTCGATACTTCCACTAGGCCGTGAATTTTGCCGATTAATTCATTCCCCGGCGGCATTGTCAAACCATAACCGCCACAGGATCATCATAAACTCGGTGAACATAAAAATAACATAAAAAATTTGAGAACAGAAAAAAAATCAAGATGACAAACTAGGGTTCTTAGGTGAAGCAACTTTTAGAACAGTAAACTTTTTTTTATACAGAAATTGTCTTTTAGCAGTTTTAAGAAAAATTAGTGTGACACACTTGCTTACAAATCTTAAAAACCTGTTTTTTAAATTAATTTAATTTTTAAATTTTTTAAATTTTTAATGAAGGTGCGCAACAGGAGAGGTCAAATCAACCCTCGGGGCGTTTTCAAAGTTGAGCACCGTGACACCTTAACCATCGGCCCCGTTATGTCAGTCGTTGTGTTTATGTTAATTTATTGGAATGGATGTAATTTATTAGCTTGAAATGAAAGTGTTGCCTAATGGATGTTAACTCTGCCCCGAGGGATATCCTGTACTCTGGGGTGACCGTGTGACGTCTGGAGAGTAAAAGTAATTTATTAGCGAGAATGGAGTGGGTTCAACCCCGCACCGAGGAATATCGAGTACTCTGGGGGAGTGAATGCGACCAGACTCCTATGTTTCTATCGAGTGTTGTGTTTGTGTTAATTTCCTGGAATGAATGTAATTTATTAGCTTGAAAGGAAGGTGTTGTCTAACGAAGGTTAACCCTGCCCAGAGGAAAATCGAATACTCTGGGGTGAGCGTGTGACATCTGGAAAGTAAAAGTAATTTATTAGCGAGAATGGAATAGGTTCAACCCCGTCTCGAGGGATTTCGTGTACCCTGGGATAAGCGTGTGACGTCTGGAGAGTAATTTATTAGCGAGAATGGAGTGGGTTCAACCCCGCCCCGTGGAATATCGAGTACTCGGGGGGGGGGTGAATGTGAGCAGATTTCTACGTTTGTAGTCATGTTTAATATCTATTATGTAGTTAACAACCTGAGGTATGTCGACTTAGTTTTCATATAAAAGCAGACAGTCAGAAACAGATCGAGCGTTTGAGATTATTGTTATGATACTGCTCCGGAGACCAGGCGATAGATGGCGCGACGACAGGGTTATAAGCAGGGAGAGGCGGAGCGGTTATCCATCACACTTCTGCATTTTTTCTTATTTTATCTTTCGGTTTTATTCTTGCAACAAGTACAAAATCGAGTTATAGCAGTATGGAACTTTTTTTTACTAAAGGCAAATCATTCCAAAGCTCTTTTTTTGGGCCACGTTGCATCCTTGTTAAAACACTCGATTAATTCGACTTACGGTTCCCAGGATTGAAACGTCCTAAACCTGAAAGGTGCCGAATTACTAACGAATTATGCAACGCTCATTCAGCAGGCTAAACGGATTTTTCCGTCTGCCGCATTTGGGCCTTTTCCCCCCCCCGATTGGGCTATTTTATCCTTTTGACTTCCTCGCCCAACAGGAAATGAAATGCAAAGACCCGGGTGCATAATTGAATGAGTATTAGACAGGGCAAATTTGTTAATTATGTAAACAAAGTGGTAAAGGATTAATATTTGATTAATGGTTTAAGGATCGTTTTCGAACGTTCTGTTAACGTCATTTCAACCTTCTTTTTTCTCTTAAATAAAACGAGACGTATCCTAGGCCTCCTACATCATCTACACTGTGCACATACTCACCCAAACAGACAATTAACAACACCGCAATCCTATCCTAGCCATAGAAGCAATCCAAGGTCTCAACATTACCGACAGATTGAACGAGGAAAAAGCCAACGAGTTACGTTTACACTCAAACCTGCCCACCAGTGTACTTAAACAAGGTAATACATCCAAACAAGTCCGCTACCTTGGGCTTTACTTAGACTTATACGGACACCAACTGGGTCCAAAATCAACACTAAGCCTATATTACTAACTGCTTGCACAACACTCGACAGAACGAATTGGACAAAACTTTCAACTGGACACAGCCAGATCCTCCAACATCCAATTCAATCCTTTTAAAGGAAAGATATCCGTATCCTTCTACGCCATCAATCAAATGATCCATAAAGACTTTAAAGCCCCATTCGTGGAGGTCATTATCCAAACTTCATCAATTCCCACTCTAAAGTATCCCTACACTCAAATCCTTTCCTCAACGTCGTTTAAAATGACCTCGTGACCTCCTGGAACCTTAACCCTACCGATTAAATAAAAGAGGGTTCCAGCGTTGGCTGGTTTCTCCCTACGCTGCCTCCTGGTCTATCAGATTTTTACATCAACATATTTGCTCAAAGTATGTTTATGTTGCACTGATATAAAAAAAAATAAATATAACAAATCAATATTTCTTAGCACAACTCTATTTTTCCAATAATTTAAAACTTTTCAATTCGTGTAATTTTATTGTCGCGAGTCTGGGTTAATGTTTGTACACAACATCAACAACGACCTTTTGTGTGTGTTTATGAATGGATTATGTTCCAAAGGTTCAAATTTCGTCGTGTTAATCAAATTTTTATTCCAATCCACGGGTTTGGAAACTGTAAGCCTGACATAAAATAATAAAGCTAATTTCTGATCGAGCAGGATTGCTATTGAGCGTTCGATTAGCGTAAGGTAATTAACATGAAATCGGCAATTATTGTTTTTACGGTGACAATTTTTTTAAATGGCACTGTCGTACGTTTTATGTTTTGCATAAACTTCACACTGTGTGTACAACTCGTAACCTTTTGTTTATATTTTTGTTTATGGAGAATTATTACATATAAGATTTTTTATTTTAATGTCAAATTTATAAAATAATGTTTTGAAGGGGTTTGAAGATGGTTTTATTTATTACAAAGAGATGTCTTTTAATATTCAAAACAATGGCAGAGACCCGAATGAATCAATACTACCAAAACTGCGGTAAAAATTTAGAAGGGTTGACATACTCACTAATTGAGTAAAGCCGAAATAATTTAGCAGAAATTATATTATAAAAAATAGTTTTTAATATTAAAGTTTTTAAAATTATTTATAAGAAACTTATTTTTTGAAAAATTGTATCTTTATACTTTTGAAAATCTTTTTTAGTAATCAGGCTAGTTAAAAAAAAAGTGAATTGTTAAAGGATTAATTTTCGATCTATAGACCAGGACGAAACTGTGTCAGTGTGGGCGTCACTTTTGCGTACCTGGGGTGTCAAGAGACGGGCAGGTTCATGCCTACGGGTCCTGGTGGTTGGAACTGAGATGGGTCGCCATGGTCACGGAGAGAGAGGGCCGGGGGCGGCCCGCGCGCATGACCGGGGGTGGACCGCCGCCCCCAAACGGGCATCGATCTCCCGCCAACTGGGATAACTATAGCAACAAGTAGGGCGCTCCCGAAGCAACAAGTACCCTTGAAATATCGCGTCGGCACCTTTCGACCCCGTCATCCGTAACCCACTTGAAAGGATCATTAGGTAAAACTGATGTGCCTTACCCTCAATTTATTAATCTATGAAGTCCCACGAAGAACAAAGTTAAATTTTTCTCTTTTGTTTTATTAGGAAGGTCACAATTCAAAGATGGTCGTCCATACAACTTTTTTCGCAGTTTGATTTTTTTGTTGTCATCCTGGGCCTCCAGTTTTCGCCACTGTCGGAATGTCTCATTTTGTTGTAGACGTCAGCGTGCTCTCGTAAGTCAGAAACTTGAGCTTCAAAGTTAAAGTTTTGCTTGATTTTTGCCTTTTACTTTATTAGGAAGGTCACAATGTTAAGATGGTCGTCCATACAACTTTTTTCGCAGTTTGATTTTTTTTTTGTCATCCTGGGCCTCCAGTTTTCGCACTTTTACTGTCGGAATGTCTCATTTTATTGTAGATGTCTGCATGCTCTCGTAAGTCAGAAACTTGAGCTTCAAAGTTAAAGTTTTGCTTGATTTTTGCCTTTTATTTTATTAGGAAGGTCACAATTCTAAGATGGTCGTCTGTACAACTTTTTTTCGCTGTTTCATTTTCTTCCTGGCCATCCTTGGCCTCCAGTTTTCGCACTTTTACTGTCGGAATGTCTCATTTTGTTGTAGTTGTCCGCATGCTCTCGTCAGTCAGAAACTTGAGCTTCAAAGTTAAAGTTTTGAATTATTCAGAAATCGTGAGCTGCAGTTTGGTGTGACGTAGATTTCAGAAAAATATTTTCCTTATCGTGCCAACGTTTCGATCTTCATTGAGATCATCTTCAGAGCCTGGGATTTACACTGTTTAAATTTAACAAATACATGTAGGATGTGGAAAAAACTGAATTGAAAATATATTTTTTGTATTCAATCGAAGTATTTCGACTCACTCAAAGTGTTTGTTTTTGCGTAATTGTGCCATTCTTGCGTGTCGTGTTGAGAGTGCCAGTGAGATATTGAAGTAAGTCAACTAATTAGGAAAAGGAAAGCTAAATTGTTGAAAAATTAGACTATGTAAAAATGTTTGTTGTGTGGAATGTGACGAATATTTTATGTTTATTATTGTATTGCGTGATGTGATGATATAAGTATGTTATCTATAATTATTCCGAAATCGTGATATGCGGTCAGGTGTGATGTAGGTTTCAGAAAAACATTTTATCGTGCCAACGTTTCGATCTTTATTGAGATCATCTTCAGGGCTCAAAGTGTTTGTCTTCTGTGTAATTGTGCCANTAATAGGTTTGGATTCTCGACGACAATTGAAATGGCGACGGAGAGCTTTAGTGAAGTGTACTTCATTTTTAAATCATTAATTCACTATTTTCGTGGTCCGCTTGACCAATTAATACATGCAATTAATTAAGGTTTTTTAGTTGAGATGAAAAAAAGTTAATGGCACGAGAGGGATTCGAACCCACGACCTTCGGCTAGATACGCCGCTGCTCTACCACCTGAGCTATCTTGACCTCGATCCACTTGGACATCATGAGTTATGAGTTTTCCCTCCTTTTGCCATTTTTCTAAAATTCTCTCCAAAGTTCTCCCTCTTTTTTTGGCAAAAGGAGAGAAAACTCATAAGGTGGGGTTGAGATGGGGAGTTGATGTCCGAGTGGATCGAGGTCACGATAGCTCAAGTGGTAGAGCAGCGGCGTATCAAGCCGAAGATCGTGGGTTCGAATCCCTCTCGTGCCATTAACTTTTTTCATCTCAACTAAAAAACCTTAATTAATTGCATGTATTAATTGGTCAAGCGGACCACGAAAATAGTGAAATAAATGCTGTTTTAAAGTTTCGGACGAGAGAAATGTGTTTAATTTATGTGATAGACCGTGAATGAATGGCATGGAAATGTATGTTGGTTTGTTTATATTTGATAGATTTGATGTAGTGTTATTAGTACTAGTGGATGATGTTAGTGTTGGTTGTAGTTGTTGATTATTCTGTTGATTATGTGTTTAGGGTAGTGATTGTCATGGAGGATATGTTTGTATTATGTTCTTGTCGTGAAATGATTCATGGCTTAGGGTAATAATTCTGTGAATGAGGTAGCGATCTGTTTTTGCATTGTATAAATTCACTTTTTTCCACATCCTTGTTAAATGTAAACAATGTTTGTAAATCCGAGGCCCTGAAGATGATCTCAGTAAAGATCGAAACGTTGGCACGATAAAGAAAATGTTTTTCTGAAACCTACATCACACCGGACCGCATCTCACGATTTCTGAATCATTATCGACTAACGATCACTAATTTCACGTTAAAGTTTTGTTTGATTTTTGCCTTTTATTTTATTAGGAAGATCATTATTCTAAGATGGTCATCCGTACAACTTTTTTTCGCTGTTTCATTTTTTTCCTGGGCTTCCAGTTTTCGCACTTTTACCGTCGGAATGTCTCATTTTGTCGTAGATGTCTGGGTGCTCTCGTAAGTCAGAAACTTGACCTCCAAAGTTAAAGTTTTGTTTGATTTTTGCTTTTGTTTTATTGCGAAATTAAAAATTCTAAGATGGTCGTTCATACAACATCCTTGACATCCTGGTCCGCCTGTTTTCGCTGTTTCCTCAGAACGTTTCATTTTATGGTGTATGTTTGCAGTTTTGTCTTGAGTTTGAAAGTTTTGTTTGATTGTTTTTCTTTGTTCGAAAAAATCGAATTGCGGCCATGATGGTCACTTGGGAGTTTTCTGACATTTCTTCTATGTTCGATTTTCTTTCTGGCCCGCCACGTTTCGTTGTGTTTCCTTCGGAATTTTTCATTTTCTAGTGGATGCCTGCTGTCTTATGTAAATTAGTCTCTGTTGTTTCGAATAGAAAGTTTTTTTTTGTACTTTCGTGAATTGGGAAACTCAAAGTGCTGCCTGGATGCACCAAAAGGCAGTATTAAAATTACTATTAAACGGCACTGGGTCCGTCTATTTTCGCGTGTTTTACTCAACTTTACGCCATCTTCAGTTAGGAACACCTACCATAAACCTTTTATTTCAATATTGATAAAAACGTGTATTTTAAAAGTTTCTTGATAATTTTTTTGTTGAAAAAATGAAGTGTACTTGCAAGATCCGAAGTTAACCTTTTGAAAAATTTTTTGTTCTCCCTGAGACAAAAAACGATCAGGAAATTCCACAAAATAGATCTCCTAGACTTTATAAAATTTGTAAAAGTTGCTTAGAAGTGTATAAATTTGATATTTCTGGAAAATTTTGGTTGCGGGTTGAAAAAAGAATTGAGCAAGGATTGAAACGAAAATTGACCTCTTCCTGTGACGTTCTGATTTTTTTTACACATTGATAAGGTTTTTCCATTACTAACGGTACATTTTGTGAAGTACCGCTCAAAACTTCATCATATCAACAAAAATTACGAGGAAATTCATATTTAATAAATCCATAAAATCTTTTCTCCCGATGATCACCATGCCATAAATCACCAAAAATTGTTGAACTTGACTAAGACCATCGAACGTTTCAAAATTATTTAAAGGTCAAATTCTTACCTTGATTCCTATTGTTTCAATTATCAATTCTTGGTGCACTGTTTCGAGATTAATATATTAAAAAAAATACACTCGATATCGCCTGTTTTAGATTCTCTTGACAAATTGTTTGCTGAATACAAGAAAATTCCTTTTATCGGTTTTCAAAAGTTTTGGAGTTTTCAGGCCTTATTATATAAAATATTTTTTTATAAACATATTTTTTCCAAAAATTAATCAGTGTTACAATATAAAATTATCAAGCTTGTTGCTTACCGCGTACTTTTTTTTACGTTATTACATTTACTAACAAAGTTGGAATATCTATACAAAAAAATGTACAATATATTAATTACACTATTTAAAGTATCTTTTATTATTATTCTGATGAAAACTTTGCATTCTTTATTTTTGACGGCAGCTTTCATTATTCAGCAAAATCAATCATTTCCCGAGATAGAAAGTGATGGATCGGTTTTTCCGTCGAGACACAAAACACGGGTGGTCTGGTTTTAAATTATGTTTAGAAAACCAAGACTCCAGCAGAAGTGAAATATAAAAAAAAGAAGTATTTTCCTTGGGCTGAATGAATGTTCAAAGTTGCCAAATCAGCGAGGGCTGCTACACTTATTTAACTTATATTTCTAGAATGATTCGTGATTTTCTTTACAACTTCATGAAATATCAGAAGAATCGAATAGTTTCAGGGGTTCACTTAAAAGAGAAAAACACGTATTATGCCTTGGACAGCCTGACACTTATAGAAAAGAGAAAATCTGCATAGAATTCATTAAAAAAACAGGTTGATAAACAACAGTAGAAAATACATAAAAAAGACATTCGAAACGGATCTTTGAAGGTTTTAGATAATTGTAAAACCTGACAACAGCAGTCTTACTCACAAAGGGAGGCTATGGAAGTAGAATCAACGATTTTATGCTCATTTTTTTTTTTAGTTTTAAGACCGGCAAACTACATTGGCCTTCATCAGCCCTCTCTTTCAGAGATTTTCTTTTCCTGTCTTCCAGTCGAGTTATGACGGTAACCCTCTCTTTTCATACGCACACATTAAACATAACAAATAATAAACATAGATACAAGATAAAACGTGATAGCCTGATTGGCAGTCACACTACCTAAGAGTACTCGATTACTTGGGATAATTGAGGATAAGCCCTTCCTTTCGCGCTAATAAATTACATTCACGCGCCAGACTTCGTTCAAACTAGCCCAGAGTACTTGATCCTCGGGGTATAGGGATAAGCCCTTCCTTTCGCGCTAATAGATTACATTCACGCGCCAGACTTCGTTCACACTAGCCCAGAGTACTTGATCCTCGGGGTATAGGGATAAGCCCTTCCTTTCGCGCTAATAGATTACATTCACGCGCCAGACTTCGTTCACACTAGCCCAGAGTACTCGATCCACGGGGTGTAGGGATGAGCCCCTCCTTTCGCGCTAATAAATTACATTTACACACCAGACTTCGTTCAAACTAGCCCAGGGTACTCGTTCCTCAAGATAATTAGGTATAAGCCCTTCCTTTCGCGCTAATAAATTACATCCACACATCAGAATTCATAATACCCCAGAGTACTCGATATTCCGATTTGAATAAAACTGGTGAATGATGATTGATTAAAAAAAAGTGAAAAATTTTAATAGATTTTGTTTTCACAAAAAAATTTATATTATTATTTTTTTTGAGGAGGTGCAAGAAACGATATCAGCTTTATTTAATTAGGATTTGTTTATCTTTCCATAAATATTTTAATGCCAGCTTAATTTCTTACTAAAAAAATATACTAGCGCACTTTTAACATAAATTATTATGTATATTTCAATATCAACGATTTTAGAATTCTGTCATGACGGCATAGGACAAAAGTTAAATTTTTTTTAAACAAGAAACAAAAACCTCTGAATACAAATTTTTGGGAAAATCAAAGAATGATTTTTCTCTCTCTCAAATTTTTCGCCTTCCAAATGCCTCCTGTTCTTTTCTCCAAAATCAAAAAATGATAACTGAAACAATTCCTCAGATCACACGAAAATTTAAAATTTTAATTAAAATTATTTTTTAAATTAAATCGGAACAGGTGATAAAACATAAAACATTAGGAGGTTTTATTGAATACATCCTTATTTTTTGAAATTTATTTATTTATTCATTTTTATTTTTTTGTTTATTTATGATAGCCTTAAAACCTGAACATTGCTACATAATTTGAAAGAAGGCTCAGCTTTCCAAAGGCCGTTAATAACATTGAATTTGAATAAAATCCAGAGGAGTTGTTAATTTTTAAGTAGAACCCCGGACATCGGCGAGAAAAAATGGACGTTGGCGTATCCAAACAAAAATACGTAGGCGTACATTTTTTATTATTAATTAAAATTAATATTTAATGGTTGTACGATGTAGTTAAAACGAATCCAGCGTTTTTTCAAAAGCAACATTTTTAGCCTACACTCTTAGCGCCTTTGAGTTTTTGTATTTTTGTATGTTGAATCTTGTTGAATACAATATTGCATATTATTTTCTTATTCGATGTAAAAATACAAATCGAATCATAGAACCTTGACATACATGCACAATGAAAACAGAAAAACTTATTTTAAAAATATGCTTATTTTTTTCTAGGTCCCTGGGGCTCGGACACGTGACTATTTTTCAACCTACTATCACAGAAAAAAGTTAAAATCGTTGATTCTACGTCCTATGTCAGTGAGGTTGACGTGGAGACGAAAGGAGTCTGATATTACAATAGAAACCATCTGAGAAATCAAGCCCCTGGCTTAATTTAGGAAAGAAAGAAAACTTTCAAAACTTCATTTTCTTACCGGGGATGGTCTGGAAAAAATGAAACCACCATGTAAAACATCGATTTAATAAAAGAACAACACCGACTAGATTTTACTTCATCATCAAAGGGTCGGGTTTCCATTGAGATGGCGGAAATTCGGGCGGAACGGCCCCGCAGTCGATTTTGAAAAACCAATCGCATTGGAGGGTGACGGTGTCGAACAGTTGGAGCACGGGACACGTGATGACCTTCCCGACACCGGAGTCGCACTGGATGTACTTCCTGCATGTGTCGGCCGACGGGAGGAGCGCCTTCCCGGACTGTGGGCACTCAGCCCCAGAAGACAAGCCGGCGAAAGCCACACTGGCTAAAACTGAAAAAACACAATCAAACAATTGTTAGAAAGCTATAAAATTTACAAATGCTTATGGTGAAAAAATGGACAAAAATCATTATTGGGAGGTTTCTTGATGGGATCTGCAGGGAGATGAACCTTTCGATTGAACTCTCAAGACAAATCAGAGAGGATAGGTAGACCAGGATGACCGAAAACTACCGATGCTCATATACGGTTTTATCCTTTGGGCTATAAAAAACCCATTAAACTATAAAAATTCTCTATTTTGTCGTCCTCCATTTCAGTTTAGTAAAATATCCTGTAAAATACGAGAGGTCTAACATTTTACATGAAATGACTATAAAACTCACCTACCATCCAAACTATTATTTAATAACTACCTACCACTCAGGACACAAAGGAATTTTGGGTGATGAATAGGCAGACCTACTGGCCATAGAGGGATCTGCAAAAACATATCGAGACCTGAACATATTTGGGATAACAAAAACAAACAGAATCCACCATCTCAGAATGGGTTAAAACAACCCTCACCAAGACTGGGCAAACTCACAGCTACAGTTAGAGAGGGCAAAACTCTTGACTGAATGTCAGCATAAACGTCTATCGGGCTACATCTTTTTCAATCTATATCTATAAAGATTTAGACGTAGATGTATTGGTCGGGATGTAATATACTGCCACCTTTAAGAGCTATTGTATCCCCCGTTCTCTGCCTAAAACAGCGGTGAATCCCGTTTCATCAAGGAACTTGATTAGTAGACCTGGTTTCAGTGGTTGCATCTCTTCTATGGTCTCATTGTACATACCAAAGGACTTCCTCCTGTGGGCAAGTGTAGCACCAAAGTTTGTTAATAAGTGTGCTGGTGTCTGCTCTGCCTCTTTGCAGAATCTGCATGTGCCGTCTTCTTTAAATGTCCATTTAGTTTGCAGTGTCCTGTTAAAAATCCTGTTAGGATTCGCAGTTTTTTTCCGCTTCCTTTTTACTTCTTTCCTTCCAAAATTTGTTATGAGGTTCTTGGATTGTTTCCAATGAGTGAATTCCATTGTTCCTTCATTTTCTTTTTGTCCTTCTGTCTGAGGTACTCATTGATAGTGTGGGATCCTATGCCACAGAAGGGCTCGGGTCCTATCGGCGGTATAGCAGCCCCTTTTCTTGCAAGAGGGTCTGATTTCTCTTTGACTTCTACTCCCATGTGACCTGGGACGCAGCAGAGGCTGAATATCGATAAAACTACAATACTAAAGAAGATCCTAGCGGCCAAGTGGCTCGGGGTCCAAGTATTTGCTACGCTGGCGATTCTGCGTCCGAATCCTGGCACAGTCACTGATTTTTTAATTGATTATAGTATGAAAAATATATTAAAGTGGTTTGACCCCTCGTCCGGGACAGTCGACGAGTAGTTGGATGTTAAGCCCTGTATGCCAAGAATTACTTTACTACTTAACTATCCTACTTGCCTAATTATATACTTCTATAACTTCCTACAAAATACATAAATTTAGAATAGGTAAACCAGATGATCAATAAACCCGGAAATGTGCCAAATTGTCTTAAGGACGGGGCAATTTTGAAGGTTTGAAAAAAAATGGTCAATCGCACAATGGGTTCTTTAGGTCGCAGTGGAAGAAATCGGAAGAAAACAGTGCCAAGTTCAGCGACATTTTTACTTGATTCACTTTTTTTTTTTAAAGGCTGGCCCTTACTTACAGATTTATTGTTTACAAACGATCATGATTTCGAGCATTAAACGCTCATCATCAGGTTGAAGCCCCCGATCCACCAAAAACACGACGTTCCAATGAGAAACCTGATTTTACCCATAGATTTATTTAAATAATGAATGAGTACAAAAACATTATTTTAAAAGCCGATAAAGGATATGAAATAGTTATCATTGAACACTGAAAATTCATTCAATAAGTTGAATAATTCCTGAACAATAATGATTGCTAAGAATTAAAATATTCCCCAACTTAAAATACAAAACTAAAGTTCAAACAGCTATAAAATTTATATTCTCAAATGACCAAAAAACTTATACCTAGACACCAACGTTATATGGTCAAAATCTTCCAAGAAAACAAACCAACCAAGACCAGTATTGTTCTTTCATAATTTGCCATGCCGCAAAACCGCGATAACAATAGATAAATAATTAAAACCCACACCAATTTCAAATCTACATTCGGTTTTAACATTTCTTTAGAATTGATAAAACAATTAAAGAACATAAATTTATGTACTGTGTTTTAGTAGTCATTTTGTTCCTAACATATTTACAAATATCCCAGTTAAAGATTGTACTAAATTAATAAAACAAAAACTTATGTTTTTAAGACTCTATTAAGGAATTTGTAGAAAATGACATAACCTCGATATCTTAAATATACGCCTACTATCTAATTATCGCAAATTTAATAATAAATTTTATGAAATGAAAGGGTTACCAATGGGGGGGGTCTCCATTATCCCCATTTTGTGCTGAAATAATCGCGGATAACATTGAATTTTGACTTTTTTTTTTGGAAATGATATGAAAATATTTTATGTATATAACCAGGAACATTGGAAGATCTAAAAGAATTCCTCCAATTGATTAATTCTTTACATCCTAGTATTTTACATTAGAAATAAATAAAGACGGTTGTGTAATCTTTTTAGACTTAAAGCTAATTAACCTAATTGAAATATAGAACATATACGTATATAGAAAAACCACAACACCCATGATACCAGCAGATCCATCTCACTGATGGACCCAAAAAAACTGCTGGATTCATTTGGCTCATAAACGTTACATTGAAACTACCGTTAACACCTAATTATAAAAACGAATTGCAAACGATTAAAACCTTGGCTAAAAACAATGGATATCAAGAAATATTTGTCTATAGGTTGCTAGTAAAAAGAATAAAAAAGTAACTTTAAAAAAAGCCAACCCACCAAAAATAATCTTTAGGATTTTTGTTGCTTGCCTGGTGAACTATCAGAAAAAGTAGGTAAAATTCTTAAACGAGCAAATTTTAGAGTAGCTTTTCACGTGTTCACATAGAAACAACTCAAAACCTAAGCACAAGGTTGACGACTTGTCAAAAAGCGATGTTTACAAACTTAATTGTAATGAATGTGATATTAAATATATAAGACAAAGTAATTAAAACGAGAGATAAAATACATGTGCCTAAATACAACAAATTTTCTGAATTTAAGGACCATCTAAATGAAACAAATCACAATTTAAATCCATTTTACACAGTTTCAACAAAGGGAGGGAACTAGATCGATTTGAGAAATTAAAAAAAAATAAATTAAACATGGAGATAATCACATAAATAATGTATTAGATTTTCATCTACCTCCTATTTTAAACATTGCAAATTAATAACTAATTTAAAATTATTTTATTACAGTATTTATTAGGAAAATAAGTAGGAAAATAGTTGTGTGTAATTCACATTTTTCGCATGTTCAAAATTGAGCGACATTAAAAACCAGCTTCTCATTGAAATGTTGCATTGGTCATGGCACGACTAGCTCAAAGTCGTAGGTTCGAATCCCATTCATGACACTGGCTTTTTGCATCTCAATCAAGACTATATAAAAAAGTATATTTTTTTTAATGAAATACTTTTTAATAAAGAAGACCTAAGACAATTTCTCAGTTTTCTGAACGTCCTGAAATCAGCTCAATGTTTTTTTTTCTTGGTTGAAAGTGTGTGAGTTTTTATCCCTCGCACACATTTAAATTTAAAATAATTATCAGTCAATCAACATTGACATTTTTATATCAAAATTTAATTAAATTTTCAATATCATTTTTCGATTGTTTTGTTTTTTATACCAAATTCCTTTGAAATAGACTAAAGATTCTTGTCTAAAATAAGAATACATGCAATATCACATAATTGACAAAAAAAATTGGCATATTTTGCATTTCTACTGTTTCTACTTACAGAAGAGAATTACATATGTCATATCTTGGCCGTTATCGTTGTCACGAAGCTAAACTCAATGTGTGAACATTTGTAATTCTGTGATAAATCAAAGATATGATATGAATGTTATCAAATTCGAGGGTTTGCTTTGTAAAATAAAATATTTTTTAAATGTTTATGTGTATTGCAAACTTAAAATATTATATTTTAAAGGATTGCATAACTTTTACACAGATACAAAATGTACTCTTGAATTTTGTCGTTGTTTATTTAAAATAGACTTTTGCCTTATTTACAGATTTCAGATTGAACGCGAGATATTTATTTTGTTTTTATACCTCAATCTTACCTTGAAATTGAACGTTTCAAATACTTGTGGGGAGTTCAAATACTCGTCCATCTGAAAAGCTGTTGACTTGAAGCATTGCCACCGTGAAGAAATTTTTTTTTGTGCACTATCTTCTTATTTACTGGTTTTTTTGAACAGACTGATTACGATAAAACTTGGGTATAAAAGCGGTTCATTGCCTCGTCAATTTATTCAGTTGTGCAAGATGTTGAAGTTAGGTATGTTCATTTTTGTAGAAGTCTATTAATTAGTCATATTTGGCCGACGTTTTTGTAATCATTTGTTCAAAAGATTAATTTTTGTTAATTATTGATTAATTATTTTAGTTGATTTATTATTTTTTATGCAAAATATGGTTGGGTTGATAAATTAGGGTTGAACACTTGAATTATTGTGACTTCTGTCCTCGAGACACCAACTAATCATCTCTGCCTACATTTTTTTGCATTTCCCTTTATTATAATTACTTAATTTAGTTACTTCCTGAAATCCCAAAAGTTTTTAAATTTTTTAAATCATAAATACTAATACAAATTCTATTTATTAAATTATTTGTGATGATTTGAAGTGGTTTATTATTTGAAACGCCTTATGAATATTTTTTTTCACCTTGAATAACATTTTTTTTTTTAATCTACAAAAATATATTTTCCACGTTTCAGTGACTCTCGTTGCGGCCTTTGTCGCCCTGTCGTCTCCCGTATTGTCATACGAGTGCGTCAAGAATGCCACATATGACTGGCCCGACCCTGAGAACTGCCGCCACTACTTCCACTGCCACAACGGCACTCTTGAAAAAAAGAGTTGCTTCTATTTGTTTAGGTTCAATCCGAGCACTTTGACCTGCAGGTGGTGGATGTTGGTCAACTGTACCGCACAGCCGTTCACCCCGCCACCGACTGTAGCCACAACAGCTCTTCCGACAACGGAACTTCCACCGACTGAAGCACCACCGAGTGAGTTACCACCGACACCTGAACCAGAACCTTCATTTAAATGATCACAAACCATCTTTATGTCGTTTGACTGATGTACAAAAATAATGAATAATAATAATAAAATATAATATAATAAAAAAAGTATTAATAATGTTATAGTTAAAATTATAATCGACCAGTGCTATAATAATAATATTTTCATCACCATGGTTACATAAATGTATATTAATGGCAATAGATTTAAAATTTAGTTCAAATTGAATTAATTTAATCTAAGTTTCTTTAGCCCTGGTGATATCATCACTAAAAGTATAATAATTTTTGCACAGTGATATTTCATTTTGGTGAAACCTTCCATATCATCCTTTTTTTGTTATTATATGCTTTTTTTATTATTATTTTTCAATTACCCTGTCTTTGATGTTTAACCATTTCACACATGATTAAAATATCCTAAGTCAATTAAAATACATGTTCGTGCTATTTAAAAAATTATCTAAACTAAGTTTCGGTATCAAGAGTTCTTGATATACTGCTGATGATGCCACCCCTAGAACTATGCTAACATGTACAGCCTAATCCTGCGGTTGGGTGCCTGGCAAGCTGATTTTTAATTAGACACCCACCCTTCATTCAAGCCAATAAATACATTCATACAGTAAAAACTATGCATTCACTATCCTAAGTTAACCTAATTGGTTCGGCACAATGGGATAATCTCTTGGGTTTTTGTTATTACGCTAGTGGCTACCCCCTCCTATTACATGGAGTTTTTTAATAGAAAATGTATGTGATATCCAAAAAGTACATGTTCAGAATAAAAATTGGCCATTTTATTAATATTGGATGGATTCTCGTGCACACTTGGAAGCTAACCGTGTAACCACGACATACATTCTTTATGTACTTTTTCTTTCAAACTCAATTATCAACAGTAGATGTAAAATGGGTAAAAAGTCCCTTTTTGAAACAAGACAAATTTTTTAAGTCACGGGAGGATAAATTTAAGACAATCAAGACATATGCATCTTAAGAAAGCAAAGATAGCACAATATTGGCTAGTTTATAATGTATGCTTTAGAACCTATTAGAATAGATACAATGATATGATTGGTATTATATTGGAGAACTTAAATTATTAGATGACAAATAAGTAAACAGCAATTCTTCATACTTTAGCAACTGATGTTGCCGAGATAGTTTTCATCTTCAATTAGAGATAATTTCCATCAAACGGTGCTACGGTGTGAATTAATTTAACAAAAAACTATTTTCAATTGAAACTTCTGTTGAACCAATTTTTTTTAAAGAACTTTTTGAATTTTTTATCTGAAGTGTTCTCAATTTTCACTCATCGATTGGTAAATTCTGTCGTCATGAGGTGGTGAGGCGTAAGGTTTTCTGGTTTGATTCTTGGTGTATCTTGTCTCGCCATTACTCTTATGAGTTTGATCCTTACATAGACAATACATCCCAGTGACTCAGCTTTCTTAATTTTACAAAAGATAAGAATGGTTCATCGAGAGTTTGAGGACAGCTAAACAGCCTGAACAATTTCTTCTGTATAGAGCTCTTGTAGAAGTGGTTGTTTAAGTGGACAGGAGAGTTCAATTATTTACCATGGTTGAGGAATGATCCGCTCAAGGAAAGATATTCTATAAGCAAGCTAAATCCAGTGAGGACAGATCTTTGTGACCACCCTGTTTGATCCTCGATCCTTCTTTTAAGGAATGACTGCCATAGCTACAATTGATTTACTTTTTTTTTCTTAATCTCAGTTTGTCTCCATAGAGGGTGTTTTGCAAAGAAAATGATATGGGTGGCTATTTCTGTAGACCATGCCATTTGAGACCTTTCAAAGAAGAGAGAATCACATTCGTCCGGTTCGTTAATGTTGGCAAGCTTTGAGAAAAAGAGGCTGGTGATGATGATGATGGATAGAGGAAGTTGGGGTTTATGATTCCAAGCTCTGCATCCTTCTGTCTTATTGTACTTTCCTAGTTCCTTAGTTCAGTCTATTGGTTCGATCCTTCTTTTACGGAGTACTTGGTTGAATTAATAATTTATAACTATTTAATTATACAGTAAAAAAAAAGTTCAAATAATTCCAAACTTAAGAAGATGGCTTTTTGCCGTGCTTGAAATTTAGTGTAATTATTTTATATATAATTAATTTTGTTAACAATAAATATTTTTTATTTTTCTTCTTTTACTACCTGTTATTTTGTCGGTCCGCCTAATGTTGCTGTGTTAGTCTGCCATAATATGTGTGAAAGTTCAGCAAAAATACATACCATTCAAGGTCTGGTCCATATGCTCTAAGGTCTCATCATCCAAGATTCGCAATCTGAGACCACTCCTGGATCAGCCATCAGACCAGAGACCGCGAATAAGTAAATGAGAGTCAGAGTCGGTGAGTAACAGAGTTGATCATTCTGAATTAATGAGAGAGGTTGTCTCACAGTTTGCCATCAGGAGAAGGCTTTCCAACAATCCACCACCTTCAATATATACAACTCGGTGCGACAACTCACTGTTGTCACCCCTAGCATGAAGACTCCACGCTGAACAATAAATCTGATTGTAAGCCAGTGGTGTCACCCCTTAAACTTGAGCATTTATTTAATTGAATTTTTTCATCTACGAGGCTGTTCTATCCGTTTGAGGGAAATATCCTAGGACACAAGAGAAGCAAGATCTGCACCACAATATATATTTTTAGTATCATTTGCTTGTGTATGGTGTGTGTGTGTTTCCAGGAGAAAATACACCCTAACATCAGGAATTTATTTAAATACATGCTCTATTAATAACAATATTATATTTATGATTCCAATTTAAAAATAATTTAATTAAAAAACAGAAAAAAAGGCAATATAAAGATGATTAATAAATCAAAAGTAAGCAAACTCAATTTCAAAACCCAAAAGACTTGTACTTTGTCGGAGACCATCGTAACCCTTGAGTCATCATACACTGCAGCAAAGGTAGTCTGGCCTGTTGGTTGCTTTTTCACTCTAGAAGCAGATGGTTTGAGGTTGACTGGATGCGCAAGAAGGACTGTTTATGATGGAGAATCGATGACCTGTCAGAATTTGAGTCAGCATATAATCAATCCTTTGTTTGTTGACCCTGGCTGCGGTTACTCCATAAGTCCGGCTAGGATACTAGTGGGGGACATCTTTGCGTTCTCTGGGCGTGTTATGCCCCGGAGTGTGGAATGATGGTAGACTTTTCCAAGGGTAAACCGTACAATGTAATGTTTCTGTTTCAAGTTCTACCCCGTTTTAAGCGGAGAGAATGTCCTACCTGGTTGGTCTTGGGGCTGTGCTGGCTCGGTGGTTGCCGTCAGCACCAAGTAACATGGATGGCTAGATGTGCACTAGTACAAGGAAAAAACATTTAAGCTTTGCCCAAGAATGTACTATCATATGGGAAAAAAATATTCACAGTAAACTAAAAAAAATTGACTGATGATGAACAACTGTGGTGAGAATGTTTTCATTGTTCTAAGGGGTTTAATCATTTTAAAGCATTCCATGGTTGGAATTACCTTTCTAAAATAATGTGATTAATAATTTTGTTTGAAAATATGATGTTTGTTAATTGACCTGCAGATAATCTATGTGGAGTTTCAATATTCATGGAGGTCATTAGCAGGTGAAGAAAAAAGAAGACTAATTGTTGGGTTCATCAAGCTTTCGGCAATTTATAGTGCCATCATCAGGGCTTTCCCAAGAGTGCAGAAAATGGAAATTATAATAAATATTTATAATAAAACTTTTATTAGCGAGATGACTATTTTCTCCATGTTAAATGTAGTATGCTGGCCATGTGCTTCATAACCTTAAACCCAAGACACTTTTACAATAGTTTCTTCATACAATTTTACAATAGTCCTCTCTAATTGTGTTTCGTTAAATAAACAATTATCCAAGTTTCATATAAAGTATAGCAGAAGAACTTATGGACTTTTATTGCTTGGTGGTATATATATTCTTATTTAAAGCTTCTGTTTAGATCTATTCATTCTATTTTTTTACTGTTGACAATCTTAAATTGTGTGATTTCTCCCATGTTTGTGGGATGGTGAACCTGAAATTTGGTCATTACTGATTATTTTGGTCTGCTTATCCACGCTTGCTTGGCTGGGCTCATATTTACAGACGGACTCACAGTTGACTCAAAATTGCCTCTTAATAAACAAAAGTTGAATGAAGCACTTTAGTTGCTGTGTCAGTGGTGTTTCACCATTTCGTCTTTCCAAGTTTTTTCTCCATTCCAAAATAAAATTAATTTTATTTAACAGATACTTGCTAATTATTCTGCAATCCTAACGAATCTTGCCATTTGTTCTAGAATTTGTCATTTTAGTCATATGAAACTAAGCTAAAAGCTATAAATGTATATTTTTTGATTGGATAATAACAATGGATGAGCAAATTAATAAAAAAAATTAAATTTAAAATAACTATTTTTAAATGTTTATTGATTTCATGTTTGATAAGTTATAACAAAATTGTTGGAATTGGCCGAATTACATATTTAAAAGACATTGTACAATGTGCTCTTATATTTTCAAATGCAATACATAAAAAAACACATTTCATGAAGGAGGAAGCTTGGCCGGTTTGGCAGTGCAGTCAACGTTCCAGGCCCAATCGCACTTGAGTGTCACAGGGTTGAACTTCCTGAAGAAGATGAAGCATGCTCCTTCGGACGACTCTCCACTTTCACAGTGGTGGTAGTATCTGCAGTTTTCCTCGTCCGGCGAGTCATAGGTCTTCTTCTCTTCGCAATAGAACGCAAGAGACAAGCCGATGATGGCCAAAAATAAGAGTCCTGGAAATTCACCGAACATTACAGTTATTTTATACTCTCGATGTTTTCCTTTAAATATCCTCAGTGGAAATATAAATATTCCCGAAAAAAAGTTAATATTACAAACAAATTTTAATGTACATTAACAACCATTATTTTTAATTTTTTTACGAGGGTTCGCAACAGCAGAGGTTATATCAACCCTCGGGGTGCCCGTGTTTTTGAAAAAAAAAAGAAGCTCATTTGTAAGGAGGTCGGGTTCGAATGCAGGGCCACTGGATTCGAACCCGTGACCTTTACCATACAGTGATGAGCGCCGTGTCAATGCCTAAACCGTTGCGGTCACCAATGCCCCCCCCCACAACCATTATTATCAAAATTAAAAATATTAAATGAAATTTATTTTAAATAATTAGTTAATTCATCCCAAAAAATTGCTTTATTTACTTGGATTTCAGATCAATTAAAATTTCAATGCTTTAATAACAAACCACATTTAACAACGTTTTGGAAAACTAGATATCTATTTAAAGCCAAAATTGGACCAATATATGCACATAAACGATAAATAAAACATCTATAAATTTTTTCAAATAAAAAATTCCCAAATGCCTTACCTGCTTTCATCATTTTTTCCTGAAGAATCAATACCAATATTTGTGCAAATTGCTTTTATACATTTAAACCCACTTGAGAATTATCTCAAGATAAAAGTTTAATTAATTCTGTCAAGTGGTTGTTTGAATTACGGTTATTAAGCCACTTCATAGCTAAGCTACCGACATCTCACCTCTAGACTTGAAAATGTACTGTAAAAATGGTATTCCAAAAAGTGTAATTAATTGCGAAAATTGAAATCTGAGCTTGATTTAAATTCTCTTGAAATGCAAAGATTACTAATTATTTTTATTGAAAATTATTCAAAATGATATCGGCTGTTCCTTCCTTCTAGATTTATCAATTTTTTCACTCCTCCTAGATCTCATAGAACTTTAAAAAAAAATTGAATCACATTCATCTAAATTTGGACAAAATATTCTTCTCGACACAACAATGAACACAGCAAATAAATTTCATCAACTGAGTTGGTACAACCTCGTCGAAAGTTTTGAATGCACATAATTAACTTTCCATTTTGATGGTTAATCTATAAAAGAACTTATCAGCGTGTGCTGAGAATATATAAACTTCAGTTTTTACATCACTGGAAACCATCTGCAGTCATCAGGAGGTGAAAACCAGTGTACCATCTGCGGTCAAAAGGATTTTACTGTAAGTGTACATTTAGTTCAATTCACAATTCTTTTAACCAATTTGAAATATTTTTTCCTTTTATATTAAAGAAATATTAAAAAAAAAAATGGTTCTCCCCAAATTCAAAAAAGACTGATTATGGTTCGGGAATTCAATGAAGACCTGAATTTGACAAGAATCATCGGAATATCTCCAAAATTAGTGAACTCTTTTGAACTTAATCAGCCAAAAAATTTCCAAAATGTATTTTCCTCTCTTCATTTTATATATAAATGGACAAATGTGGGCATCCCAAGAAAAGTGGCACACATAGTGCGAATGACGCCAAATTTGAAATCCGAATTTTAAATGTTATCATCAAATTCACTAATTTCGTGGTATGCTTGAACAATTAATACATTACAATTAATTAAGGTTTGTAGTTGAGATGAAAAAAGCTAATGGCACGAGAGGGATTCGAACCCACGACCTTCGGCTAGATACGCCGCTGCTCTACCACCTGAGCTATCGTGACCTCGATCCACTCGGACATCAACTCCCCATCTCAACCCCACCTTATGAGTTTTCCCTCCTTTTGCCATTTTTCAAATGTTATCACCAAAGACTTTCAAGTTTTCCATTCCCAACTGCCCACACAAAATTCTATGTTTGCAATAATTGACAATTATACAATAATTGACAATTATAATACAATTATTGTATTTGTATGTAGTTATTCAAGAGGAAAAAAATAACAAAGTTTTTTTTTTCATTTCATATCAAGGGGAAATTAGCAAAAGGAGATACAGAACTTTTTAAATTTAAGTGATGAAGTTTTAACATTTTAAGCCTTTATCATAGGAAAGATCTTGGGAAGGTTCACATATATTTTTTAATTAATGGTGTTATGAATTATGTTTATTAGCCAAGCCAGACAATATATTACGCGTATGCGTATTGGCGAGGAAGGGCATCGTGAAAAAAGGGCCAGAGGCGACGGTGGAATCCGCGGGATATTTACAAGCCGAGAGTCTATCAAACCAACCACGGTCCCCCATAATTATTTATTCAACGGGGTTTTGAGTATGAGAATAATGTTTATTTTCCAGTTCATTTCAAGGGAAAAAAAATGAAGTAACTTTTTAAGCCTTCATTATAGGAAAGATCTTTGGGCTGTCAATAATTCAATGAGACTTTTAAGTCCCAGAATAAAGTTTATTTTTTGTTTTATTTCAAGTGAAAATATTTTTCTTAAATTACAAAATATAAGTTGTACGTTGTTGGTCAAGAGGAAAAAAAAAGAAATTTATTTTTCATTTCATGTCAAGAGGAGACCATCAAAGGGAGAATTTTTTTTTAAATTACAAAATCAAGTTTTAACATTTTAAACCTTCATTGTAAGAAAGATCTTTGGAAGGAACATATTTTTTATTGGGATTTTTATTTGTATTTAATTACAATACAAACAATAAAATACACTAAAACAATTACATATTTACATGAAGAAAATGAAATTAATACATAATGAAAATGAGAATATCCCTAGAGATCTATTTAAGGGCTACCATCAAAATCTTAGAAAAATTTAAATATATAATAAAGTGTTATACAAAACGAAAAATTATAAAAATTAGTTTATAGGTACACAAATAGGGGTAAGTCAATTGTTAAATTAAAATGAATTTAAGTTCAAAAATTAATTATTGAATGGGACTTTAAGCCCCAGATTAAAGCTTATATTTCAATGTATCTACTAATAATTTAACAGTTTGTCCTAAATGGCCTAAAACAAGGTGATCTTGTGTAATGTTAAGCAATTATCGGTGGTATAAATTGTCTTGCAAATTTCAGGTGGGAAATCAAAGAGTATTAGCTGCATCCAATTGCTCTTCCAAGATTGGGTAATTGTCGGGTTTTGCTCATTCCATTTGGTGGAAAAAGCCCCCAGTGCTGAATTAACCGTCATCCACAGTGGAAGCGTCGTAAAAGTTATGCAAATTGCAATTACGTTGCAGTCTTTCTGTCCCACATAGCGCACTGAGTGATGTACCTGATGGACAATGCAAAAACGCACTCAGATCTGAGGTGAGATGAAAAAATGAGGATTGACTTATTGACTCACTAACCCGGTTTTCAGCTCTCTCCTCACCAATAGCCCAAATTTCACCCCTTTGTTTTTCATTATCCACATCTTTTTACGACGTGTCATATTGCATAATGTTTAATTAAAAAATCTTTAACCTTGATTGATTGCTGTCATTGATTTCATTTCAACGGGCTATTTTGGATCGCTTATCTCAAGGGGAAAATAAAGAATCAAATAGTGGAATCGTGTGCTTTTTTTTAGAAGTAATTTGCACTCAGGAATTGTGCTAGGAAGAAAAAAAAAAAAAAAAACAGCATTTGACATTATCATTATCAAACAAACAAGAGGACAAAGTAAGTGATATTTTAATTTTAACCTGGCACTTATAATCAAATTATCACTTATTAAATGAAAAAAATATTAAGAATTAAAAAGTAGTACTTTACCTAACTGATAGCAGCACTTGTACTAATAGTGCAAGTTTCCCCAGCATGGACTGGTCTTGGGAACTAAAAGTCAATCCTATAAAGTAGGAAGTTTACGAGCTGACAAACAGCTGAGGTCATCACCGGCTTTCATTCTTTTCCACTTCTTTCACGCATATTTTGTTTTAAACTACAGCCATTTGAGCGACTCAATCTGGTTTCTGACTCTGCTTTTAAATGTGTACCATGTCATTATCTTAAAATTCTAGCCTCCCGTTTGCATCTTAGGTTGTCAAATACAAAATAGAACAAAATATACAATACATATATATTCAGCACCACAAACATAGATGCCTGGCCACAGTGTACTCGATTTTCCTCAGTGCGGGGTAAATTTTCAATTAAGGGAAAATAAATTTGTTAAAATATATATTTCTATATTTTTCTACTATACAATTTTCTTATCTTTAATGTAAGACATCACTTCAATAAACAATTTATTTGTTTTATTGTTAGTCGTTTACCCCACTTTTGAAGGAAGAGAAACAGGCTGATGCCTTACTAGGCATGCCAACCGATGCCACTACAACTTCACCAATAAGTACAAGGTACTTATACTAGAAGGGCAAACTGGGCCAAAGAATACTTCTGAAGGCCAATTCCTACTCGTATATCGACAGCTCAAAAATATATAGAGGCATGGCATAGAGGCAGCAACCATCTGCAAGGGTAGGCCATGTAAATAACCAACGGAAACTGAGGGAGGAGATGCTAGTTTAGGCATGCCAATTGATGGCCACTACTCCAAAATACAATTTTACTAAAAAGTACAAGGTACTGATACCAGGACGGGAAGAATGGGCCAAAGGAAACCACTAAAGGCAAACTCCTACTGGTATACTGACAAAACCGACAAGGGCATGGGAACAGGAGTCCTGGAGATGAATTCAAGGCTCAAGCTGATTTAAACTTAGGTTATTACAGTTTTCCATTCTGAAATTATAGAGTTGAACACTGTTGCCAGAGAAAGAAAAAAGATATGAAGACATTACAGGAAGATAGCCATTTTCTCTGATATCCAGGTAGTGCCTGATGTTAAGGCATTAAAGGCAAAAAGCCAAATTCTATGGAATCACTGGCAGAAATTAATGATACCTAGCATGGTTCCCTGAGCACCTGAGCATTCGGGACATAGAGACAATGAGAAAGCGGACATGGTCAAAAAAAGGAGTCAATATGGATTATCTAGGCCCCGAACCCTATTGTGCATCTTGCTACAAAAAAGATACATCCAAAAATGGAGCATGAGTCCTCAACTTGGTGGAACCCCAAACATGAGTCAAGCAAAGAGATTAATAGAAGGGCCATCTGTACAGACTGCAAAGGAATTACTGGAAGGTAATCGCAACATAACTTCTGGTTGACTTTTAACAGGGCTGCTAAGAAGGCACCAGATAGGAGTACAGATAGAAGAAACACTCCCAGGAAGAAGAGGAGACTGCAGAACACATGGTATATCTTTGTGAGGGGTCTATGTAAGTGAAGATTGTTGCAACTAGAAGGGGAAAAGCCACAAGCAAAATCCTAGACTATGAGCCACTGGCAAGGTTGTTTAACAACCTGAAGGTGGACAGTGAGCTAAACAAATAAAGGAAGAAAGGGATGTCCCTGACCCTATATTGCACAGTGCAGCGTTAATTTAGTAATTTAGCAACAGTAGGTTTTCTTTTTTTTGGCCTGATCTCTAGTTTGGGACACCTCAACAATAGTTGGATCTTAATCCTGTCTGGCAGGAATTAATTTACTTTATTATACAAGGTGATGTTTTTGAAGGAGGCCGTGAAGCCATCTTCTTACGATGTAATGTAAAAGAGAATTTTTTAAACTTTAAGTCTTTATTACATTTTAAACATAATATACATTTGAATATACAAACCTTACATATTATAAGTTTAAAAAATTACTGTACAAGGTGGGTTCTCGTTTGACTGTAAATAGTTTTGAAGGTCAGCACTTGGTGAAAGCCGCGAACACCGCCCAGCGGACGTCCGTCGGGCTGCCCCTCGCCGCCTCCGCTTCCAGGTCGAGTTCCAGAAGATGCTTGATCCTCTTGAGGGCGGTTTCGTAATCCTCGTCGAGGAGGGGTGCGAAAGCGTTTTCCAGGACATCCGAGGCGTGCGCGAGGACCAGGAGAGAGAGGAACCTCTTGTCCATTCTCTGTGGGTCATTGACCCATTTGGTCAGCACCCCTTCGTGGATCTTTTTCATGAGACGCGCCTTGGCTGTCACCTGCGCGATCGGGTGGGTCGTCATTTCGAAAAGGAAAAAATTTTGCTTTTCAGTCGTGAGGACGCCTTTCTCGACCAGGTTCTTGGCGAGCCGTTCCCTCACCTGTTTCATGTGGTATTTCAGTTTGAGCGGGTTCCACGTCTCACCGGTGAGGTATTCGATCCAGTTCTGGACGGTCTGCGGAGGGTTCATCTCCTTCATGTACTTCAACGCCTCGTCGAGCAACACGTCCCCGGTCGGGGCGTCGTTTTTAACCACGATCTTTTTATTCAGAAGGGATTTCCTCCTCACGCTGTTCTCCAGCTCTATCCTGCCGCGGAGTCCGAGCTCGACTATTATGCAGCCCCGCAGCCCGCTGGAGATGCAGTCGTTCCAGAATGAAGTGTAACCCTCTTCTTTCAAACCGAGCAGAAGCACTTCTTCCATGAGAGTCAACGGGCTCTCCTTCGATTCCCGTCCTTCGAACTCTTCCGGCGGGGCATCGTTCATCTTCTCCTCTCGGGGTGCCGAATGACACCGGATCCGCCTTTGAACCAGGCCTTCGTTGCTGTTCATCGGAGGGAAAAAAGAAAAAACAAAAACAAAACAGATTTCAACGAGACGATCTAGCGTTGTCGCCACCTGGCTTTGGCCGTTCCGGGCTCGAGTGCCTTTCTTGAAGGTGCCCCAGGACTGAAAAAACAAAATTCAACATACGATTTTGCCATTCTCAAAATTTTGCGTATGACATTTTTCCAAAACGGCTGACTCGACGAGTTTAATGAGGAAAAGTTTCGCAATTACAAAATCTTCCAGATCAAGGCTGGTCTCAAGATTAACTTAGCTGGTTCAAAAGTTTCACTTATACAAACCGAGTCGTTTATTTTATACAATCATATGTTTATTGTTTTCAATGTAAAAAACCCCCCTTCAGTTTCTCCGCATGAACAATTCCTTTTATGCTATTGAATAATTACATAAGGAAGAGTTAACCTTTTATCCAAGCAGAAAAGGATTTTATTCCAGGAATGATTTTTGTTCGACTTTGTTAAGCCGAGACGGTTCAACTCAATTTGCTTAGTGAAACAGCTGTTTTGTTATAAATGTGTACGTTTTATGTTATTTCATGATTGCATAATCTCCAAACCTGTCTGTCATGATCCACCATCTAGATAGTGCAGACAGCTTTATACAAGTAATTACCACAACAATGGTGCAAACAATTCATTCGGAACTAACTAGGATTTATTTAATTTTCTAATTAAAACCAGTCCAGTTTAAGAGCGAGGATAAACGGAAAAACTGATTCAATCTTGATTTATAGAGTTTCCAGGTCCACTTTTTTTCTTTATGCGCCTCATAAAACGGAAAATGTGTTAACTAATTTTCAAAAGGGAGGTTTTAATCGACCCAGCTCTCGCCCAGTATGTCATAACTATAATCGTTTGGACCCATTTTGCAGGTTGGTTACATATTTCAGATGTAATATAGATTTTCTGTTTTAATATTTCTGTTTGTATAGATTTTTTCCAATAATGAAGTTTCACCCCGAAGTGATGTGCACCTACCCGTTTATGCTGTTGGGTCGCTAGTGTTCCCCATTAACCTGATACCCTGGAGATCATCGCCTCCCATACAACGAGGTTAGGTTCGCCAGCTAGGTCATTTCAGCTGTTATGCTGCTTGGTCTCTAGTATCTTCTTTAAGCCAGATGCCCAGGAGATCGTCGTACTTATTGTAAAGGATTGTTCTACTCTCAGAATTCCTTTACAAAAAAATGAATCGACACACCCCACCTCAATTATTTTTATAAATGTAGGAAATGGTCGCTTCTCAACCAAGGAGTTAGGTCTTTTTAAAAAAGATAGTTCCTACTCATTGTAATTTGTTATCAACGATCCGGATTTCGAGCCTACAGCTCATCATCAGGTTGTAGAGCCTTTCATTTCACTCGAAATCCGGATCATTGAAAACAACTTGCTGTGAGTAGGAACTATCTTTTTAAAAAGATTGAACAACCCACTCACTCCACAATTTGTCATTTCTATTAACGGTATTAGGCTCCAGGGGTTACCGACATCTGGATAATTTCAGCCCTCAATGCATGCAAAACATAATCTAGCCTAAAATTAACTTCTATAATATGGTGTGTCGACCCTATGGTCTATATCTCAGGGGAATTCACCTACCCAGTTATGCTGCTTGGTCTCTAGTAACTACCTTAAGCCTGAAGCCCAGGAGTTCGTCGCACGTTTTTTTGTGAAGGATTGTTCTACTCACAGAATTCCTTTACAAAAAATGAATCGACACACCCCACCTCATTTTTCTATTAATTTAGGAGATCGTCGCTTTCCAACCAACGGGATAGGTTCCAGGGACGTTCAACCGCTAGGTTATTTCAGCCCCTAACGCATGCAAAACATAATCTAGCCTAAAATTAACTTCTATAATATGGTGTGTCGACCCTATGGTCTATACCTCAGGGGAGTTCACCTACCCAGTTATGCTGCTGGGTCACAAGTATTCCCCCTTAACCTAATGCCCTGGAGATCGTCGCCTCCGAAACAACGGGGTTAGGTTCCAGGGGGTTTTAACAGCTAGGTCATTTCAGCCCCCAACACATGAAAAACATAATCTAGCCTACAATTACCTTATATAATATGGTGTATTGACTCTATGGCCCAAATCCCAGGGGAGTTCAACTACCCAGTTATGCTGCTGGGTCGCTAGTAATCCCCTAAGTAAGTAGTAAAACCCTTAACCACGATGGCCTGGAGATGGTCTCTCCCCAATTAACGGGGTTAGGTTCCAGGAGTTTTCGACAGGTAGGTCATTTCAGCCGTTATGCTGCTTGGTCTCTAGTATCTCCCTTAAGCCAGATGCCCAGATGATCGTCGCACTTTTTTGTAAAGGATTGTTCTACTGACACACCCCACCTCAATTTTTCTATTAATTTAGGAGATCGTCGCTTTCCAACCAACGTGGATAGGTTCCAGGGACGTTCGACCGCTAGGTTATTTCAGCCCCTAACGCATGCAAAACATAATCTAGACTAAAACTAACTACTTCTATAATACAGTGTGTTGACCCTATGGTATGTATCTCAGGAGAGTCACCTACCCAGTTATGCTGCTGGGTCGCTAGTATCTTCCTTAGCAGTCATGGCCGGGAGATCGTCCCTTTCGAACCAACGGGGCCTTTGGACAACCAGGCCATTTCAGCCCCCAACGCATGCAAAACATAATCTAGACTAAAACTAACTAACTTGTATAATACAGTGTGTTGACCCTATGGACTATATCTCAGGGGAGTTCACCAACCTAGTTATGCTGCTGGGTCGCCAGTATCCTCCTTAACAGTCATGCCCAGGAGATCGTCCCCTCCTAACCAAACGGTCTTTGGACAGCTAGGCCATTTTAGCCCCCAACGCTTGCAAAATATAATCTAGTTTAAAACAAACTTCTACGTACTGTCGCACAAATAAATACATTCACTCCTTTGTACATTGAACTCATTCTGATTAGTCGGTGAAGTATTCGCTATTTCGATATTCTTTCAACGGCCTTCCACACAGTATCTAAATTAGGATCAATGGTGGACTTTTATAATTATTTCTCCTATCGACCCTGGACACACACACACACACACTGCTGAGGGGCGATAGTGTCGCTATATTTCACCATCAGCCTCTCCTTTTTTCATATTCTTATCGTATATAATAGTTTTTTCTTTTGACTTGCTTTAATTTTCAAACTTAGTTCTATTCGACTATTACGGTTCAAGAGAAGAGAAGGAAAATTTAAAACCCAAAACTAAAATTTTAATCGAATTTACAGTCCGATTTGTCTGGAAACTGAACACGTCAACGCTCGTTTCTCGACGTTTTTAAAGGTTGTGAGGCGAAGACAATTTTGTTGCCCCAGTTCTTGAGATATCCGGCCTTTGAACGATGCTTAATCATGTGCATGATTGCGCCTGGCTCAACGCTTCTCTTTTTTACCCGTCTCAAAGCGGGGCGCATGCTATGTTTGCTGAATTCTGAACATAAATCGCCCCCGGAGAGTAACAGTGGACGTCTAGAGGATTGAGCATTTCCTGCAGGAACACTAAATAATGTCTCCCTCTCACGGTCTCTTTTGAGACGGATTTTCCACAGGCTCGAAGAGACGACGGGGTATGAGGACACGTCAAAATTTTGAGCATTTACAGAGAAAAATAGTTGGAAAGGAAAATCAACCTAAAAACTAGTGAAATGTCACCAAATGTCTTTCAACTTTCAAAACTGCAACTTATCTTGATTAATTTAGTATAATTTTTATAAAACACAATAATCAGATTTTTCATACTCTACAGGGAGAGAAGAAGGATCAAAAGAAATCAATGTGGTTTAGTCGGTTGAAAAATCAGAGAAATGTCTGCGATGTCAAAATTTTATATTTTCCATTTTGACCGTGTAATACTGATAATTGTAGACCAATAAAACTAAAATAAACAGAAAAATGTAGTTTAGATGCTAACAGGAAAAAAGTCCAAATGCTTAGTAAAAAACCGACCAGGGAAGGTTTTCATCTTTATTGCGCTCGTACGATCAAGATTGCACGTTTGGTCCGCCCCTCCTTGCTCTAACCCTCCCTGAAAACGAGTATCAGCTGGATGCTAATTAGCCGAATTGATTTATCCGCTGATTTGGCATCGAAGATAGTTAAGCAGCAAGGTGCGAAGGGGGTCAGCGTCTCGCCCCTCCCTACTTATAACCCTGACATAGCGCCATTTCACTGTAGCCGAGCGATCAGAGAGTCAGAATCTTGGTTCGTAGGTCATTAGTTCGATTACTATCGTCGCTCCTGAAATTTTCTTTTACTAATCCTTTCCCCAAATATAAATATATCAGCATAGTTCCATTTTCTAGCTAATATGGAAGGTCATAAGGACATTAAAAAAAGAAAAAACCAGGTGCTTCACCAAGCACGAAAAATATCTCAGTTTATAAAATATGAATAATATCTTCATCTACTTCCAAGCCGTACGGTCAATGATTCTAAGATACTTACGCCGCAAGGTGCGAATGGGGGGGGGGGGTCAGCGTCTTGCCCCTCCCTGCTTATAACCCTGACATCGCGCCATTTGACTGTAGCCGAGTGATTAGAGCGTCCGAAGGTTCGTCGGTCATTGGTTCGATTACTCCCGTCGCTCCTGAAATTTTGGTTTAGTACTCCCATCCCCAACAAAATATAAATCAATTAGTATGATTCGGTTTCCAGGTAAATATGGAAGATCATAAGGACATTAAAAAAAGAAAAAACCGGTTCTTCACTAAGCAAGAAGAAATATCACAGTTTAAAAAATAATATCTTAATCTACTTCCAAGCCGTACGTTCAATGACTCTGATAATTATGCCGGAAGGTACGAAGGGGGTCAGCGTCTTGCCCCTCCCTGCTTATAACCCTGACTTCGCGCCATGTTACTGTAGCCAAGCGATCAGAGAGTCAGAATCTTGGTTCGTAGGTCATTGGTTAGATTACTACGGTCGCTCCTGAAATTTTGGTTTAGTAATTCCATCCCCCACAAAATATAAATCAATTAGTATGATTCGGTTTCCAGGGAAATATGGAAGAACATTAGGACATAAAAAAAAGAAAACACCCGGTTCTTCACCAAGCAAAAAGAAATATCACAGTTAAAAAAAATATTGATCTACTTCCCAGAATTAGGTGGGAAGGGGGTCAGCATCTTGCCCCTCCCTGCTTATAACATCGTGCCATTTGACTGTAGCCGAGTGATTAGAGCGTCAAAATCTTGGTTCGTAGGTCATTGGCTCGATTACTCCCATCACTCCTGAAATTTTCTTTTACTAATACTTTCCCCCAGAAAATATAAATCAATTAGTAAGATTCGGTTTCATAAGGTCATAAAAAAAGGAATGGGTTCTTCACCAAGCAGGAGGAAATATCACAGCTTTAAAAAATATCCACCTACTTCCTCCAATTAGGTGTACTGACAAGATATCCAGATTTAAGGGAGGACAGCGATTTGCTTCTCCCTACTTATAACCCTGACGATACGCTATTTTACACAAGGACTTTTCTAATCAACAGTGCAAAGTCGAAATGGGTCAGCGTTTTGCCTTTCCCTACTTATATGTCCGAATCCTTTACTCAAGCATTAAAATGAGTTTTTGCTTTATAAAAAAAGGAAAAAGTTAGTAATGATTTGTGAATGTGGAAAATTAGCCTTTCCACATTTAGAGCGAGAGTGTACGGACCATCTTTTCTCACGAATTGATCTTTAAATGGTTATTTTCACAATTAGGAAGAAGGAAAAGTTCTAGTTCAAATTCAACAAGGGCCAAACAGTCGGGCTTGTGCAAACTTCTGTCATATTTCATCCGTGTGTTTGGCAAAAGCAGCGAGACGATACGGGCCGGATTTTTCCTTTTCAGGAAATCCGTAAAGCCTCGGCCTCCGCAGACATATTCCGGGCGGGGGCAGCGGGCTCTCGAGCGGGGGCGGAAAGGGGGCGCCGCCCCCACCACTCGAAAAACATCAGTCTAGGCCGGATCTCGGTAGCTCGCGTATCAACCGCCCCAGCTATGTATTTTGTACTAAAACAACGTTGAAGAGGGTGAGTTTAGAAACAAGCATAAATAATTACATTGTGCCATTTTTCAACATCGGATTGACTTGATATCTCGAATAAAATCGAATCGAAACTCGGCCTGTTGCTATCTCAAAATGAAACCGGATTGTAGGGAAATTTTTTATTCGTTTTGGCTCAATTTCGAATTTGGCCTTTGTTAAATTATCCCACCAACTTTAAACTTAAGTTTTGTCGCCGATTGGATTAAAGAAGTAAACCCCAAGTACGAATTTTTGTAAACATATTTTATACCAAATCTTTTATACAATTTTTACAAAACTTAGCAAAGTTTTTAACTAGAAAAGCCAATTTTTTCTTAGCATTTCTTTATCTTGAAAAATAACTAAATTTTTTAAATGTAATCTTTACTCCTTCAAAACGTCACCCAGAAACTAGAATTAACATTTTCATTAAAATGGTAATAAAAGAAAAAAATAAACAAATAATTGATACTAATTTGACTGGAAAATTATGTTCTTTCTAGGTTTAATATGTTAAAATTTTCGAAAGAACTTTTATTTATTTGGAAAAAGCTGGATTCGTGGAATACGAACTGTTGAATATATTTCACATTGTTGGGGTTAAATTTTGATAATAATTTTGTCTACTGTATTAAAGTCTGTTATTTATGAATATTTCTCGTAAAATAATTATACGACAATTTTAAGAAAAAAACCCACAATTTATTAGCCGACGATGAAAATCCGATTGGTTAGAAATATTAAGTATTTCGAATATTTTTTTTGTTTGGCTCACAACCAAATTGGCTAACACGTCATAACTAATATAATCAAAGTTAAATTAATTATTAACCGTGCACTAGAAATTAATTATACGACAATTTGCAAGAAAAAACGCCACATTTCTTTACTAGCCGACAATGAAAATTCGATTGACCAGAAATTTGAATTAGTTAGAATATTTTTTTTTGGCTGTCACGACCAAATTGTCTATCAAATTATAAATAATATAAACAAAGTTAAATTAATTATTAACCGAGTACTAGAAATTAATTATACGACAATTTGCAAGAAAAAACGCCACATTTCTTTACTAGCCGACAATGAAAATTCGATTGACCAGAAATTTGAATTAGTTAGAATATTTTTTTTGGCTGTCACGACCAAATTGTCTAACAAATTATAAATAATATAAACAAAGTTAAATTAATTATTAACCGAGTACTAGAAATTAATTATACGACAATTTGCAAGAAAAAACGCCACATTTCTTTTCTAGCCAACAATGAAAATCCGATTGGTTAAAAATATTAAGTATTTCGAATATTTTTTTTTTGGATGTCATGACCAAATTGGCTTACACGTCATAACTAATATAATAAAAGTTAAATTAATTATTAACTGTGTACTAGAAAATAATTATACGACAATGTGCAAAAAAAAAAAAAACAAAAAAAAAATAAATTTTTAACTTGAAAAGTCGATTTTTTCTTATTACCACTGTTTGTTATTTCTTTATCTAGGAAAATAAAGAAATTTAAATCTATACTTCTTCAAAACGTTTCCCAGAAACTAAAATTAATATTTTCATTAAAATGGTAATGAAAAAATTAAATTGCCAATAATTGATACTAGTTTGACTGGGAAATTATGTTCTTTCCAGGTTAAATATGCTAAACTTTTCGAAAGAACTTTTCTTTATTTGGAAAAAGCTGGATTTCGTTTATATTTTTCAAAAATCTGCACAGTTTCTAATTTTTTAATAAATAGTTCAAAATTTATAGAAATATTGGCCAAAAATCAACAAGTCTTTCGAATATTGTTTTTTCGTCTATGTTACTAAATTTTTACCAAGTTGGAAGTAATGTATACTTTTTTATAATAAAAAGAAAAAATAATGAAAAATAAAGTAAAATAAATAGAACGGACTATTAAATATATTCACATTTTTGGGTTTAATTTTATATTAATTTTGTCTAGTGTATTAAAATCTGTTATTTACGAACATTTATCGTAAAATAATTATACGACAATTTTTAAGAAAAAAAGCCACAATTTATTAGCCGACAATGAAATCCGATTGTTAGAAATATTAATTACTTCGTTTTTTTTTTGGCTCTCACAACCAAATTGTCTAACAAGTCATAACTAATATAGTTAAAGTTAAATTAATTATTAACCGTGTACTAGAAATTAATTATACGACAAATTGCAAGAAAAAAATCACATTTCTATTCTATCCGACAATAAAAATTAAATTGATTAAAAATATTAATTATTTCGAATTTTTTTTGGCTATCCCAACCAAATTGACTAACAAGTTATAAATTATAAGTTAAATTAATTATTAACCGCGAACTAGAAATTAATTACACGACAATTTGCAAGAAAAAACGCCACATTTCTTTACTACCTGACAATAAAAATTAGATTGATTAGAAATATTAATTATTTCGAATTTTTTTTTGCTATCTCAACCAAATTGACTAACAAGTTATAAATTATAAGTTAAATTAATTATTAACCGCGAACTAGAAATTAATTATACGACAATTTGCAAGAAAAAACGCCACATTTCTTTACTACCCGACAATGAATATCCGATTGGTTGGAAATATTAATTATTTAGAATTTTTTTTTGCAACAATAATCCATTCTCCAGGCTTTTTAAAATAATAATTAACATTATGAACGAAGTCTGTTTTTTGTTTTAAATTTTGGTTTATTATTTGTGGGATAATAAGTGTTATTTTGGCATTTGGTGCTAAAAATGCTAGTCGACCGGGAATCGTACGTTGTACGGTGAAGGTGTTAGTCTGCTGTCGTGCCAGGTGGGTTTGCCAAGTTCAGAGATCGTTTTTCTCCTGGAACAAAAGAAGGTCAAGTCTTTAATTGAAAGTAATCGAATAGATATGATTATAGAAATGGCTTAATTTAGCGTATCAAAGGCGAAATTCGAGTCAATCAAAAATAGATAAATAAATATATTTAAAATTTATTTTTAGAAGAAAGTATATTGCTTTTTGTTTTTCTTTAACGACTTGTTGTCCGACATTGTTAAATTGTTACACTTGGACTGGGCTTCAGAGACTATCTACAACTTTGAAATTACCATCAGATATTAAAACTTTGGGGAGGGGGCTGTCACGACCAAATTGTCTAAGTTATAGATAATAGACAAAGTTAAATTAATTATTAACCGTGTAATAATTAATTTGAAAATAATTATACGACAGTTTTCAAGAAAAAAAAAAACCCGCCATGTTTCTTTATTAGCCGTCAATGTATATCAGATTGAAAAATGAATCAAAATTGATAATTATTTAGGAGATTTTTTTGGGTTCTCACAACCAAATCGTCTAACAGGTTATAAATAATATAGGCAAAGTTGAATCAATTACTAACCGTGTACTATAAAATAATTACACGACAATTTTAAAGGGGGGGGGAAGCCACATTTCTTTTACCAGCCGACAATGAAAATCCGATTGGTTAGAAATGTTAATTATTTCGAATATATTTTTTTTTTGGCTGTCACGACTTAATTGTCCAATAAGTTATAAATAATATAGTCAAAGCTAAATTAATTATCAACCGTATACTACAAAATAATTTACGATAATTTTATAGGGGGGAAAAACGCCACATTTCTTTTACCAGTCGACAATGAAAATACGATTGGTTAGAAATGTTAATTATTTCGAATATATTTTTTTTGGCTGTCACGACTTAATTGTTCAATAAGTTACAAATAATATAGTCAAAGTTAAATTAATTATCAATCATATACTACAAAATAATTATACGATAATTTTATAGGGGGGAAAAAACGCCACATTTCTTTTACCAGCCGACAATGAAAATCCGATTGGTTAGAAATGTTAATTATTTCGAACATATTTTTTTTTTGGCTGTCACGACTTAATTGTTCAATAAGTTATAAATAATATAGTCAAAGTTAAATTAATTATCAACTGTGTACTACAAAATAATTATACGACCATTTTCAAGAAAAAACGTTTGTACACATAACATTAAATTATACAAATCAAAATTCATTGACAGAAATAAAAGCCTGTGATACCTTCATTAAATACATTTTGTATGCATATTCAAAAACAAGGACTTGAAAGTTTTGGACATACAATTGTAAAGTTGGGCATACAGTAATTTGTATAATTTTTTGACTTTTTAAATCTAGTTAATGGAACGTATAATTTTAGAGCGTTACGAGTAGAATATTTATATATATTATTTACAGGGTCAAATTTATTCCTATTTTTCTATACGTAGATTACACAATAATTGTAAATACATGGTAGTGTGAGCAGAACTAATTTAGTAAAACTTCAAAAAAAAAGTTTATTGATCCTCAAGACTGTCAATAAATGGCTTGAATAAATAAATGCATAGTAAACACTTTTAATTACTTTTAGGGAATCCAGACTCAAAATACTCATTGGACGGGTTTCAAATTTATCGCCTGGCCACAAAACGACTTTTTTACCTGACCCCCCATTACATCGACAAGATATCCAGTTTGCTTAAATTCCAGATATTTCAATGTTTCATTTTTGACTATGTCAAAAATTTCTTTATGCGAAAATCTAATCACTGGTGACGGTTGACTATATCTTTGGAAATTTACAATTCACACCAGGCTGGGTGTTGTTAGAGGATCAGAAAGAACAGCTGCTACGAGGTCGTGGGGGTTCCAACTGTCATTCCGAAATTTTTTTTTTAAATAGTTGATTATCTTCACCATTTTGGATCTATATTCTCAAAATACTTTTTTAAAGCGGATTTTCTTAAAATCTCACGAATCTAGAGGTTTACACGTTATTATAAATTAAATCTTAAACATTTCTTCATATCCTTCGATTTAATTAGTGATCAGTCTTCAAATTTTTAATTGTATATTTGAAAACGATGTGGATTGAGGAAGATCAGAAAGAAAATCACTCGATTTGTTCATCGAGCATTTCATGAATTAAAATTTTCATGAACTTAACCAGGACTTTGTAAACAACCATAACAACGTGGAAGCAAGCTCGATCTGATGTTTTAATGAACCCGAAACCACAATTTTCGAGTTTTTTAAGGTTTTTTAGGTAGTTTTTTTTTAAATTGGTAAATAAATTTTTAAAGTTTTTATATTTAAATATTTTTTGTATATTTTTACATTTTTGAATATTTATTTCTTGAAAACAAGAGTGGATGGTAGTGAGCCATCTTGATGATTTTTAACCTCTTCCCTGATTTTTTAAAAATTTATATTTTCTATGAATAGTCAATAGTTGAAAATTGGTGTTTACTTTGTGGCCTAAAAGAGAAAATATGTATCCAATTATTTTTGAGATTGATAGAATTTGAGATTTTTTCTTGATTGCTTCAGGCTAATGAGCCTGCGTTTTGGATATTTTCGTCGATTGAAAGAAATTTAGTTAATTATTAACCGTAACTAAAATAAACTATAATCAACTGAGTGCTAAAACGTAGAAATTATAAAATTTCCAGTTGGTCATTTTGGTCTATCTTCGCCGTTTTGTATTTGTACAAGACATTGTAAGACGTATTTTTGCTTTTGTTGTTTTTTGTGACTCATCCTCCTGTACACCGCAGAGGAGACATCGAGAGGAAATCTCACAACGGTCAAATTGTTCGTAAATGAATGAACGACCAGTGTAAGATAATGATGGATCTTCAGTAGTAGACCAACCACTGAGGATGGCGAGAAGACTAAACGTCCTACAGACCAAAACATCAAGGATAAGTTTTTGTTTGTTGACGTACGAACTAATCGAAGGAAATCGACTGTTGGTAAAATATTCAGAAGTTTGTTTACTGTGGGATTTCCTTTTTATATCTGCGGAGTGGATGACCTGTAGTAATCATCACTGAAGATGGCGAGGAGACTAAACTTCCTAGAGACGAATTCATCAAGGATAGGTTTTTTTTTGTTCACGTACGAACTAATCGAAGGAAATCGAGTGATGGTAAAATATTCAGACGTTTGTTTACTGTAGGATTTTCTTTTTATACCTGCGGAGTGGATGACCTGCAGTAATCATCACTGAAGATGGCGAGAAGACTAAACGTCCTAGAGACGAATTTATCAAGGATAGGTTTTTGCTTGTTCACGTACGAACTAATCGAAGGAAATCGAGTGATGGTAAAATATTCAGACGTTTGTTTACTGTGGGATTTCCTTTTTATACCTGCGGAGTGGCTAACCTGTAGTAATCATCACTGAAGATGGCGAGAAGACTAAACGTCCTAGAGACGAAAACATCAAGGATAAGTTTTTGTTTGTTCACGTACGAACTAATCGAAGGAAATCGAGTGATAGTAAAATATTCAGTCGTTTGTTTACTGTAGGATTTTCTTTTTATACCTGCGGAGTGGCTAACCTGTAGTAATCATCACTGAAGATGGCGAGAAGACTAAACGTCCTAGAGACGAAAACATCAAGGATAAGTTTTTGTTTGTTCACGTACGAACTAGTCGAAAGAAATCGAGTGATGGTAAAATATTCAGACGTTTGTTTACTGTGCGATTTCCTTTTTATACCTGTAGTAATCATCACTGAAGATGTCGAGAAGACTAAACGTATCTTAGGGGCGTAAACAGCAAGAATAATTAATTGTTTGTTCACACTCTAAAAAGCGAATGAGATGATTAACACCGTAAAATATTGAGAATTTGGTTTATTGTGAGGTTTCTTTTGAATACTTTTGAATGAAGTAGTAGACACACCACTGAAGACTGCGAGAAAACTAAACGTGTCTTACAAGCTAAAATAGCAAGGAAATGAAATGTTTATGAAAAGCGAGTGTAAGGGGATCCAGTGATGTTTCACACAGTATTCGGCAAGTGAATTGTCTTTAGTAGTATACACACCACTGAAGATTGCGAGAAGACTAAACATGTCTTATAAGCCAAAATGGCAAGGGTAATGAATTATTATGAAACGAGAGTGGGGGATTCAGAGATGATTTATACTGAATTCGCCAAGGTAGTAAACACGGTGCTGATGCTGGCGGGAAGACTAAGTATGTGTTACAAGCCAAATAGCAAGGATAATAAATTTTTGATGAACAGGGAGTATAATTAATAAACCAAACATCGACGCCGGATTTATTCTAGCGAGTCAAAATCGGTAAAGTTTCGTAAACATTTGGTTTTTAGCGTTGATTGTTTTTTTGTTCTTGCTGGAAGCAATTTGATAATTGAACCACGTTATTGAGCGGGATGAGAAAATCGGTCATTTTACGCCAATCCCGTCAAAAGCGGCCAATCTTCAAATTGAGACTGGAGAAAAACAAACCAAGGAAGAGGGAATCATGGCGAATTTCCGCCCGATGTCCTCCAAACCGGCCCGGGGAATATTTTTAGAATTTTTTTTAAATCGTGATTTCCATAGGATCGCTATTTTATACGGAACCGACGAGGAGATGATTCGCCCTATCTTTCGCGTCAGGACGTAGGCCGATAGGGCTCAGATCCTTTTAGATATTGGCAAATCCATTTTTAATACATTACGCGATTCTGGGAGCGTAAGGGAAGCTAATAAATCGGCTTTTTGATTTTCGGCCCGATTTCGAAAAAGCGAAGGCACGACGAAACAAAACGGGCCGCCGTTCTCATAACCGAGAAGATATATAATACGAGCGACTCGATACGGCATGAACGAGGGTGCTTTTTTTCCCTTTGCAACCCCCGCCTGAAAAGAAGACATACAAAACGCTTAATACCGCCGAGATTAAAAAAGGAAAATCTAGCTCGTTTGTAAGGCGGAGTTGGAAAAGTAGTAATTATTGTTAATAAAACATTTCTCAGAATAAACCGTGACTAAATTAAAACAAAAAAAATCTTATTCCGCAGGATCTCACTTTTAAAGATTAAGGCCTATTTTAACCACACATTCTCGGGTCGAATTACAGCTAACACAGTTTTCTACAGATAATACACGCGGCCGAGGATAAAATTTCCTACCTTTTCTTTTTTTTTCTACTCGGCAAATATTTGTGGACCCTGGCCGACCCGCCATTTCAATAAGACCTGTCATAAACGGAAAACCGGCGACGGGCACGTAAGGCGGGCGAAACATTGCCGAGGGCGTAAAAAGAGCGTAAAACGCAACAAACCCGACTTGATTCAATTAAGTCAACTCTGTCGTAACGCCGTATATATACGTATACGTTAAACCGTCCTGAACAACTGAACATTCCTTATTTCACTTTGAGTAGGGGTCAAATAAAAAATAACATTATGTACTAAGGATTTACTAATCAGTTTCAGGAAAAAAGTCATATCTAACAATGAAAATCCGATTGATTAGAAATATTAATTTTTTAGAATTTTTTTTGGCATTCACGACAAATTGCCTAACAAGTTATAAATAGAAAAGGCGAATAAATTAAATATTAACCGTGTACCAGAATATAATTATACCACTTTTTTCAAGAAAAAAAGGGCCTCAATTTCTTTATTAGCGAACAATGAAAATCCGATTGATTAGAAATATTAATTACTTAGAATGTTTTTTTTTGACAGTCACGACCAAATTGTCTTACAAGTTATAAATAATATAAACAAAGTTAAATTAATTATTAACCGATTGCGTAGAAATAATAATTATTTTGAATTTATGTTTTTGGCTGTCACGACCAAATTGTCCAAGTTATAAATAATATAGACAAAGATAAATTAATTATTAACCGTGTAATATTTAATTTGAAAATAATTATACGATAGTTAAAAAAAAGCCACATTTCTTTACTAACCGACATTGGAAATCCGATTGGTTAAAAAATTAATTATTTAGAATATTTTTTTGGCTCTCACAACCAAATTGTCTAACAAGTCATAACTAATATAGTCAAAATTAAATTAATTATTAACTGTGTAATAATTAATTTGCAAATAATTATACGACAGTTATCAAGAAAAAAAACCACATTTTACTAGCCGACAATGGAAATCCGATTGGTTAGAAATATTAATTATTTAGAATATATTTTTTTGGCTCTCACAATTGTCTAACTATTATAGCCAAAGTTAAATTAATTATTGGCCGTGTACCAGAAAATAATGATACCACTTTTTGAAGAAAAAAGCCATATTTCTTTACTAGCTGACAATGGAAATCCGATTGGTTAGAAATATTAATTATTTAGAATATATTTTTTTTTGGCTCTCACAATTGTCTAACTAATATAACCAAAGTTAAATTAATTATTAATCGTGTACTAGAAAATAATTATACCACTTTTTCAAGAAAAAAGTCATATTTCTTTACTAGCTGACAATGGAAATCCGATTGGTTAGAAATATTAATTATTTAGAATATATTTTTTTTTGGCTCTCACTATTGTCTAACTAATATAGCCAAACTTAAATTAATTATTAACCGTGTACCAGAAAATAAGTATACCACTTTTTCAAGAAAAAAAAGTCATATTTGTTTACTAGCCAACAATGAATGTCCATCCGATTAGTTAGAAATATTAATTATTTAGTCCTTTTTTAAACCAATACTTAACATAAAGATGAATTAATTGAAAGAATTTATTTTTAATATTCGATTTTTCTTGTCAAAAAGTGTCTTTCAGATTTGGTTATTTGCAGAAAAAAGGTATATAATAAAAAGAAATAACGTGTAACACTGGACACAATCGTCAGCCTGGAAATAAAAGAGGCGGGGAAAAAATTGGTACAATCATCCTTTTTCCCCCTTCGCCCGCAATCATAATTGCATCGCGATTTTATCAAAGATGGTGACAAGGGAGGGAAAAAATAAATAAAAAATAAACGAAGGCGGTAATAAATCGTCTGAAACAGCACAAAAAAGGGAGAATCCTCTTCAAAATAATTTATTTTTCTAAGCAAGCCTTTCTTCATTATGATTAGGGATTCGTCTGTCATCCCATTTTAGAGTTGGGTCTCAATTTTTTGTGTTCGCTGTCATTTTTCACTGAGCTTTCTTGTATTTTCCAGGGAAAAATAAAACGAGAATTGTTGTTTTAATCATCATTTCAATTCATTTGACGGAATATTTTAAACAATTTTTTCCAATTTTCCATTGAATCTGTTGTTATTTCAACTTCCGACAAGATAATTATTCAGAAATCGTGAGGTGCGGTCTGGTGTGATAGGTTTCAGAAAATGTTTCTTTATCGTGCCAACATTTCGATCATTATTGAGATCATCTTCAGGGCCTCGGATTCACAAACATTGTTTACATATTGCAATTACATTTTGGATGTGGAAAAGTGAATTTATACAATGCAACGCAACACGACACGCAAGAATGACACCATTACACAGAAGACAAACACTTTGAGTGAGTAGAAATACTTTGATTGAATATAAAAAATATATTTTGATTGTATAAATTCACTTTTCCACATCCAAAATGTAATTGTAATATGTAAACAATGTTTGTAAATCCCAGGCCCTGAAGATGATCTCAATAAAGATCGAAACGTTGGCACGATATAGAAAATGTTTTTCTGAAACCTACATCACACCAGACCGCATCTCTCGATTTCTAAATAAATACCTCTGTGAACCTTCAATATTAGAGCCAAATTTAAAATTTGAAGTTTGATCGTTTCTGATCTTTTTTCTGCTTATTTTACCTCTTTGTAAACATGTGTAGCATGTTATGGCTCCGTTTACTTTTCACAAATACATAAAATCGACCGAACAACTTACAAATATGACGCAAACCAACCGTTCAAAATGGCGTACGGAACGTGCCTGATTGACGCAAACTAGGTGGACGAAGATCGAAAAAGACTATTGGTTCTGAAAATATTTTTTATGCCTGTTAAGCCTCAAAATCGGGGGACCGCGGTAGCCGAGTGGTTAGCATGAGAGACTCTCACGCCGCGGTCGTGGGTTCGATTCCCACCGTCGCCTCTGGCCCTTTTTTCCCGATAACCCCCAATTTGAACACACATGCCAAAATTAATCAGGAAAAAGAGAAAGCAACAGTCCTCTATACCTGAAAACTGAAAAACAAAGAAAAGAAATGAAATTTTCTTTTCTGAGATTTTTCCTATTTATTTTGTTTTAATTAAGAGTGAATTTAAAGGTAAGGGACTGGTTCACCTTCCTACTAGGAAAAAAGTGGAATCGACAACACGAGGGCTGGAAAAAACAACAAAGCCCCAGGAGAGGCGCTTGAGAAGGGGTCTCTGTCTCTCATACCATAGCTGGTTGCTATGGTATGGGAGACTGAGACCCTCAGACACTCATTAGGTCATGGCTATCGTTTGCTCAATCCACAAAAATAATTAATGGTGTACCGCAAAAATAATGAAGCACGGTATACAAGGTATGAGCGAGGATCGTAATTACGAGGTGAAACTATAACAGGAGATCAATTCTGGATCAACTGATCCACACCGTCTAGATTTTCATCTGGGTTTGTTAGAAAAGTGTATAAATATAACATAGACTTATTTCAGTTCTTTGTGGACTTCCGGCAGTATTTTGTTCCAGACTGGTGCCATTAGCACAACGCCAACTGCGGCCCTGGAAGTTTTGTTAAACCTCCCACCAGTTCACATTTTAATCCAAGGAGAAGCCAGAGCAGCAGCCCACAGGATCATAAATGGACAACCATCTGCTAGAATAGGCCATGTGAATAAACAATTGAAACTGAGGGAGGGGATACAGGCAGATGCTACTAGGTATGCCAACTGATGCCACTACTCCAAAGTACAACTTCAACAAGAAGTACAAAATACTGATACCAGAACGGGAAGAATGGCCAAGGGAACACCGCTAAAGGCAAATTCCTACTGGTATACTGACGGATTCAAAACCGACAAGAGTACGGGAGCTGAGGTTTTCGGGATGAACCCCAAAACCGAACTGGCGGTAAACCTAAGCAAGTATGGCTGAAATCATATTGATTGAACAATGCGCCAGAGAAATAAACAGGCTAGGAATACATTCCCGGAAGATAGCCATTTTCTCTGACAGCCAGACAGCTTTCAGGGTCTTAGCCTCATGCGAGGCGAAGGCAAAGAGTGTTTGGAAATGGAGGCATGGAGGCAACGAAAAGGTTGACATGTTGGCCAAAAAGGGATCCGATATGGACTCCATGGGCCAGGAACCCTACTGCGGCTTAGCAGCTTGCTACAAAAGAGGTACGTCTTAAAATGGATCCTTAATGTGTCCAAAACCTGGTGGAACAATGCCACAGGTATGAGGCACCTACGTCCCACCAGACCGCATCTCACGACCTCCAAATAATCATTAAACTGTAATGAAAGTTGACTCGGGTAAGACAGATGATAGACGACTGCAAGGAAGGTCTAGAGATGGTTGACCTCAGAAAGATGCAGATGGACGATGTAGGAGTGTTGGGGGACTGGGCTAGCATTGTAGTGGAGAGCAGAGCTCTTCAAGGGCTGTATCGCCGAGTAAATAAGTAATTTAAAACACCCAAGGATCTTTTAGTAAATAAGAAGCATAAATATTTATAGTAGGGAAAATAAACTTTTCAAAAGTTGTATTTTATTTATGAGAAGTTTACCGTGTCCTTTAGATGGGGCGCAAAATGTATGCAATTCAGCGTTTCTGCTTAAAATTAAGGCGAGAAACTTTGGTCATGCGAGGAAAACTTGTTCGTCGAAAAGGGGAAAAACGGATTGAAGTCTAAAATAGTTACACGGTTTAAAAGTGGGGAAGGTTGTTTCAAATGTGCTTTCTTTCATCCGGTCGGATGTTAACCGCTTAACGAGTTTATTCTCCCTTAAGGTTTTTGTTTTAACGCCAAAAACAACCCCCTTTAACAAAAGGGACGTCATAGCGGATAAATACGCGGAAACGCCGGCGCCTAAACCTTTGCTGGAAAAAGTTTCAAACAAGTTTCTCCACGGAGCAGGACGGCAAAAGTTGTTTATGGGATTGCCGGGCTGAAACGGTTACTTTTCCTTTTCAGTGGATTATTAAATAGGGGTTTTTTTGTCTTTCAGCCCGGGCCGACTTCCGGTCCTGGGGATTGTTTACCCCCGGATCCTTCGGAAGTCCAGGATAGAACGGATCGGGCGGAGGCGTCGGCCTTGTTTTTAATTAATTCGCGCCCACTCGAGCAAAGAGACCAATTCAATTTAGGATAATAGCGTTATTAATTGCATTCGCCTCTTTCCGAGAAAATTACAAAAGATTCGGGGGAATCTTTCGAAAAGGCCGAGTTGTATTAAATGAAAACCATCTCAACAGAGGAGATTTGATTTCGTGAAAAGACTACGATGACACAAGTAAACAACGCGTTTCAATGGAAGGTTCAATAATACGCATTGGCTTAGCACGTACCACCGGGGAAAAGAGAATAAAACGCTGTTAATAGAAAGTAAAAAGCCAAACTTAAAGCACTGGCCTTAATCTGAGTAAAGTCTTGAACAGTTCGGAACTGCGGGAGTACATTGGGAGGAGAAGGAACAGAAAAAAAATTCACTTGTTTGGGTCCATCCATGGGTACACAGGACGGAAGGGTGATGGACTGTCCAGGAAGGGCATCTCAGCAACACTATGCATGTGTAACAGATAACAGCTCCCCGTGGCAAGTTGATAAATCCTGATTACACGACATTTGAAAACTGGCAAAAAGGGAAAATTCGAAAGGTTGTAGGTTGAGATGAGAAGTTGGAGTCGGAGGGATCAAAGTCACGATAGCTCAAGTGGTTAGAGCAGGGGCGTATTCAGCCGAAGGTCGTGGGTTCGAATCCCGCTCGTGACACTACCATTTTCATCTCAACCAAGACCTTACATAAAAAGTATAATTAATTGAAACTTCCATAGAAGGTTTCATGAAGTATATCGTATTCGTACGAATTGCTTTAAAGGAAGACGTGAGATATCTGGGAGTCATCTTTGACTAAAGGTCAACATTGATCCAACACCAAGGAAAAGCACATAAAAAGCCAGGCTCTAAAGTCCAAATGATCCTCTGGCTTTAAGTCGGCAGTCCGATGATAAGCTAGGGGTGTGATGGGAGAAAAAACATTTTAGTCGGGAGTAGAATGATTCTGCCAAAAAAAGGAAGAAACCGCAGTAACCCTGCGTTAATAAATTCATTATCTGTTCAAATAAAAAACGAAAAACTAAAATTGTTGGCTGGAAGTTTACTTATAATACTACGTGACGGGTAATCGATGGATGTCATACGATCCTTAACCAATTTAAAAAGTATCGAAACTGAATGAATGTTAGAGAAGACGGTTATCACGCTTCTCAATAAGGCATGACAATAACAAATCGATAACCTTATAGACATTATATGCGACGTGCTATTCATCCAGCTTAAGAGATTTGTTGTTACTCGGGGACAATATTTTTTCCTATGAAAAGGAACGTCAGGAAAATTGATTGTCTCATTATGCATGTATTTTCTGATACGTGATGATCTTATAAATTAAGACAATCATAACTGCCAAAAGTGGAAAAATATCTGAACATATCTTACCTATAATAGACGGCTCCAAAACCGACAAGCGTGTGGGAGCTGGTAAATAAGCTACAGCTTTCCAGTCTGAAATCATAGCAATTGAACAATGTGCTAGAGAAATAAAACGGCTAGGAAATCCCGGAAGACAGTCAAGCAGCACCAAGGGTCCTCATGGAAGGCAAAGAGTGTTTCGAACTGCATGGAGGCCCTGACGGAAGTCAGCGACACTAATGAGCTGACCATGGCATGAGTCATACAGGATCTCTGGGTTCTGAACCCTATTGTGGCTTAGCATCCTGCCACAAAAGAGGGTTTTAAAATGGATCCTTAATGAGTCTAAAACCTGATGGAACAGGTCCGATGGAGGCCCGCGAAGAGATTCATAGAAGGACCGTCCGCAAAACTGACAAAAGAATTACTGGAAGGCAACCGCAACCGAACCAGGATTCTGGTTGGACTCCTGACAGGAAATTGCCATTTAAGAAAGCACATGCACCGTATCGGAGTTCAGACAGAAGAAACATTGTGCAGATACTGCCGGGAAGAGGAGGAGACCGCAGACCATATTTTATGTTTCTGTGAAGGTCTATGTAGGTTGTACCCCTGACAGGGCACTGCCACTTAAGAAGGCACTTGCACCGGATAGGCAGGAGTACAGACAGAAGAACGTGCAAATAGTGCCAGGAAAAGAAAGACACCACAGAATACATTCTATATTTCTATGAAGGTCTATGTAGGTGCAGGTTCTTGCAACTAGGACAAGAAAAATCGCAAGCAAGATCCTACGCCCAGGAGCCGTTGTCAAAGCTGGGGAGGCTGGTTAACAATCTGAAGCTGGCCAGTGAGTTATAAATAACAAGGAAGCACCGGTCGAGGTGCAAGCCTTGTGGCCGCATCTTTTATCCCAATCCTCTATCCCTACTTATAATAAAGAATAGTAAGCCAATGTCACATTTTTATGCTAGGTAGTTCGTCCAGTTTGAAAAAGTTAAAATCAAAGTCTGCTTGACCTCACTGGCTTGGTTAAGACGTATTTCGCCATTTCACCATCTTCAGAGGTGAGTCTGATTGCCCAAAATGATCGATGATGATGAAAAACTCTATATTCTGCTTTATGGTAGCAAATACCACTACCTTGTTAAAAATCGTTACTTTGGATAAAAATACGTATTAATTTATTTTATAGTAGTTAATTTATTATATAGTACTATATTTTCACCATTTTGGTCTGTACTTAAATTTGGTTTTGATATCTGTTGTTCTCCATACTCGTCGTTTTATCAAAACACACTATCTACCAGATAACGAACAGTATACAAATAACGAAATGTTAGGCTTATAAGCGCGTGATTCTCTGATGTCTGGTTTGGTACCTGGTGGAACATACCTTAGGTATGAGGCACGCGAAAAGATTCATAGAAGGACAATTCTCAAAACTTACAAAAAATTAACTGGAAGGCAACCGAACTAGGATTCTGGTTAGACTCCTGACAGGGCATTGCCACTTAAGAAGGCACATGCACAGGATAGGAGTACAGACAGAAGAACAACTGTGCAGATATTGCCAGGAAGAAGAGGAGACCGCAGAACATATTCTGTGAAGATCTATGTAAGTACCAGATAACGAACAATATACAAATAACGAAATGTTAGTCTTATAAGCGGATGATTCTGTGGTGTCTAGTTTGCCATGAATTCTGGAACAAGTTCAAAATTCCACTACCATGACGTGAGATGTAACAATTCAGGGTGATACAGTACACTGCGCCCTTTAAGTGCTATTGCACCTTCGTTCTGTATCTATAGCACACCATTGAGTCTCTATCAAGATATTTGATTATTAGGCCAGGTTTTTATTGTATTTCTTCAACAGTTACCATGTACAGCCTTTATTTTCGGCGCATAAGTGTACCAACACAATTCATTAGCAGGTGCTCCTTGCAGTATATGCACCGTTGGTTAGTTCTTCCTCAAGTGCCCATTGAGTCTGCAATCCTTCGAAGTTTTTTCTTTCTCTGATTCTATTGTCTTTCTTTCCAAATCTCGCCAGAAGAGTTTTGGATTGTCTGCGTCCAGTGAGTTTCCATTGTTTCCTCACGGTCATTGATGTTATGAACCCCTTGCCTCATAAAGGTTCAGCTCCTATCAGCGAGTTTAATAAGCTTAATTACGAATCGAACTTATGAATTCGGCAAGCGCTTCTCACTTGTAAAGTCCGTTTTCAAAAATAAGCTATTCTTTGGTTTGGAAGCAAATTTGTATAATGAACCAAATATTGCACTGATAATTCTCATTACAAGTTTAATAACATATTATGTGGTGTACTTTGAGGTTCAAAGTGTTCTGGAAATTCACTATCATTGACCATAATGATTATGTTGTATGCTCATGGTGCACCAACGTCTGAACCACACTGTATTAATTTTTGTCCAAAATCCTGTCTCAGAATGCATCGAATAGCGATCTTTTTTTTGCACCGCCCAATACATAAAAGAAAATGAAACGCCAAGACATGTTACATAGTACAATCAAGGTTTAAAATAAAAATCTCATGAAATATCCAAACAAAGAAGTCAAATAGTTTTTCAACCCAAGAGCTTTTAAAACGTTGAAATTAAAGACCGCAAAATTGTATATTCAGAACACCCCCCCCCCCAGGGTGAAACCTTACCTTCACATGAACAAATCCTCGAATGTAACAGATCGTCATTTTGAACAGCGCGGTTAAACGTACCCTTGGCCGAACAACCTTACACGTGTCAAATTTCACGTACACAATTACTGACCAGTACCTCGTACAACACCGGTCATACGAGCTCACAACGGGCCTTTAAGTACATCGATCTCGGATTCCGGGAAGTCATAAAGATGTAGCATCCGATTTCTAAACAGCTGTAAAATTTAATTAATAGCTTTTGTAGTCAAAACTGATTTGTGGAGCCTTTGTTTCAAAGAGACAATAACCTAAATTCACACGAATCTCAGAAATCTCACAAAATAATGGTTATAGTCATTTTTGTCATTCGAGAGGGCTTAACGTCATATTGATACTATTATCAATTATGAAGCAGTTTACTCCTTTATTTTCTATAGCAGATTTCACATGTTTAGGACGTTTAGAATCATCCAGATCCGACCATCCGCGCTGTTTCGCTCTGTCAGATTCAATTACTAAAGACTGCGAGAAGCAGAAAGATGTCTGAAGAACAAAAGAGCAAACATTGCCTTGTATCTGATTTTCTGATTAATATTTAATATATAAGATTTTTTCTGATTAATGATTTAAACTCGGACTAAGTTTTATCAAGTCTTACATGATTGTACACAAAGGATTAAGATAAAAAACACTCAGTGCCTTACGTTCTGGAAAGTCCAGGAGTTTCTCAAGGAACAGTTCATGGTTCAACTTTGTTATTTATATCAGATTGAGTAGAGTTGCTGTAATTTCATTTTAGGTGAAAGAGTGGTCTTAGAGATCAAACCTTGAGTGACTTGTGTGGTGATTAGTGNATATATAAATGGTTTGCATAGACATCAAAGGTTGACTTTTTGGATTATATACTTATAATTTACTCTGAGAATAAGTCAATCAATAATCAATAATATCAAATCAAATAAGTAGATAATCCAATGTCAATTTTCTTCTTTTGGATATGGAGAAAGCAAATGTGAAATTTTCTTGTCCCATTTTAAAATTTGCAAAAAATATGAGGTCCCTAATGTTATAACTAGTGTTGTTCATTCATTTCACTACGGTACTGATTGCTAGAATGTTAACAAAAATTTAAGCCATTTCCCTTGTGCTTTACGTTTTGTAAAGTGTTAACGTATCATGAAGTGTGGTTTGGCAATTTAAATTTAATTTTCATGTGTGGCGTTTGGCTCTCTCAACACGTTACAAAACAATGACACATCTACACAGAAAACAAACACTTTGAGCTCTGATGATGATCTCACTAAAGATCGAAACGTTGGCACGGTTTTTCTAAAACCTACGTCACACCAGACCGCATCTCACGATCTCCAAATAATTTTCAATTTTCGTATTGAATCTATTTTGTTTAAATTTAATTTAAAATTAGACAGTATACTCTTGGACAGTCCATGCTCACATACGGGATTATAACATGGGGAGACACTTTTGAGAATGAACCTAGGATATCACATACAGCTCAAATTGCTCTTAAGAAAATATTGTTAAGCAAAAATAGAAAATTTGGCATGATAATATGAAATAAGGTATAAAGATTCTAAAGTACAAATTTATAAGTTATCTGTTAAAGTTTCTCGCATGTATGTCTTCAAAAATAAACTTTTACTTAATCACTTTTGATCGTATAATAAGGTCTATTTTGCTTATAGTGATTACAGTTACTGATTTATATAAACTCAAATCAAGTACAGAGTTGATCACTCCTTGCGGTGTACTGGCAATTCCAGGTCATTTCAGTTATCAGTTTCCAGATCCAACTATTTCTCATTCTCACTTACTCATTTTTACTTACAAAAATAAGAGAAACCTCCAACAGGAATAAAACTAAAATGGAGAGATAACAACAAAACAATGAAGGATCATCCGATACTCATGTCTTCAAGGGACGACATGATCAGGATGTTTGAATTTAATCAAACTTCCAAATAAACCCAGGTACCAAAAAAGAATGGGAACGAGAGTAAAACACCTCCTTTAAGAATGGCTCATAAGAATGTCACACAAGAAGGTACAGTGAACTAAACACTCAAAACCCATTGGACAATACACCATTATCTTCCAAACTGAGGTCCACTCAATCGACAGATGTGCTCAATTCAACTTGACTAAAGGGTACAAAAATAAGAACATAGTTATCATGTCAGATAGCCAAGCAGCCTTTAAAGCACTAAGGTCAAATTTCATTCGTTCAAAGATGGTGTTGAAATGCTAATTAAACTATTAGGTATGCAGAAGAAAGTCAGCCTCTGCTGAGTCCCAGGATACATCGGAGTAGAAGGCAACGAGAAAGCGGACACCCTTGAAGGAAAGCGGCTGCTATACCGCTGATAGGACCCGAACCCTTCTATGGCATAGGAACCCAAACTATCAATAAGTACCTCAGACAAAAGGACAAAAAGAAAATGAAGGATGCGAATCCTAACATGACGCTGCAAACTAAATGGACGTTTAAAGAAGATTGGAATAATCCAAGACGGCACATGCAGATGCTGCAAAGAGTCAAAGGAGACACCATCATACCAACTAACAAGCTGTGGTGCTACACTTGCCCGCAGGAGGAAGTCCTTTGGGTTGTACAATGTGATGACCTTAGAAGAGATTCAACCACTGAAACCAGGCCTACTAATCAGGACTCACCGGTGTGCTATAGGCACAGAATTTTGGATACAATAGCTCTTAAAAGGGGAAGTATATTACACCCCGACTAACACAACTACATCTACATCTACTTATAAAAATACAGTTCATTCAGTTAGGGTGGTGGAGTTCTCGACATTCCTCCATCATCATTAAGTCCTATTGTATAACTAACTTAGTTGAGGGTCGATGGGGGTCGGTATATTTCACAATCGGCGCTCTCACACTTTTGGTTCGCGCTATTAAATACATTTACTCTTAATACAAGCTAGGTACACAAAACTATTGTATTTGGGACAAGACCTGGCACTGTTCGATAAAGTGTGACTCTGTTCGACCTTTCTCAGCGAGGTGTTCGTGGATCAGACAGGTAAGTTGAAAATAAAATAGGCCAGCTTTTAATAACCTGTAAAATATTGCAGCAACATCTACGTCATTGATAGTGGTGAGAAATGCCGAGGTTTTTAGGAGCCAGGGTCATTTGTCGGTTTTATTTTTGATCGATGGCAAGAATTATATTTTAAAACCCTGACGTAGGTGTAAAAGGGTTGAATATTTCTGAAAGCTGTTTTATTTCCCAAATTACAATATTCCTGAATGTACATGATTATTTGGAGGTCGTGAGATGCGGTCTGGTGTGAGGTAGGTTTTAGAAAAACATTTTCTTTATCGTGCCAACGTTTCGATCTTTATTGAGATCGCCTTCAGGGCTCAAAGTGTTTGTTTTCCGTGTAGATGTGTCATTATTGTCTGTCATGTTCAGAGACTCGAGAAGTTTTCGCGACGGAAATTTCCGCTGCACAAGATTACATTCAAAGTACACAGCCAGCGACACACTGAACGTCGTAATATCTCCGTCGAGCTTCGTTGGTGCACCAGTGTCCGTCGACGGAATGTTCACAGAAACCGTCCAAACAGGTCAAAGCAGTGCAAAGAAGATGGGGTGCTCCACACAACCTTAGAAAAAAAGAGGTGTGCAGTCGGACCTGAAGTCAAGCTGATCTAGGATGGAATTGAGACAATTTATTGTGGACGTTCTACAGCCATCCCAAAGTATTGTAAGAACTTGACAGGATAGCGCCGAAGTTCCCCATTTTTGGACTGGGGGAGTTCCTTCCGGAGCACTGCAGCTGAGATGTACAGCTTATTGTACTTTATCCCTGGCTCCATATTTTGGGGGAGGGCTCGCAACACAAATGTGAACTTGAGCCCCGTTGTACCGGTGTTCTTCCATCGAAGAAACTCATTTTTGAAGGGGGTTGGAACCAAATTCAGGGTCGCTGAGATCCGATCCGCCCATTCCATTGATGAGTGCCGTGTCAATTTCTTTCAATTGCGGCCACCGGTCCCCTTAGGCGTCAGAAAAAGTCCAGAGGCGACGGTGGGGATCGAACCCACGACCGCGGGATCTACTAGCCGAGAGTCTGACGCCTTAACCACTCGGCTACCGCGGCCCTCTGAAGTTCCCCATACTGACAGTGTAATTGACCAAGTACTCACCTTTTCATATTCAATGGATGAATCCAATGTTCTCTCCTTTTCTTCTGCTTCTCCATTGCCTTGTAAATACACAAAATGAAAAGTTGTGTCATTGTATCGTACACGATCAACTGAGTCACGAAATCAACTGCATATCCAAACAGTCGTTGAAGTAATTACGTTCATTTCCGCTGTATATGTGGCTTGTTCGGATTGGGCGGATTTTTCGTCGCGAAATTGCCGCCACGAAAACTTCCGTCGCATTCCGTCTAGTGTGGCGCCGGCTAGAATTCCTTACAGAAAGTTGTCCAATTTTGTGTTTAGCACGAAGAGTTTACAACCAGAAGTAGATTGGAAAAAGATATTCAGGAAATTCATATTGTAAACAGGATGAAAAGGTCGGATTTCATCCCGTGCCGGCTTATGGGGTGGTAGTGGCCAGACCCGACGGGCTCATAAACCGGCCTCATCCAGCCCGGCCTGCTGCGTGGCAATTAATCGGATGTAACTCCTCGGCCCCTCGGTGCCCATTCGAAGGCCCAGCCGTCGACCAGGGCACTGTCGCGTTATTGATAACCCAGGACGTGACACGAAACCGGGATCGCTCGTCAAATTGATTCGTCCTCGACGCTTTCCTATTTGTCCGATGTCGGGTCCTGAATAAAAATCCGTGTTATTAGATGTTCATTTGAAAACGCCCCACGTGGAAGAAAACAACAGAAAATCCGAAATGAGTAAATTCGTTGAAGTCATGAGAAGCTTTCAAGAATGGGGTAGTTTAAAAAAAACACCTTTTTTTCATTTTATTGCTGACGTTTCGACCTTTATTCGGGTCATCTTCAGCGCCTGGGTAAATTACAACACATATGTTGATTGGAAAAAATACAATTGAAGATGTAAATATAAATGTTGAACCAAGTATTTGATACTAATATAACATGTGGTGCTATTATGAAATACTTGGTTCAAAATTTATATTTACATCTTAAATTGTATTTTTCTCAATCAACATGTTTTGTAATTTACCCGAATAAAGGTCGAAACGGTGTTTTTCTAAATTACCTCATTCTTGAACGTACCTCATGACTTGAATAAATTAACTCAATTATGAAACAACAGGTCACATATCCAAAATGAGGTTAAAATTGAATTATTTTTCTTGAATTATGTGTCTGATGCTTAATGCAGACCCGCCCACTCGGAATGGGCAAGCGGTGCACCTTCTTGGTCCCTCGGGTTTGGGACAGCTTCTACACTAACGCTTGCGGCTGTGGCACACATTGAGTCGTGAGCGGAGGTGCGTCATCGCTCATCTTGAGAATCAAACCGTCCGGTAAGGCCATGAGTCAGGTACGGACGTTAAAGATCTTCATTGTGCTTTCAAGGTCGACCGGGTATTTGGGAATGCACTGTACTGAAGGGAGCACGAACTGGGGCATTGTTCTCCGTAGACTCTTGGGTTCCTGCTATGATTATACAGACCAAATCGCGTCTCATCAGTAAACGTAACAGCATTAATTGCTCTCTTCTCCTTGCTGGTGGCGGGCTGCAGGTCGTCTCGAAGGGGCATATTATGTAAGGCCAACTTTCCTCCAAAGAATTGTTGAGGTGGCGTGGATGTCATTGTGGGCCGCTGGTTGCGGAGTGGTTGGATTGCTCCTGGTGAATTTTCTGGTGACTGACCGGTGTTCTGGGCTGTGTTTAAGCCCCTGCTGTGGAAGGGTGTGAATGGCATGGCACACATACACATCTCCAGCGGCGGTCAGCCCTTGTTAAGAACTAAGTCGGAAATAAAAGTTTAATTTTAAGTAATAATTAGGAGAAGTACTGGCTTTCATAGGGGTGCCCACTTTCTTTCGGCGGATTGCTAGGCGTTCTGTGCGGTGCGAGATAAGAGAGTCACATGGTTGATAGCTATAAAGCCAATTCCATTAAAAAAAAGGTTGTGTTGATAAAGGCCTTGATAAAACATCTTGTACTTCATTTAGGATCTAGCTGGCACTATGGAAAGGTTTCGCCTTGCAGCAATTTTTAGCGTCGTAAGCCCGGGACCACACGGACTGAGAAACTTCTTCTGCGATATCCACTTGCCGGTGACCTCTATGACTCATTCTCACAATAATATTGTAAATTTCTGGTTCAAGATGATATATATTGATTGTATTTATGTTTGTACGATGTTAACTTGAATAGAGAAACGTCCAGTAAGATCGTGAACGCCCCCTTCATTTCGTAGAATGGGGCGCGGCGCGGAATTGCGAAGGTCCGCAGACTAGGAACCGCTTTCGGCCGCGCTGGTCGAATTTCCCCCCCTCCATCTGACTTGCGCTGCGATTTAGTGTTGATTTTGCAATTCCAGGGGTCACAATCATTGGCTTCGTGTTTACAAATATGGCGTCCGGGGGCAGCCGAATATACCCGAACTCAACGTTTTCCGACCGCCCCGTGTCATTTCTTAGTACTTTCCGGGTGCATAGATAGCATTTGGAAAGAGAGTTGATTAATTTTTCCTTTTTACTAACTTTTGGCATCTTACAATTTAACACAAAACAAAACTAAAAATATTCAATGTTAAGCTGGGCGCACACTAGGCCGGTAATGAGGCGCGTAGCCGGGTTCCAGAACTATGGCAACTTCCTCCGGCTCCCCGCCGCGCCGCACCACCGACTTAGTGAGCGGGGTTACATTCATTTAAATGACAAAATTTTGAGGGTCAATTCTTCTTGAGTGTCGGTCCCGCACCGCGCCGCGCCACCGACCTAGTGTGCGCCCAGCTTAACATTGAATATTTTTAGTTTTGTTTTGTGTTAAATTGTAAGATGCCAAAAGTTAGTAAAAAAAATATATATATAAAAAAAAACTTTCATTCCAAATGCTATCTATGCACACGAAAAGTACTAACAAATGACACGCTTCATTCGTGCCGACATACCTAACCTGTATCGTAACGTCTAACAGCCTACAACTTTATAGGTTATGGGATGTATCTATTACGAATGAGGGTATAAGGACAGGTCAGAAATTAACAAAAGAAATGTATTGGTCGGATTTAAGTAATGTGTATTTAAGAATAAAAATATGTGTAAATAAAAAACAGCTGTTAAATTCATGGCTGCCATATTGGTTACCTACTCCCTAACGGAGAGCAATGTGACTACATTTTCGACCTAACATCTAACATTGGCCCTGGCCTGTTAGATCGAGAAATGTTATCTAGCTGATTCTTAAAAGTCTACGTCATCATTTTTCTCGATCCAATAGGACTTTACAGAGTTAACAGGATTAACACAGAGATCGTGAATCCCCCTGATGTCTTTCCATGGTTAAAGAGAATAGAACTGAACCTACCTTCCTGACCTTTCTCTCCTCTTATCCATTTTTAACACTGGGACGGAGCACAAACAGCATTTTTTTCTTTAATAACTGTGATATTTTTGGTTTGCAGTTCTATTTATGAACCCCGAGAATTGAGAATTACAATTACACCTTAATCCATGGGATTTTGTCGATTGTAAACATTATATATTTGATTATGGCAAACAAAATATGAACTGAAAATTTGCCAAACGTATTCAATAAATAATCGTGTTAGCCTTTCTGCCCGACTGGCACGGTGGACTCGTAGATAATATGCAAACCCTAGTTTGTATGTTAATTCGAATTACGTTAATCACCTTTAATCAGAGGCGGGCCTTTCCCTGTCATTAAATGGGCATCTCTCAACGCGTAGTTTTAGCTTTTAACGAAACACAATTGATAATCCTTTTAATCTGAGAGAATCGAAATTACTGAAACGTTTACAATTTCTAACGATAATTCACTTTTAAAACGGTCCGTCTGATAAACGCGATATGCATGGGAAAGGGGATTATACGTAATCATCGTCGATCCGAAATAATAGTGCGCCAGAGGGACGTGAATAAATAATTAAACGAAAAGAAATGTCCGTTCTGGAGGTGTTCAATTTAACGAAAAGAATTGGATTGGATTTTAAGCTGCCTACTTGAAAACAATCAAATAATTTTTTTTATGGAAGCTAGTGTATTGTTAAAATGAGAATACTTATTTGATGATAAAATTCGAAATTTAATTTAAAGGAAGGTTTTGTCTGAAACAGTCTGCACACTGCGATATCCACATTTCCTCCCTGGCGTAAAGTTGTAATTGGATGGGCTTATGGAAGGGACGTCCGTCCGCCTGGGGGTGAGAGGCGCGGACCTTCGGACTCTTCACAAGCAGTGCACAACCGGGGGAAAATCGTCGAAGGAATTAAAACAGTGATGGATCGATGGAACTGGGTTGAATTGTTGAAAATCCGTCTGGAAGGGATGGCGGAGGTCGTCGGGCGATTACCATGACAATCCTTTCTCCACACTCTCTCTAACTTTATTCAAATCGTCCTACGCCCTCGCATCCAATCCTCTTACACCTTAAGATACCGAACACGTTTAAAGTCTTAAGCACGGAGCATCTTTCTTCTCCGGCTCGTTATAAAACCTGGGCTCCTGATTCCATTTGCTGCATGTCAATTTCTTGGAAATACGAAGTTGACAAACTTAATGGAATAAAATCGAATCTTACTTGAATAAATTTGTGCCCGAGGGCAACAAAGATTCTTTTTATTGGAAAAACATCACTACAAGAAAGACTTTTGGGCCGTACAGGCGTAATACTCAAAGTAGACCTTTAGCATAATTTTAGGTAACTTTTGACTTACCAATTAAATGACAAATAGTAGGATGGTTATTTTATGCTCTAACGCGATGGAAAATAATCAATGAACAAGTATTTTTTATAAGAAGTTTTAAGGATCAGCAATCACCATCAACCAACAAAATGGCGCGAGTGAATACCGCCATCGATTATTAAATGATTTCTTTCGATCCCAACAGGAAGATTACCGATGGTAGCTGAAGGATAATAGAAAGGATGTAAGAGAAAGGGAAAGATCGGAGGGAAAGGGGTTGAAGATAGCAGTAGAAACATCACGTTTCGGGAGTTGCGCCAAGGGCGACATGTCCGAACAAGCTGACTGGTCAATGCATCCACCCTGAGATATTTATTATTTATTTCCTGTGTGCATATTGCTGCAATTCGGCTTGAAAGATGGTTGTGGTGGGGCCGAGGGCCATGTGGTGCTAATAGTTTAGCCCATTTATATCCTTAGTAGCCAAATTACTAAAAAATCACATCAAAATTAGTCAGTGAATACATTTATAATCTCCAGAACCTGGAGGAAAACAATAACTTGATATCTTGGGTACTAGGTGATGATGATGGTGATGAGGATACTAGGAAGCGGGGTTAGTGCTCCCCAGGCCCTGCAGCCTTCTGGCTGATTGTACCGTTCTAGTTCCCTAGTTCAGTGCAATCGATTCAATGCTTCTCAGAAGTACAGGTCATTACTGTTACTGCTATAACTTTTTTTTTGTATGCTAGGTTGTGTCTCTATTGAGCCATCAACAACCTGATGATATGTTGGGTCAGGGCACAGAGGAATTTTGGGTAACGAGAAAGCAGACTGGCCAGAGGAGGATATGCAAGACCGTACATAAGCCCAGAACCTATACTTGGGATAATAAAAACAAATATACAATCCTCCATCGCAAAATGGATCCAATCAAAACAAAAGGAGAAATGGATAATTCTAGCGGCGCTAGACACAGTGAACCTATGATGAAACAACCCTCACCAAGACTGGCAAACTCACTGCTGCAACTGGAGAGGGCTAGACTCAGAGGAGTGAGATGACTATTAACCGGTCAATCGAGAAAACATCTACACAACGTGGGCATATATAACGATGATTCTATCTGCTCTCTCCTCATATCATCTTCGAATGCGAAGCAACAGTCCTATGGAGATTTAACCTAACATACGAATAAAACTTAGGGAATGAAATTGTAGCAGCGACATTCAATGACCTGATACTTCTGAGGAGAAGGATTGACTCTACTGCGCTGAAGTAAGGAACTAGGAAGGTACAATAAGCCAGAATGCTGCAGTGCCAGAGGAGCACAAACCCCGCCTCCTAGTATCCTTATTACCACATACCATATATTATGCAGGTTGGGTGACCAAGACCTTAGGGGTAAATGCCTGGGTAGACTGCCCATACTACATACCATACATTGAACTAAGGAATTAATAAAGCACAATAAGCCTGAAGGCTGCAGTGCTGGGGGAACAAAACCCCTCACTTCCTTGTAGCCATCATCATCATCATTACTTCTACTGATCTTTGGAAATATATGGAATTTAAACCTCTGCGTTGTAACTGAACCGCTGAGTTATTTACATAATACCTGACCACGAAGTCTCATCTTAATAAAACCCTCATTAAAAAAGTAAGGCCAGAGTTTTGGGTTGGTTTACATACCAGTTTGGTCGTACTCCATCTTACTGTTAATTTAGACCTGAACTGAACACTCTTGTCCCTTGTGTTTCATACACATCTGCCATTTTTGGACGCTTCAGGCAGGCAGGATATAACCAAAACATCTTGTGATAGACATATCATGGAAACTTGATTCCTTGAAGATTTCAGACGTTACTGTCCACTCCTGTGATATCGATTCGTATTATTATAGATCTGGACAATAAATCTTTCCTTATGTTCAAAGTTCTCCTTTAAGTCCTGTACTTTATACTTACTGAGGTACACCAGAGAATCAGTCGGCTCCTCGACGACTCCTGTCCAAATCATGGCCGACTCCTCGTCCTCGTCGACTCATCCTGACTCATGGCTATCTCCTTGCAGACTCCTGGTCCTCGTTGACTCATGGCTATCTCCTGGCCGAATCCTAGCCAACTCCTGGTCGACTCCTGGTTCTTGTTGACTCATCTTGACTCAGGGCTATCTCCTGGCAGACTCCTGGTCCTCGTCGACTCATCTTGACTCATGGCTATCTCCTGGCAGACCTCTGGTCCTAGTTGACTCATCCTGACTCATGGCTATCTCCTGGCCGAATCCTAGCCAACTCCTGGTCGACTCCTGGCCTACTCTTGGCCTAATCCTCGCCGACGCCTGGCCAACTCCGATACGGCCCGACCAGGACAGCTCTCCTACAACTGCCTTTCTCTACGCCGACCTTCTTAACTTCTTTACTCCTGACTCTTCCTTCTAACTGACCCCTATTTCTTTAAGGGTTTAAGATTCCTTTTTGGAATCTTCACAGTCAACATGATAGTTATTTTAATTCAACCGGACTGTTAGAATTACTTCAAAATGGCGTTTGGCAGCCTACCCTAAGCCATCAGGTAGAGGGAGAAGACGCTATGACGTCGTGGTTGTGACATAGTTTTATATGTCGGTCCAATACAAAATGCTTATACTTTTTTCGATTATTTTTTTTGTAAAATCAATCCTTTTGATGTTTAGTAATGATTGATCCGAAATTCCGTTACAATTTTCAAGAGGCGTAAGTAAATAGAGTCGCCCCGGTGCTGATTTGCATTCCAACGGTTCCAGGTACATCCCTGCCAATATGTATGTATACATGTTTCCTTCTCCGAAAGCCTACCATGTAATATGTATCGAATTAAAATTTAATAACCTCCTTCCTTCTTCGGACACGACGTGCCGTGACTCGGCTTCTCTTTATCGAGCCTCCCTCTGTTTTTTGCGGCCGTTAGAGAGATAAAATTTTAATTTGGGCGGGTGAAAGTATATTAAGTACGAATGTAATGCCGTTATGAGTTCTATGAAACGACGGTTTACATATTTTTATAAAAGAGTAAAAATACATTTTATCCTCAGGGATTTTTAAAATTTTTATATGTTATGAGTTAGGTTATAAGAATTTTTTTTTAAATTTTAAAATCAAAGGATTTTTTAAATCCAACTCATCCTTCAAGAGTACTAATATTTTGAATATTCAAATTTAACATGTCAAAACTAACTTGACTTTTAGTATTAAAAAAATTTCAAGTCAAAATTTTAACCGCTTTGCCCCCCCCCCGGGGGGAAAAAATGAAGTTGGTCGTTTCTATCGACCGGAATCCCCGGATTTGCGCATTTCATCCCCTGTCGAGAGGAACAAATAAAGTTGCGCCCCGTCCACAGAACTGACAACCAAATTGGAAAACGGGTAAAAAGTTTTAATGCCATCATTCAACAAGTTGTAATGGGAAACGTTTTCCTGATACACCGGCGGGCTTAGTTTTGAGTAAGCTTTGTTACCGGACAATTCTTTATTAAGGACGAAATTTTAAAGTTGTACAACGCTAAAAAAATACAAGGATCGATCATCGTTTTGAATAATTGGATCAGGAGGAAAAACTCTACACTGACTTATAAAACCAATGAGGAAAACCATATTTTTCGCGATACAATCGCTAATCGCTTACTTGGCATGGGCAACAAATTGGCAGATTTTCCTCCCTAATGAAATTTTTTTTCCGCCATATTTTTCATATTTGTATAAGTTGAGATTTTTTCATATAAAAGATTTCCCGTAAGAGTAGGATTTCATTAAAATAATCCGCTAGGTGTTTATTATGGTAAAAAAATAATTGAATACTGTTAGGAGGAGATTAGACATGAATGGGAATGGAGGAAATGACAGTTTAGGCCTAGATTTTCCTGGTCCCACCCCAACCATTACTTCCAGGTCTCGACGCAAGTCTTTCCGAAAAGATAATTAGAGCCTAAGAAAGGTTCCCCCCCGGATAAAATAAAAGGGGATGTTTATGTGAAATAGTTGGCCAATCGCGGTCTCAATTTCTTCCTGGCCGAATAAAACCCCTCCCCGGAGAGGGATTTATTTTCCAATAACACGATACCGTCGACAAACAGCGATATCCTCCAATTACCCCCCCCACGAGGTTCTTCCGTTCAAAAGCCTGTTAATTTCGACGCTGTTTCAAAAGAATCTTTGAGGTTCGGCGATACGCTGGAGTTCAATTCCAGACCCCTTGCCGGATGGGAAATAATCCGTTTCGTTCGACCTGTTTCGCTTTATCTATGTCCAAGAACTGGGATAATTAACCTGGTGGAATTGTAAGGTTTGAGGTATCCTTTCAAAGGAAGTCTTAAAATTAAACTTAACATGCTTTTTAAACAACCTTATTGGACGCAATTTATTGTAATGTAACAGTCAACAATACATTGAAAGGTATGCTCTTTTTTTATTATTTAAATGTTATTACATAAAAACTAACCGCTGAGATGAGGCTTCGAAGTCGAGAGGACAGCGTGAGAGACCCTTGGCTCACCGACACCGCAGTCATCGCCAGCCTTTTTTTCCTACCTTTCCCTCAAGAATTCTCTCTCTTTTATTATATATGTTACTGATAACGATAGGGATAACCGCAAGGTCTTCTGCACCTCGACCTGAGATCTATTAAACTGTTCCTGTTTCCATCTCACTGGCCAGCTTCAGATTGCCAATCAGCCTCCTTAGGCTTTGCTAGCGGCTCCTTGGTGTAGGATCTTGCTTGTGGTTTTCTTGTCCTAATTGTAAGAATTTGCACCTACACAGACCTTCGCCGAACCACAGAACGTGTTCTATGGTTTCCTCCTTTTCCTGGCAGTATCTGCACAATGTTTCTTCCGTCTGTACTCCTATTCGGTGCATGTGCTTTTTTAAGTGGCAGTGACCTGTCAGGAGTGCAACCTACATAGACCCTCACAGAAACATAAAATGTGTTCTGCTGTCCCCTCCTCTTCCTGGTAGTATCTGCATAGTGCTTCTTCCGTCTGTACTCTTATCCCGTGCATGAGCTTTCTTAAGTGGCAGTGACCTGTCAGGAGTGCAACCTACATAGACCTTCACAGAAACATAAAATGTGTTCTGCTGTCCCCTCCTCTTCCTAGTAGTATCTGCACAATGTTTCTTCTGTCTGTACTCCTATCCGGTGAATGTTCCTTCTTAAGTGGCAGTACCCTGTCAGGAGTCCAACAAGAATCCTGGTTCGGTTGAGGTTGCCTTTCAGTAATTCCTTTGTAAGTTTTGCGGATGGCCAGTGTATGAATCTCCTCATACCCGTGGTATTGTTCCACCAGGTTTTGGACTCATTAAGGATCATTCTTAAGATGTATCTCTAGTACTAAATACGCCGCTGCTCTACCACTTGAGCTATCGTGACTTCGATCCACTTGGACACCAACTCCCCATCTCAACCTACAACAGCGTATTGAGCCGAAGGTCGTGGGTTCAAATTCCGCTCGTGATACTAACTTTTTCATTTCAACCAAAACCTTATATAAAGATTATTTAATTGGAATGAAAATAATGTTTAAAGTGGTGAAGACGAGTTGTAGGACGCGGAGGAATAGAGTCAATCTCGGCCAAAATTTGTCGTAGATTGGCCGACCTTTATCCAATCGATGGATCGAGGCGTTTCACGTTGAAATGAATTACGTTCAACCGTCACCCGGACCATTCTATTATTTGTCCGAGAAATACACTTCTATCGGGCAGGCATCTTTTTCAATGCCTAGGATTCGTTGAAGGTGGCGAGCTTTCAAGCGCTTATCGCCGACCCGGGGTGTGAAAGAAAAAAAAATAGGAGAAACGGGATGGAAGACTTTTGACCCATCCGACTTCTGAATCGGTTTTCGACTTTTTCACAGATCGAATTTCAAATAAATCCCTCTCCACGAGGAAAAAATTGTTGAAATGTGCCTCAGGTTTAAAATAAGCCTCTTTAAACTGTTAGATTAAAGGAAAATCAATGCATTTTAAGCAGCTTGTTTTTTTCAACGACTGTTTTGTTGGAAAGAAATTTTTTAATTTAATGAAAACTCAAAAATAAAGTGTGTGCAGTTTAAAAAAGTCTGTGTATTGTAAATGTTACTGAACTGTTACCCCGCCATCCAAGGGTTGCCACTCCCCTATGTGATGACCCTAGGGGGTTGGTAGTATCTCAGTAGAACGTCGTTTAGCCAGATGCCCAGTAAATCGCTCCTATCAACGGGGTATATGCAAAATATAATCTAGCGTAAAACCAACTGACATCTATAATACAATCGCGCAAATAAATACATTCACACCTAGTACATTGTACTCATTCTGATTAGTAGGTGGAGTACTCGATATCCTTCATCCTTGTGACCATCCAGGTGTTGTTGAGAACACGTCGATAACTTCTCTGTAGTGAAAATGTTGCGAGGATATATGGCTCTCTAGTTCTTCTACAAAACCTTCTCGGCCGTCAGAAGACCTCGACTCACCAGAAAACAAGATTTTTAGTCCAAGTCCAATAGATATGATTTTTTGCGTAACTTTCGACTTGTGTCTTGTCAGAAGTTCTGGCTCAGTGTCAGCCTTCTCGCAACCAATCATCATCTGAAGGTCTTCGATTACATTACGTAAACTGACATTAACATTGGTAACTAGTATCGTTGCTTGATCTCAACAGCGGTAGAATGTCGATTATGGAGTGCATTAGAAACAATAAAGATGGGGTAGGTAATATGCGCTGTTTAAGAGCTGTTGCATCCCCCGTTTTGTGCCTACAGCACACCGGTGAATCCAAATTCATCAAGGAATTTGATTTGTAGGCCTGATTTCAGAGGATGAATATCTTCTACGGTTACATTGTACCCAAAGTACTTCCTCCTGCGAGCTGTGTAGCAACAGAGTTTGTTGGTGTGGTGGTGTCTCCTCTGCTTCTTTGCATAATCTGCACGTGTGGGTTATGCCAATCTTCTTTATATTTAGTTTGCAGTGTCCAGTTAAGAATCCTTTTAGGATTCGCAGTTTTTTGCTTCTTCCCTTGATACATTCTATTATGTACTTGTTTTCTTGCAAAATTTGTTGGGAGGTTGCTGGATTGTTTGTGTCTACAAATGAGGTCCATTGTTCCCTCATTTTCTTTATATCCTACCTATCTGAGGTAGAAGAAACAATAAAACGATCATCTCTTTGAGATGTGACACGATGGCGACCTTATCAGGTAACCTGGAAACGTCCAATATCTTTGGACAGTTGTTCTAGGAAGGTACGCACCCTGGCTACATATACTTGACTTCTTTTTTCTTCCGACAATGCTTTGATTCTAGTCTAATCTCTATCACTTAAAACCATCATTCAAATAAATTTGAAACTTAAAAAAGGTACAACGTAAAAATATAAAACCGCTGGAAATTTAGAAAAAATCTTTACAGAAAAACCGAAAAAGAAGATATTAACTATTCAAAGATTTATTTTTTCGTGCGTCGGTGGCCGCGTTGACACGGCGCTCATCACTGTAAGGTAAAGGTCCCGGGTTCGAATCCAGCGGCCCTGCATTTTAACCCGAAATACTTACAAATGTTTTTTTTCCAAAACCACCGGCACCCCGAGGGTTGATATAAAAAAGATTTATTTAAAAAATCCAATTGTAAACTGAGAGATTTTATCTGTTTTATTTATCTGTAATCCGTTAAAACGGGCCAAATATTGTCTAAGATGTAATTAAAAATATTAAGGGTGGCCACTTTTTTTGCCTCTCTGTATAGCTTATAACTCTGTGTAGCTTATAAATTTTACCTTACCTAAAATTATCTGCCTTCATTGAACATAATGAAATTCCATTACCAACTGAACTTATTCATTTATTTTGGAATTTTCATAGATAAACGACTGGATGGAATTCACACAAGACTGAAAAGGCAAGAAACAAATTGATTTTATAAATTATTAAAAAGTATAATATTCCCAACGTCTCCAAAGTATTCAGTCCAATGCGTAAAGTCTGTACGCTTCTTTCCATGTTACGTCCCGTTTGTAGATGACTTAATTAAAACCCTTTAGAAAAAAATTCACAATAATCTTTCGGTACACCTACCAATTCCATCTGTTCCTGAAAATCTTTCACGATGATTGAAACGAAAGTAGTGCCGGGACCTTCTCAGTGAAATCTACTGAGAGAATCATTGTGATCAAAAATAATCAGTGTGAATGAGTGTGGTCACTGGGCAACTTCTGCAAGTGCTTTTTTTTCGAGGTCCCCCTGAGCACTGCAGCTATACAGCTTATTGTACTTTTATTTCTGGCTCCATTTTTTTGGAGCTCGCAACACTCGTTTGAATTGGGGATGGACGAGGTGGACGATGTCACCGTGAGCTGTGCAGCTGTACAGCTTATTTTAATTTATCCCTGGCTCCATTTTTTTGGAGCCGCAACACTCGTTTGAATTGGGGATGGACGAGGGCACCGTGAGCACTGCAGCTGTTCAGCTTATTGTACTTTATCCCTGGCTCCATTTTTTTGGAGCTCGCAACAATCGTGTGAATTGAGCTTCCGGCGTGCCAGTGTTCTTCCATCGAATAAACTCCTTTTTGAAAGGGGTTGGGACCAAATCTAAATTTGGTTGGCACCAGGGTCTCACCATTAAATGGATAAAATCGGTGACCTCAAGGTCGCCCCCGACCTTCCATTGATGAGTGCCGTCTCAATTTCCTTCAATTGCGATGCGGTCCCCTTAGGCGTAAGGAAAAAAAGTCAAGAGGCGACGGTGGGGATCGAACCCACGACCGCGGGATCTACTTGCCGAGAGAGACTGACGCCTTAACCACTCGGCTACCGCGGCCCCCTACACGTGTCTTAATCAGTACAACAAAATATGTTTAAGGTGTTATATGTACACTTTTTTACTCACGGTATATAAAAAATTCTATTGCTATCGACCAAGCTTTCGACATATTTTAAGGTCATCAACAGGGCAAAACAATCTTAAAGATGGGTATAAAGTGGCATAATTAAGTTTTTAATGGTTGACTGAGTCTTCAAAGGAAATGAAAACCATTTATTAAAAGCTTAATTATGTCAATTTGAATACATGCTTAAGATTGTTTTGCCCTGTGATGACCTTAAAACAAGTCAAAAAAAGATCGGCAGATATTTTTTTTTTAATTCAGAACATACTGACATCCAGATATTCGTAAGGAAATATGTACATAAAGCAATTTTGTAATTGTGGCTTACAACGGAAAGTAATAAAAAATTTCAAGCAATGAAAAATGCTTCAATTTTTTTTATGTATGAGTATATATTTTTTTTACTACGTGTTTTTTTATGACATTTAATTAACTCAGATATACGGAAAATGCCGTGTCACAGGGTCAATAGATTCTCGTCCTCCTGCATTACGATATTAAAAATAAATAAATAAAATAAATGAACAAATGAATAAACAGAAAGTAACTGAATCTCATGTTGATTTTTGAAATGAGCAAAAAAATTGAAATTGTTTTTACAAATTAAAATTAATTGATATATCTAAAAAATACGGGTAAAAATATTGTCAAAATATAGAGTTAATGTTTTAGTTTCTTTTAGCTTTTTTGTAGGTTTCCGACATCATCACTCTTACAGTTCAACAATACCGTTGCGTTGTAAGACAAGAACCAAGACTTTCGATGAAAAGTATAATTAATTTAAATAATTAATAGGTTAATTATGACTACTAAATACATATTTGGATTAATATCATAATTACATAAGTATTGATTCGAGCCCGCCGTGGCCACTTCGTAAGTCGTCGAGAATCTAATCTTGATTACACGACATTTGAAAATATGGCAAAAGGAGGGAAAAATTCGAAAAATTGTACGTTGAGATGAGGAATTGGTGTCCGAGTGGATCGAAGTCACTCAAGTGGTTAGAGCAGCGTGACTGAGCCGAAGTTCGTGGGTTCGAATCTCATTCGAAACATTAGCTTTTTCCTCTCAACCAAGACGCTGAAAACAACGGTGCAATCGGATTTTAAATTGGTCAACAAATGAGAAAAAGTTTGAAAAAAGGCATTTCGTCTGTTTCGTGAACGGAAGAGAACATTTTTACAATCAACAGCGAGTTTATATGTACGACTGCCTTATTGATAGTGGTGGTATTTCTGGTTCTCCCAGGATCAGTCGTTCCATCACCAAATCCACAACACCAAACCAAACGGGGAGCCGAATATTTTACTGCTTGTTCGCGAAAATACGAATTCCTCTCTTCGAAATGTTGAAAGGGTTTTAGGTTTTTCAAAAACAAATCGGAGGTATACTCCGGACTTACAATTTTAAGCAGTATCGCTCTCATATTGTTCAGAGTGATGGTGATGACTGATGAGGATGCTAGGATGCGAGGTTTGTGCTCCCCAGGCACTTCAGCCTTATGGCTTGTTGTACCTTCCTAGTTCTTCAGTTCAGTGGAATTGACCTTCTTCTCACAAGTATTAGGTCATTGATTATTGCTGCTACAATTTCATTCATTATGTTTTTCTGTATGCTAGGATAAGTCTCCATTGAGCCATTGCTTCTCTTGTCCAGGGACTACGGGACTCTGATTATGACAGACGACTGACATTCCTTGCAATGTCGATTTAGGAGGCTGAAGAAATCTTTCTTCCATATACCTTATGGACTGATGAATCTTAGTTCACTTCTAATGGCTTACTAAACCGTTGAAATTTTCCAACGTGTGCAGAGGAAAATCCGAGGATTTCGTACTCTTGTCATCATTGGTGTGTCATCACAGTGTCGTTTGGTGTGGACTTTCCGGAAAGAAATTATATGATGATCAGTTCCTCCATTTCATGAGTGTTTCGTAGAAGCCGGCGGGAGTAAGTATTGGATATCTACCCTCCTACCATCTACACTACCAGGGATAGTTGCCGGCTGTTGCGTAAAGGATTTGATGGATAAAAAATAGTTTAATAATTCGTTTGATAATTAAATTGATTAATTCACAATTTATGACATAAATACGGAAATTAAAATCTGGCCAGAAACAAAACAAAGTTAACGAATATATAGAAATATAGATAGAGAGAGAGAGATAAGATGATACAAAAAAATGGCAATGTTGAAGAAAAAAAATAAGGACGTTCGTACGTCTTGTCGACTCACGACAGTGAAGATCAAACGATTTTGTGTTTATCTTGATTGGAATCTGGGAGCCACTCGCCGGACTCAAAGGTGCGTTCGTTCGTACCCGTCGGAAACCAGAGAGCGACTGACTGAAGAAAGCTGATGTACGTTCGTGCGTACAGGTCGAAAACCAGGCAGTGACTCACTCTTTTACGGCGTCTTGCTGAAAATTGACCTGTTTCTCCCTCCAGCGTCTTGATCCTTACAAATTGTCCTTTTTCACAATTTTTCAAGATGATAAATTTAAGATAACAAATGCCCACAATATGAGCAATCAAACTCATTAGGGAAGTATACTTCGGTCTTTCAAGCAGAAATACATGCCATCAACGCTTGTGTCCTGGAAAATCTCAAAAGGGGTTACACTGACAAAAAAATCCTCATAAGATCAGACAGTCAAGCAGCTATTAAAGCACTGGCATATAAAAGAATTACATCAAAACGAGTCAGTGAATGTATCCAAAATCTCCAAAACCTGGGAGAACACAACAACCTGATGATATCTTGGGTGCCAGGGCACAGGGGAATTCTGGGTAACGAAGAGGCGGACAAATTGGCCAGAAGAGGATCTGCAAGACCATACATAGGCCCCGAACCTATCCTTGGGATAACAAAAACAAACATAGATTCCTCCATCGCAGAATGGATCCAAACAAAACAAAGAGAGAAGTGGATAAACTCTAGCGGTGCTAGACATAGTAAACTTATGCTGAAACAACCCTCACCAAAATTGGCAAAAACACTGCTGCAATTGGAGAGGGCAAAACTCAGAGGAGTGGTGGGACTACTAACCGGTCACTGGTATCTGAGAAAACATCTACACAACATGGGTATATACAGCGATGACCCCATTTGCAGATTATGTAATGAGGAGGAGGAAACAGCCACTCATATCATCTTCGAATGCGAAGCAACAGCTCAATGGAGGTTTAACCTAGCGTACGAAAAGGACACAGGGAACCAAATTGCAGCAAAAACAGTCAATGACTTGATGCTTCTGAGAAGAAGGATTGAGTCTATTGACTAAACTAGGGAACTGGGAAGGTACAATAAGCCAGAAGGCTGCAGTGCCCGGGGAGTGCAAACCCCGCTTCCTAGTATCCTTTTCTACCATACCATACCATACCAAGATAACAAATGACGATTTCTTAATTAACTATTAATAAATAAAAATGTTTATATTGGCGTAAACAATGAGGGAGGTTTTACCAATACTATGATGATGACAACGACAAAGAATGATTCTCCTGGTTGGTGGATGCCCCGCGGACAATTCTTTGCAGATGTGACTACTATAATCCGAGGTAGATGGAAAGGACCCAATGGGGTCGCATTATCATTTAACATTGAGGTTCTTTAGCGTGCGCACCTGGCACATAGGCCTTATCACACGCTTAGTTTCTCAAGTTAGGAGCGACTCACCTCCGAGTACGGAAAATCTGCTTCTTCCGGGTTCGGTGTAGAAGCCCGTAAATCCACAGACTAATCGACAGAACTGCTGACTTCTCACTCTTGCTCCTTCTGAGGGGGTGGGTTAACGTTGTGCACTTAACCAGTGCCGCGCGTAAAGGGAAGATAGATAGGACCATGGCCCGATCTGTTGACCTCCTCGATCATCGGATTTAACTCTGCTTTTAACTGCAATTTTTTTGCTATTTTTTATTCGCATTTCATGTTCGAACTGCCTGCATTGCGTAAGATGCAAAGATTTGCACGTTTTAACCACTCTTCACCGGTCCCAGTGCGATAGAGTCAGGGGAGATGGACTGACACTTTGCAGCAGTTCTTCAACTGAAGTCGCCGGGTTTCGATTCTTGGAGTTTACTGTGTAACACTGTTTTTTAATGTACCCGTAGAAAAAAAAGCAAGTGGAGTTAAATCGTATGATCGAGTAGGCCAACAGCTCAGGCCGTGAGGTCCTATCCACCTATCCCGGATTCTAATATTGTCTCATCTGCAAAGAATTGTGTGCGGGGGATCCATGAAGCTGGAGAATCATTCTTTGGCGTTGTTGCGGAGTAACATCATCATCATAGCACCAATTAATTCATTTCCGAGAAGTCCACACCAAACGATACTGTGTATCACCTGATGTTCTGTCATGACAAGAGTACGAAATCCTCGATTTCCTCGCCCACTTTTGAAAAATCTAACGGTTTAGTATGCCATTAGAAGTGAACTAGGATTCATCAGTCTACAGGATGTATGTAAGAAGTTTTCTTCAACCTCCCTAATCAAAATATGTGCAAGTCGCCTATCGTAATCAGAGTCTCTAAGTCTCTGGACAGGATAAGCAACTGCTCAATGGGGATTTATACAGAAAAAAACCTAAGGAATGAAATTTTAGCAATAAATGACGAATACTTGTGAGAAGAAGGATTGAGTTGTTCGCACTGAACTAAGGCACTAGGAAGATACAATGTGTGTGTGTGTGTGTGTGTGTGTGTGTGACATTAGAGAAAAAGACGAAATACTTTACCAGTCGTTTCGTTATATAAAATCTTGCCCGTCGGCATGAGTGATTTAATAGAGAGACGAAAGCCCCGGAGAGGGAAAGTTAAATTATTTTGTTTGATTGTTGAAGTTCGACAAACTTTTTGAATTTTCACCAAGGGCGATACAATTTTCAGCGATAATTAGGTTTGAGCTGGATTTGAGCAGGAGCGAAAGGCTCAAGGATGACAGCCGATGGCGTAACGTGACTTTACCAGACATTCTCGACTCAGCAACGGCGCCTTTCACGTCCGAATTCGTTCCTGTATCCTTATTTAATTGGTCTCGTAAAAATCGAGTTTCTGAAGAGTTTTTTGCAAAAATAATCTTGGCCTGACTAAAACCGGCGTTTTGTCGGGTAGTTTTTTTGTTTTTTCTATGACTCTTGGAACAGTACGTTCAAGAAGCCTTTTACAGAAGGATCGAGATAAAAGCCGGCCTAAAACCAACTTCAAAGCAGTTTGAAAAAACGGTTTATTTTCAGAAGTACTCCCTTCCAGGCTTTTGCCTTTCAATAACCCTTCTGATTGCCCCCTGGGACGGTCGATACACAATACCGAAACACGTTTTTATTTGTACCCCTGTCAAAAAACCCGACTGCACGTCAGGCCTGTCATACAAGGCCGACACGTTTTCCTTTATCATGATAATATTTTCTAAAAGGGAACAATATTCCCTTGGGGTCGGGAGGGGGGTGGTAAGATCTTTATTGAAAACTTGTCAAGTCCCGTTGCTTTCGCCACTCGCTCCGACGGATCCCCGATAGGAAAAAGACGGACTGGGAAATTAAGAAACGTCCCGATGAACCGATTGAAACTCAACTTGTCAAAGAGGTCACTGCGGCACCCATATCTAACGAGATAATAACATTGACAAAAATGAAATAAAACAACATTCCAATAGTTTATTACAAAGTCCATGAAAACATTTTACTTAAAAAATCCTTCTTCTCGGATCGATGGTTTAAGTGAGAATCAGCACCGTCTCATCAGCACAACTAAACCTTGCGTTCCACAAGGAAGTATCCTAGGTTTTCAGGTCTACACCATCTACACGGTCGACATATACATTTTAACTCACAACCTACGAGGACGACACCGCAGTCCTATCTACACAATCCAATCCTATCCTAGCCAATCCAGCATCTGAATCTTATTACCAACAGGTGCACTCAATGGCGGATCAGTTTGAACGAGCAAAAACCCAACAACATTTTAACTTTACACTCGTCCCACTGTCTCATGGTCTTATAGGCTTGTCAGATTTTTATAATCAAGAGGGATGTTTATGGGCCGACAAACAGCTGAGGTCATCGCCGGCCCTCTGCGTGTCTTCTTTTCCTCTTCATTCACGCGTATTTTGTTTTAAACTGCCGCCATTTGAACGTCTCGATCTGGTTACTGACTCTCTGATTTTAAATACTTACGATGTTGATATCCTACAATGCTAGTCTCTTGTTTGTACATCAGGTTGTCAAATACAGAATAGAAACAAAACATAAAATATGTATGTGTAAACCTAGATGTCTGGTCACATTCACTCCCCCAGAGTACTCGATTTTCCTCGGAGCGGGGTTATAAGCAACCCATTCCTTTCACGCTAATAAATTACTTTTACTCTCCAGACGTCGTATACTCACCCCTTAGTACTCGATATTCCTCGGAGCGGGGTTATTCCTTTCACGCTAATAAATTACTTTTACTCTCCAGACGTCGTATACTCACCCCTGAGTACTCGATATTCCTCGGAGCGGGGTCATAAGCAACCCCTTCCTTTTACGATAATAAATTACATTCATTACAATAAATTAACACAAACACAACAGTCGCTAGAAACATAGATGTCTGGTCACATTCACTCCCCCAGAGTACTCGATATTCCTCGGTGCGGGGTTGAACCCACTCCATTCTCGCTAATAAATTTCTCTCCAGACGTCACAGTTCACACAATTACCCCGGGGTACACGAAATCCCTCGGAACGGGGTTGAACCCACTCCATTCTCGCTAATAAATTACTTTTACTCTCCAGACGTCACACGCTCACCCCAGAGTACTCGATTTTCCTCGGGGCGGGGTTATAAACAACCCCTTCCTTTCACGCTAATAAATTACATTGATTACAATAAATTAACACAAACACAACACTCGCTAGAAACATAGATGTCTGGTCACATTCACTCCCCCAGACTACTATTCCTCGGGGCTGCACCCTCTCCACTCTCGAATAAGAATTATATAATTATTCATGACTATGAGTATATTTTTACCTTTACTAATATCGATAATTTCTTCCAGTTGGGCTAGCTCATATGGATATTATAAAATAGTCGTATTTAAAATTAAACATATCGATATATTTTTCACGATATATCGTTGAAGCCGACAAATAGTGATCGATATATGGAAAAATCGATATATCGATATATAGATTAAACATTGCCAATCTTTAATCACCGCAGAAATTCACTCTAGTCAACTACAACGAGTACCGTTTCCGTGCTCAGAAACAACCTGCTGTCGTAAACAGAAAAGGTGTAATTTTTTTCACCAGAACAATGCGAGAATTCACGCCTGTTCGGGCTGGTCTTAATAAAAAATGAAACGCAAAATAAAATAAAATAAAATCGGAGGCTTGCCGAATAAAATAAAATAAAAATGAAATAAATAAGAAATTGAGAATTAGCTTTTAGTGGACTGTATGAAGGTGACTTCTGGCGCGTAGATGGAATCACCTTCGGCGTCACCGAGCTCCGGTCCCACGTCGGGGAAACCTGTTGAGACTACTAGAAAGTGCGGAGGCGTAACGAAAAAAATAAGAATGATGCTGTTGTATACACGAGGGCAAAGGAAAACGAGGGTTGACTTTGAGGGGAGTCAAAGGAGGTTAGACGAATTGGCGAGGTCCGACCAAGTTAGGTTTTCTAGATATTTTAAAAACATCTTGGCAGTTAAAATATTATATCAATCCCTCGTTCGTAGCCATCTGGAATATGCAAGTGTCGTGTGGTCCCCTTACTACGTTGGTGAGATTAGCGACTTGGAAAAAGTACAAAAGAAAGCAACCAGGATAATGACCTTCAGATTTGGTCTTGCACACCTGAATTACTTGGAAAGACTGAACTGGCTTGGTCTTGAGTCGCTTAGCTCCCGCCGTATTTTTGCCGATCTAATTTGGGGTTGGAAATTGTGGAATGGGGCCATTGATATCCTGAACTTACATTTATCGCTGTGTGCCTCAGCGACCACTTAGGAACCATAATTTGTTCTTTGTTCCTCACTACAAAACAGAATTTTTTTAAGGAAAGAAGAAAATAAATTATGCCCGGTGCGAACAACGCCAAAAGGTTACTTGGGAAACCACACCCTCCAGGCCTGGCCCCACCTGACTTTCTTAGCAAGAATGGTTCTATGCAGCTTTTAAGACAGAAGGTTAGGGATGGTCCTAGTGGCAAAATCGGGAATGAAGAAGCTGACCGCGCAGCAAAGAAAGCTATAACAGAAGTACCTTAGAAGATTTTTATTCATTTATTAAAAAAGTTATATGGTCACAATGGGAAATTGAGTGGCAGAGAGTGAGGAATAAAAAACTTCGGGAAATTAAGGGTTCTGTCAAAGAGTGAGGCACATCCTTGCGAAAACACAGGAAAGAAGAAACAACTTTGGCTAGACTGAGGATAGGGCACTGTCGATTGACAAAGACTTTGATCCACCCGGACAACAACCTCCCACCTCAACCCATTGATCACCTTTTGAATTTTCCCTCACTTTTGAATTTTCATTTGTCGCCGAGAATCAAACAGATTAAACGACATTTGAAAAATGGCAAAAAGGAGCAAATAAAAATATTGATAATAAATTTAAAAAACGCATATTCTCATTCTTATATAATTTATTGCTAATATTATCAAACCTTTTATTAAGTCCATTTGTTTACCAAATTTAAATGCATGTAAAGCCCTTTTAGTCAGGTTATAGCAGAATTCACAGGAAGCTTAATTGACTGTTAATTGAGCCGAATCGTGCTTCTGTTTATGTGTAATGAATATGCATCTGCTAAAATATGCCATCGTCCATATTTATGATAAATGATAATATTACAAATGTGACCTCTTAAAAAGTGACACAGATTTCTTGAAGGTTTTACAGATTTCTACTGTGACTTTTGAATATTTGTATAATTATATAAATTGAATCGCAATTAGGTTGCGAATCAGTTGGAAAAGGGATATTTACGTTTCGGGTATTGATGTGACCGTAATTGGACATCACGGCCGTAGATAACTTTACCAGTGGACAGTTTCAAACTTGCAGGAATTACGGCGTTTTATCCGGTGCCGCGAGCTGTTATTCTTTCTCTAATCATTACCGACGATAGGTGTTTTTCGAACTTTTTTCCCATCGGCTGTATCTTTCAATTTCGGGCGGGCGTAGACGCCCCGGGAGTTGTACGCAGGGATCATCCGACATCCCTGAGGACATCCATCTCCATAAAATGGCCGTTCGCCCCGAGTGGGACGTGCACGGACTGGATTTACATCATCCGATCCCATCCCTCTATCGCGAATTTTTTTTTCGAATAATCATCGAACCTGCCCTTGCCCTTTTCGACAGAGTATTCGGGCAAAACACATTACACCGTTTCTAGGCACGGGAACGGTACTCGTTGTAGTTGGCTTGAGTAAATTTCTGCGGTGATGAAGGATGGCAATGCTTAATCGATATATCGTGAAAAATATATCGATATATCGATATGTTTAATTTTAAGTACATTACGACTATTTTATAATATCCACATGAGCTAGCCCAACTGGAAGAAAAGATCGATATTAATAACAAAATTAATAAGTAAAAATATACTCATAATCATGAATAATTATATAATTCTTATTAAGTAGTAATAAAAAAGATATAAAATAAAATAGGTTTAGGTTATAAAAATTAAAATTTTGAACCCTTTCAGGCATGTTTTACAAGTTGCCACTTGTTATCCTTTTTCCGGTGGATTAAAATATTTATTTGACTTTTTCCCGGGGAAGGTGCCATCATAAAAACGTATTTGAAAATTGTGCGCAGAAACGAAGATACAGATGCGGATGCCGACGCAGAAGGCAGAATGGTAAGTTAGGTACCACGGACCACGGTTTAGACACAATTAAAATTATATATACGTCTTTCAATTAATTAATCTTTTTATGTAAGGTTTTGGTTCAAGTGGAAAAGCCGAAGGTCTGGGTTCGAATCCCGCTCGTGACACAAGCTTTTTCATATCAACCAAAACCTTACATAAAAAGATTAATTAATTTAAAGAAGTAATTTGGTCAATAGACCACTAAATTAATGGATGAATATATGTCTCACACCAGACGGCGGTCTCTAATCCAATTTGAAGCACTGACAAGAATATTTTTTATTATTATTTACCCAATAGTAAATAAGAAAATGTATGATCAACTTATTGTAAATTTAATCGATTACGTTTCGTGGTCCGATTCACCAAATAAATTCTTTTCAATTAATTAATCTTTAAGTAAGTTATTGGTCTAGATAAAAAAATCAGTGGCACGAGTGGGATTCGAACCCATCACTTCAATCCACTCGGACACCAACTTCCCGTTTCAACCTCACCTTTTGAATTTTCCCTTCTTTTTGCCATTTTTCAATTTGATTCTCGGCGACAAATGAAATGGCCACGCAGAGCTTTAGTGAAGATATACTTCATTTTACTTATTAAATCGATTAGGCACTCGAAAAGTACTAAAAAATGACACGCTCTAATTCGTGCTGACATACCTAACTCCGGGAGAATCGAATAGATTACACGACATTTGAAAAATGGCAAAAAGGAGGGAAAATCCGAAAGGTGGGTTGAGATGGGAAGTTGGTGCCCGAATGGATCGAAGTCACGATAGCTCAAGTGGTAGAGCAACCGCGTATTTAGCCGAAGGTCGTGGGTTCGAATCCCGCTCGTGACACTGGCTTTTTCGTTTCAGCCAAGACCTTACTTAAAGATTAATTTTTGTAAATTAATTATTTTTCCGTAAATAAAAAACGAAGAGGGCGTCATTGGCCGCAACGGTTTAGGCGTTGACCCGGTAAGGTAAAGGTCCCGGGTTCGAATCCAGCTCCCCTGCATTCAAACCCGACATACTTACAAATAGGCTTTTTTCCCCCCCTGCTGTTGCGAACCCTCGAAAAAGTAAAAAAAATAAAAAACGAATATATCGATATATTTCAAAGAATATTTCGATATATTAGGAGTGCTTACAGCCAAATATGTCGATAAAAATATACTCGATCTATGTAGAAATATATCGACATATATGATATATCGATATATCGTTGCCATCCCTAGCGGTGGAAATTATGAATGATGGAGTGGGTGTGGAGTTCAATCCTTTTTAAAAAGATGGTTTCTACGTAGTAAGTAGTCACTGACTGTGACTAGAAACCATCTTTTTAAAAAGAATTCCCTAGCTGTGATGGTCTAGACAAGTGACAAGAGTTCCTGTGCACAATTCCTGCCTTACTTTACGAAACACAACACCTTTTTTAAATTAATATTTGGTTTTGGTGTGTACTGTGTTACTGTACAGAATCTACTTTGTTATGTGACAATCCGGCCAAAAAAACGTCTGTGCCGTTGAAACCATGAACAGTTGGACAATTTCTGAGGATCCCATCTGCTCAGCTTCCACGTCTTCTCTAGTCCATAGAAGCTTGGAGCGAATGGTTTCATCGCTTATGTTGAACACCCCCCAAAAAACTGATTTTAACAAAAAAACCCTGGAATGATTCTAGAAGTTGAAGGAAAACAACTGATTACGAAGAGTAATTATCAAACTTTGTAGATGTGATTTTATAAAAATGTCGTTAGACAAAGCGGATAGGAATAAAAAACCCGGGAAGAATCGAAAAAGCAAAAGTTACTTAAAGGGACAAGTACGTTCCCTGTCGGGAGGTTAAGCCCCTCGTCAATAAACCGACGAGGTTCGAAAATGGATCCCGCTCAGTGGAGCTTTTCACTTTAAAAGCCGCTTACAGTTAGTTGTTCATCCTTCTTGGTGAAATTCTCCCCTTTCGACGTACCGAACAGACGTCGACGGATTGTTCCAAGTCAACACATTCACAGCCTACGGCCGGATACCACGGGCGATTTTTTTTCGATGTAGGATTACCGGGGAAATCGTACCATAATTTTTTCCCTCGGAACATCGGGGATCAAAGCTTTCTCCGATGATGTACAAAGAGCTAGGATTGTAGGGATAAACACGTCCTACATAAACATATTCGAAGTATAAGATTGTCGAGACGATACGGCAACTCTGGGACAAAATATTATTGATTGTCTTTAACTAAACAAAATATTATTCATTTTGGTTTTCCATGCTGTTTTGGAGTATGGACGAAAACTTTTCCCCGGCGATAACGGATTCGAACGGGCCCGGCGAACGGCCCTTTTGTACGCAGATAGGTTTTGTTTCTATCCCTTTGTCCTTTAAACAAGCCCGGAGGCGAATTACGAACAATTTCGAATAGGCCTCCCGCTTCTGAAGATCCATTATGTACAAACCACTGGTCAGGAAAAGCCACTTACCTGCCGAGTTTGTAACTTATAAATTGATCCGAAATCACTAGCCAAGACTCTAAGCTACTTTGGCAAGTGGAAGTCAACGGAATCGCCGGCCGTTCGGCCCTAACGTGCATAATTCAACTAACAACGTGTAAAACTGTTGACAAAAACATTTAGCATAAATGATAAGAGGTCGAAAAACAACAAATCGGAAAAACAATCGATTTTATGTAGTTATTACTTAAGATATAAATTTCCGTGCAATTGCAGCTTTTTTAAGTTTAATTGCAATGAAACGAAGCGTGAAAGTTTTTGAAACAAAAACTTAGAGTCACATGCGTGATTCGAACCCATGACCTTCGGTGAAATACGTCGCTGCTCTAATCACTTGAGCTTGTCGTGACAAGTGGCCGCAGCGGCGTATTTAGTCGAAGGCCGTGGGTTCGTATCCCGCTCGTGACAATAACTTTTTCATCTCAACCAAGATCATAGATAAAAAGGATAATTATTAAAATAGATAATGTGGTCAATTATGCTACTTTGGCAAGTGGAAGTCAACGGAATCGCCGGCCGTTCGGCCCTAACGTGCATAATTCAACTAACAACGTGTAAAACTGTTGGCAAAAACATCTGGCATAAATGATAAGAGGTCGAAAAACAGGAAATCGGAATTCCTGTGCAATTTCATCTTTTTGCTGGAATAATTGATTTACTGGAATGAAACTAAGCATGAAATTCTAAGTTTTTGAAGAAAAAAAACTTTGTCACGAGAGGGATTCGAACCCACGATCTTCGGCAAATACACCGCTGTGGCCACTTCAGTCAGGTTAGAGCAGAGGCGTATTGAGCCAAGGTCATGGGTTCGAATCCAGCTCGTGATACTAACTTTTTCATCTCAACCAAGACCTTACATAAAAGGAATAATTAATTGAAATAATTAATATGGTCGATTAGACCACTAAACAAAAATAGATTAATATTTCCAATATTCAAACAGATCCTATGGGCTTAGATCAAATTCAATTTATGAAGGTCTTATTAATTTTAAATAGAGGTTTTTGATAACGAGAGGAGGAAGGTTCTTCAAGGAATTTTTGAAATTGCCTGTAAAAAACTTATATATGTTAATCTGTAGATATATTATAGGGTTGTTTTTTAAGTTCTGAAAATTATATAGATTTTTAAATTAATTGTAGAAATATGTTTTTCATAATGTGAAATTAATATAGGCACTGATGATAATCTTAAAATAGGTCGAAAGCTTGGCAGTAGGAACTAAATTTGCTTTTTTCTTCAAGGCACTTGATCCAGAGTGTTCATAATTATAAAAATAAAATCATATACAATCCTTTATATAGTGTGCATACATAGATATTCTAAGCCCCATGTTGTAAATAATTTGTTTAATTAATTAAGGTTGAGATAAAAAAGTCAGTGTCATGAGCGGGATTCGAACCTACGATCTTCGGCTAGACCAATTTCCCATCTCAACTAAATCAATAGAAGAAGAACAACTGAATCAAATAGATTACACATTTTAAAAAAGGTGGGGTTGAGATGGGAAGTTACCGTCAGAGTGGATCGAGGTCACGTTAGCTCAGGTGGTAGAGCAGCGGCGTATCTAGCCGAAAATCGTGGGTTCGAATCCCGCTCGTGACACTGACTTTTTTATCTCGACTAAAAAGCTTAATTAATTGAAAGATATTAATTGGTCAAACGGATCACGAAAACTAGTTAATTGTAAATAATTTTCAAGAACGACCTTTACGATTAATTATTAATTTCCACAATTCACTTTACATCTTATGTTGATGATTGTATTGCCAGTTGAATGGACCAAGTGAGATAGTGCTGTTCGAACAAAATTATGAACTGAAATCTAATTTGGAAACAAACAAAATTTCCTAAACAAAGAGAAGACAAAGGTTAGTTATTCTGAACTTTTTCATCTCAACTAAGGACCTTAGATAAAAAGAACAATTTTTTTTATGAAAGCATCGTGGAAATAATTAATTTTGATGAGTTAACCGTGACGATAAGGCAAACATTTTTTTATGATGCTTTTCGTCGAAATTTTCAAATTCCGATGTCTAGATTGGTCCAAATTAATTCAAATTATTTATTAGTTCAGTATATTCTTTAACAGTGATATTTGTTTTATTTAATAATTCGTACTTCCAATTATTTGTTATTGCATTGTAATTCTAATTCAGTTCTTTCTTGATTTAACTATTTATATCTTGTAATGAATCTCTATATTAGCTGTCCTAAGTATATTTGTAATTATTGTATAATTTTAATAAACTTTTCTTGTAAAATAAATAAATAAATTTAAAAAATCATTTGAACATTAAGTCACACGTGAAAAATGTCAAAACTGAGAGGTGTTGGTGACCGGGGGGGGGGGCAATTAGGAGTTCAGAAGTTCACTTATAAATAATACCCTCAGTGAAAACTTTTGTTTAAAATATAAACTGGGCGCAGTAATGGTTATAAGATATGGAAGAAAGTTAATAATTCCGAGAGATAGGCTTGAGATAAAAGGCCCCGCCCACGGTCTTAATCCTGCAAATTGTTTAATCCCGTAAAGAACCGGGTTTGTTTAAACATTAAACCCTCGACAATTGGGTTACATTTTAAACGTTAAAACGTGGCCCGTTTCATCTCGAATTGCCAGTCGGGTGACGTGCCAAGTAGATATGAGGTTCTCCCTAACAAGAATCTCCATTTTCCATGTATATTATGAACGGAGGGCTGGAGCCGGGCCAGGGGTCCGGCAATTAGAATAACAGACGATCCACTTTTCCACTGGGGAGAGAATCCCCGAATTTAAAGTCGCACTGTTGCACCGTCGGGTTTTTTTGTCATCACTGATGCCGACGATCAGGAATCGGGAGGCGTACCGCAGAGGGCGAACCGCGTGAATATCGAGCCGGGGGGTCGACTGATTGGGACGTATGTGCCTCTCGTCCCCTCGCCTCTCGGTTCCTTTCTCCACAATTCTCGGCCTTGTTAACCCCTTTATCTACAACAATTCACAAGGGTATTTATTCTTCTTACAGGGAAAGATATACGATACGGAACGTTCTCTTTCTCTCCTTTTTTCTGCTGAAGAAGGAAAATCTCTCTTTCGACTCTATCGTTTCACGTGTAAATGATACTAATGGTTATGGCAAAAGGGAAAATGGTTAAAAATAGGCTTCTTTGGAAAGTTTACTTCCACTCAGTCTTTTGGCCATTGTCGTACCTCTTGGAACTAAGGCTATACTTTCCACTACAAAACTAAAACACGGACATTCCTGACATAGTGACAACGATCTATTTCTGGTAAACTTTAAAATTTACTTAATTAATCTTTACGAAAGGTATTGGTCGAGATAAAAAGTCAGTGTCACGAGCGGGATTCGAACCCACGACCTTCGGCTAAATACCCTGCTGCTCTACCACTTGAGCTATCTTGTCTTCGATCCACTCGGACACTAACTTCCCATTTCAACCTCACCTCTCGAATTTGAAAAATGGCAAAAAGGAGGGAAAATGAATTTATACAATGCTAGAAAATTTTTTTATTAAAAAAATGAATTAATACAATGCTTATTTATATATAAGACAGCCAAGTACACGTCTCAAAGATTTATTTTGCAAAGTAGTTATTTGTTTGAGGGTAGAATTGGGGACACGATCTTAAAAAACCCGATCCATAATCGCTGATCTGTAAGATGATTTATAACAGGATCAGTCTCTATTTGCTGTTAGTGAAGTTTCTAACCATGTTGAAGAGTGTTTCGCACCTTTGGAGAAAACCTTCGATGTGCTCGGACCATGACAACTTACGGTCTCAAATAAACCACAAAAATTTTACATCTGGTACTATGTCTGTTAGGTCTGTCTTGAGTGACGGACATAGTTGAGATTTTGCAGCTGAGACCAATCTCTCAAATCCATCTCGAAACGATGCTGCAATCTGTTGGTTCATGTTCTGTTGGAAGTAAAATAAACAATATTTGTTCTGTATAGGCGTTAACTCACCTGAGAAAGGATTAAAATAAATCCGAAACGTTGTGGACAAAAACTGGTTGTGGTTTTTTTGAGATGTCCTATTATCCCACGTTCAAGAAGGAAAAATCATAAGTAAAATAAACATAAATGGGCCGAAGTACTTAAACCAAACATGATAAATCTAAACGTAAAAAAATTAATGCAAGATACAAGTTGAGGTAGTTGTGGATATTGAGCTTAGTGACTTAGTAAGGAACTTTGACGATTTGTCTGAGGTGATGTTGATGTTGATAAGGATACTGCGAAGTTTGGGCTTGAAGCCTTCTGGCTTATTGTACCTTTCTAGTTCTCTAGTCTGAAATTCTCACAGGTATGTGACCAGTTTGGAGTAGCGACCATTAAAGGAAAATAAAAGAAATGTCTACAGAGCAAACAAAATAGAATACAATAAAACAAAATTATTCTGTTTTCTCTAATGACAGGCAGCACAGAAACAGCGGAGTTAAATGGCACAGTAGAATAATGATAATAATATTAAAAAATAATAGCAAAAATAATCATAAGAAAAACTTGTGGTGTAAGATGAACTGTTGAAGGCTGTGATCTATCTGCTGGACAAGTCCGGGGACTCCACGCTGGACGTGCGGGTTGAAACAGCAATCAAGGGGATGGTCAAGTTTCAAGTTAGACTTTTAAAGATGTTAACAGTGTAAGAGCTCTCTGGTCGTTTTGTGGACGGTGCTTGATGATGTAAAGATTCGTTCCTAGCCAAGGTTCAACTCGGACTGTGTTCTTTTTATCCATGTTGACTCCGGTGCCTCTCCAGTCCCCCAAGGATAATCCCCTCAAAGATTACATTGTTGTCATAAGTATTAGGTCACTGACTGTTGCTGCTACAATTTCATTCCCTAATGATTTAATTTTCTTTTAATTTCACTTATAAATCAGTGATATTGTTTATTAAAGTGTTTACCCTACCCCTGTGGGGTCGGGCGAAAAACAATGTCTTCATCAAATAAAATAACAGGCACCGCTGGAAATTTACCAGCAAACTCAAAAAAATCTACTATCAGCAGAGTAAAACGAATTATATCAAAGGAAAAGTTAAGTACAACCACTCGTTCCTCAAGCCGGGAAAGCTCCTCCATGGAATGCAACAATCCAGAAGAGAATCTTCCAAACACAGACAAAACAGATTTGAATCAAGACTCATCCTCAGTTGCATGTTCTGAAAAGCGATCTGACTTATCAAACTTCGTTACCCTAAACAAATTTGGGGTTCTCACAGTAGAAGATGATCTAGAAGTAGTTTCGAACGCGCCAATAGTAACACCAACGGTGCAAACTAAAGAAGAGGTTGATAATAGATCGAACAGGCCTCCGCCGATCTTTATCAAAAATATTATCAATTTCAGCCTATTCTACAAGGGCCTCAAAGAGGTGCTCGGAGGCAATGATTTTCAGTGTCAGGCCAAGACTGATACAACTATTGTTAGGGTCAAGACCTCTGAAGACTATAGAAAACTAACCCACGCCCTGAAGGAAAAAAAATGTGACTTTCATACTTATCAACTGAAAGAAGAAAGAGCATATAGAGTAGTTCTAAGGAACCTTCACCCTACCATCCCACCTCAAGAAATAAAAGAAGAAATTGAAGAACGCGGCTTCAAAGTACGAAACGTGACAAACATTACTACAGCCAACAAGGAGAAATTGCCTCTCTTCTTCTTGGACTTGGAACCAAGTCCAAACAACAAAGAAATATTTCTCATTGCACACTTATATGGCTGTCGCATTCGCGTCGAAGAACCGTACAAGAAGCGCCAAATTGCGCAGTGTAAACGATGCCAGGACTACGGGCACACAAGGTCATTTTGCAATCATGCACCGAGGTGTGTAAAATGTGCGGGTTTCCACTGGAGTGAGACCTGTCCTAAACCGAAAGAAAGCCCTGCTAAATGCACCCTATGCGAAGGAAGCCACCCTGCCAACTACAGAGGATGTTCTGCCCATAAAGAGATGCAGAGGTTAAGAAGAAGAGACCAGTCTACTTCAAGACAACCAACCGTCAACATAGACCAAACCGCAATGCCACCCCGACAGGACCATCAGCGCCGATCCAGTGTCAGTTACGCCCAAGCACTTTCAGGCCAATCGTCTCATCCCCATCCACCTCATTCAGTTTATATCCCTCTTCCTTCTGCATCCTCAGATTTAACCCAGATGATGACTTCCTTCCTTAACGAATTCCGCTCACTTATAAGTCCCTTAATCTCCCTACTCACCACCGTAGTGGAGAAACTGGTCCCCCTCCTATCACGAGCCCTCCCCTAAACAACCCCTCTCATGGTCCTCTTATCATCCTCCTGTGGAATGCCAATGGTCTGAGCTCCCGCTACAACGAACTAGACGTACTGCTACAAGACAGAGGATAGACATAGCCATAATTACGGAGACTCACTTGACGTCACGATCCAACTTTTACGTACGAAACTACAAAACATACAGAAACGACCATCCACTGGACCATCCGTGTGGGGGTACCGCCATCTTGGTCCGCAATACCCTTACACATTTCTTAATTCCTAGCCAATCATCTGTATCTCTGCAACACACAGCTATTAACCTCTCCTCCTCTCCCTTCAACTTCACAATTGCCGCAGTCTACTGTCCTCCAAACCAGAACGTTTCCCAACAACAATTCTCGACCTTTTTTCAATCCCTAGGCCCTCGCTTCCTATCTGGTGGCGACTACAACGCGAAGCACCAACAGTGGGGCTGCAGAGTGACGAATCCACGAGGTCGTGTCCTCTTTAATGTCCTCTCTTCCCTTCACCTCAACTACATCTCCCCTCCTGATCCTACCTATTGGCCCTCAGCCACTAATAAACGCCCAGACCTCCTTGATTTTTTCATCACCTCCCAACTCACCTCGCTCCACCACCACGCGTGCATTCTGAACGACTTATCCTCTGATCATAGTCCAGTCCTCCTAACTATAGACACCTACCCAATCCCTATTGCACCTAGAGCAACATTACTAAATGGACCAATAGACTGGAACCTATTCAATGCACACGTAGAGAACAATACAAACCTTAACATATCTTTAAAGACGAACGACGACATCGACTTTGCCATAGAACAATTAACATCTACAATAACAAACGCCATCAATGCCTCGAAGCTGCACACCTACGAACACACCTCAACACAACACATAAACCTACCACTTTACATACGCCAACTGATCAATAAAAAAAGGCATGCTCGCCAAGAGTGGCAAAGGACCCGCTACCCTTCTGACAAACAAGTACTGAACAGACTAACTCACCGCCTTAACATAGATTTGAGAGCTTACCGCTCCGACAAATTCAGACAGTACACACAACAACTAACAACACAAAATAAGTCGCTCTGGGTGGCTACTCGAAAAATCCTATCTTACCATAAAGTATCCTCCCCTCTTCGCCGACAAGATGGATCTTGGTCCAAATCGGACGAGGAGAAAGCCATCCATTTTGCAGATCACCTTTCCACTGTCTTCACCCCACACGCCAATATCATAGACCCAGATTATGTTCGTCAGATCGAAGAATTCCTAAACTCTCCCCTCCCTTTATCCCTTCCTCCTAAACCTTTCTCTCCGTCAGATGTCCAGTATGCTATACGCCAGCTCAAACCTAAAAAAGCTCCTGGATTCGACTTGCTAACTCCCCAAATCCTCAAACACCTTCCAAAGAAATCCGTAATATTCATAACTTATATATTTAATTCAGTCCTACGCACAACCTATTTTCCTAGTCCCTGGAAACATTCTGTCATCCGTATGATTCCTAAACCCAAAAAACACACACATTGTCCTTCTTCCTACAGACCCATTAGCCTACTACCGATTTTAGGAAAAATCCTAGAACGGCTTATTTTAAAACGTATCCTCCCAATCCTTAATTCTAAAAAAGTTATCCCCGACCATCAATTTGGATTTCGTGACGGTCACTCAGCAGTTCAGCAGTGCCACCGGGTTGTAGATGTTATTTCTGCCTCTCTTGAGTTGGGACAGTATTGTTCGGGGGCCTTTCTTGATGTGGCCCAGGCCTTCGATCGAGTTTGGCACCCGGGCCTTCTGTTTTTGCTCAAGGACATCCTTCCCTCAACCTATTACCTTATCCTTCGAAGCTACCTCACTGATCGGTACTTCCGAGTCATTGAAGGATCGGCGTCTTCCCCAAACCACCTTCTCCTTGCTGGTGTTCCGCAGGGCAGTGTTCTGGCGCCCGTACTGTACCAAGTGTACACGGCAGACTTCCCATCCCATCCTCAAACTACCACTCTAACCTTTGCAGACGATACAGCGATCCTCTCAAGCAATTCTGATCCAGTCATTTCCAATAGAAACCTTCAAGAACACCTCACACTACTGGAATCATGGTGTAAAAAAAAAAGACTCAAATTCAACCCAGAAAAATCCACCCACATAACTTTCACCCTCCGCAAAAAGATCCCTCCTCCAGTCTACTTCAATCAAATACCCCTCCCAATTGCGGACAAGGTGCGTTACCTAGGACTATACATTGACAAACGTCTGACGTGGAATCCCCACACACGACTGAAACGACAAGAAGTTATGAAACGTTACAGAGCTCTTTCACGACTTCTTGACAGACGTTCTAACCTACCTCTCTTAAACAAAAGACTACTTTATATCACCCTTGTGAAGCCAATATGGACTTATGGACTGGAAGTGTGGGGTTCAGCCAAATATTCCAATATCCTACGCATCCAAAGAGCCCAATCGATCATCCTCAGAAAAATCCTTAATGCTCCCTTTTATGTGTCCAACGACACTACCCACAAAGACCTAGATATTCCTTTTGTCCAAGATGTAACCCACTCCCGTTACCAAAAATTTTTCACAAACCTCCCAACCACTATAAATCCTCAAATTCAAATCCTCTCATCCCGACGAATTCCTTCCAACCCTCTTCGCCGACTAAAAAGACGATGGCCACGGGATCTTCTATCCAGTGACAATTGAATAAAGAATAGTTAGGAGTACTAACAATGGGTAGTTTCTCCACTCCTGTTTTTCTTAATATTTATTCATACATTATTACTAGATACCAAAATGCAGGTAGTTGTAATATACAATAAAAAAAAAAAAAAAAAAAAAGTTTTTTTTCTGTGTGCTAGGTTGCGTCTCCGCTCTGTGAGCCATTGATTCGCATTCGAATATGATATGGGTGGCTGTTTTTTCCGCCTCATTATATAATCTACCGATGGGATTATCATTATATATGCCTTCAGATGTTAGTGACCAGTTAATAGTCTTATCACTCATTTTTTCTGAGGACTTTTAATTGAAGGACCGGATGTGTTGGAAGCTGGATGGCAGAAACCCACTATGTCAAAAGTGGTCATGGTAAAGTCGTAATTAACCACATTAACTATTTCAATAAGTTATTAGATTTCGTGGTCCGCTTGAAAAATGGCAAAAAGGAAGGAAAATTCAAAAGGTTGAGATGGGAAGTTAGCGTCCTAGTGGATCAACGACACTGAAGCGGTAGAGCCGAAGGTCGTGAGTTCGAATCCCGTTTGTGACACTGCATTTTTATCTCAACCAAACCCTTACTAAAAGTTTATTTCAATATTTTTTTTAATCTAAGATCTTGGTTGAGATGAAAAAGTTAGTGTCACGAGCGAGATTCGAACCCACGGCCTTCGCCTAAATTCGCCGCTGCTCTAAACATTTCAGTCACAGATAGCTCAAATGGTTAGAGCGGCAACGTATTTAGCCGAAGGTCATGGGTTCGAATCCCGCTCGTGACTCTAAGTTTTTGTTTCAAAAACTTCGAATTTCATGCTTGGTTTTATTTCAATATGAATTATTCCTGTAATAAAAAGAAGCAATCTCACGGGAATTTCTGTTTTAAGTAATAATTAAATAAAATCAATTGTTTTCCGATTTGCTCATAAATCTTATCATTTATGCTAAATGTTTTTGTCAACAGTTTTACACGTTGTTAGTTGAATTATGCACATTAGGGCCGAAAGGCCGGCGATTCCGTTGACTTCCACTTGCCAAAGTAGCTTAGAGTCTTGGCTAGTGATTTCGGATCAATTTATAAGTTACAAACTCGGCAGGTAAGTGGCTTTTCCTAACCAGTGGTTTGTACATAATGGATCTTCAGAAGCGGGAGGCCTATTCGAAATTGTTCGTAATTCGCCTCCGGGCTTGTTTAAAGGACAAAGGGATAGAAACAAAACCTATCTGCCTACAAAAGGGCCGTTCGTCGGGCCCGTTCGAATCCGTTATCGCCGGGGAAAAGTTTTCAAACCCCTTGAGAAAACCGCAACTTCTCACCTCTTTAGAATCCTGCCGGGTTTAAATCAACCCCACGAGATGGAGGGGGAAACGCCCGCAGAACGGCACCCCGGAGGAAAAATAAATTAGCCCGAATTTCAGGAGTTGAGCACGTAGTTCTTTTTTTATCAAACTCCCAGACGCGAAGGGGTACCGCATTGGGACCGTCGAACAGAACCTTCAAGAGTTTCTCCTTCCCCTTCGGAATTTGTTTCTAAATTTAATAAATTATCAACTCAAAACAATAAAGAGATCCGTCTGTCTTTCAAATTTTAAACACAGAAACTTATCCTGACTAATAATATATGAGATGTTTAGGGCCGTCAAAGAGCTGAAATCATCGCCTGTTAGCAAGTGGCATTGTCTCGTACAAAACAATTTTAACGTTTAAAAGAAATCTTTTTATGTAAGGTTTTGGTTGAAAGGAAAAAGCCAGTGCCACGAGCGGGATTCGAACCCACGACCTTCGACTCAATACGCCGCTGCTCTAACCACTTGAGCTTTCGTGACTTCGATCCACTCAGACACCATTTCCCCGTCAACCTACAACCTTTCGAATTTTCCCTCCTTTAAAAGAAAGCCGGGTGTTGAATGAAGTTCGAACCCATTACTCGAATATTATTGGGTCTTTCGGAAATAATTCACTCTTTACTAGCAATAAGATGCCAATGCGTAATTTCGTTTTACGAGTTTAAACTCGCTCGGAACGGTGGTCAAACGGCCGGAAACATTAAAGAAGTCTAGAGCAATGGCAATGTGAGTTAAAGATAGTTGATGAAAATTCAGATATGGTTTAAAAACTTTCGAGAGGGAGACTTTAGCCTTGAAGACAAAGAAAGTCGTGGATGGATTTCTTTCCTAGATGATGATGTTCTTGAGCTTCGGCCGAAGAAAATCCCAGAAAAACTGTTCGAGAACTTACACAGAATCCTGTTAACAAATCGATCGTCGCTGACTACCTTAAGGCAATCATTAACGTGAAAAAGGTCGAAAGTCGGGTTGCTCATGCATTAAACGACAAAAAAAAAATCGTTAATAAGTTGGCTCAATATTGCTTTGCCGAAACAGACTCTAACGTTTTTTTGGTAGAATTTTACTTGTGATGAAAAGTGGATTCTTTGCGATAACAACAGTTACGTTGGACAGTGGCTCGACAAATTAGAAGCAGCGCTTCATATTCCAAAGCCACCACCTCATAAAAATAGTTGATGTTGACTAAGGGGTGGGAAAAATGGATAATGGTTTGTCGTTAGGACCTGTTTAGTCTTTCAGGATTATTGTAGGCGATATTATTAAGGAAAGGAGAGATAAATTGTTGGAGATTTAGACTATTATCATTTACATTGCTTGCGATATCCTGAAGATGTTTTCAATAAATATCGAAACGTTGGCACAATAAAGGAAACGTTTTTCTAAAACCTACGTCACACCAGATCGCATCTCACGATCTCCAAATAATCAATAAAAAATGTTTAAAACCTTGTATTTAATTATTTTTATATCATAATTATAAACCTGCTTTATTTGCCGGCCAACTCAATTATTAGCTAATGGAAGTTAAGTAATCACTCGAAGAAAACTTCAGGGGTATTCACGATGTTTGTAAGATGTTAACTTGAATAGAGAAATGTCCAGTAAGATCGTGAACGCCCCCTTCTTTTCTTAGCTTTTTAAACGTTAATTTTGCATGCTAGAAACAAAAATAAAGGTATAACAGTTCTTGAAGGTTTGCTGTTGTTTGTTTGGGTTTTGTTTTGTGTTAAATTGCAAGATGCCAGAAGTTAATAAAAAGGAAAATTAACCAACACTTTCATTCAAAATGCTCTCTATGCACTCGAAAAGTACTAACAACTGACACGCTTCATTTCGTGCTAACCTGTGGTTTTCTTTTGTGTTAAATTGTAATATGCCAGAAGTTAATAAAAAAAGGAAAAGTAACCAACTCTTTTATTCAAAAACTACTCTAAAAGTATTAACAAATGACAAGCTTCAATTCGTGCCGACATACCTAACCTGTATCCTAACGTCTAACAGCCTACCACTGTATAGGTTATAAATCCATTTTTTTTCTTTCCAAAAGGTAGATTGGGTATGAGGCCAGGAAGACAGAAACAACATTTATTTTCTTGTTGAGCTTTCGGCAAGCTTTCGTTCTACCGGCTATCCGTTATCCACACATGTACCTGTTCATATAGTATAACGATTTTTTTCGAAGTCCTGATGAAGGCGATATATTCTGCCGGAAGCTCGGCAAGAAAATAAATGTTGTTTCTGTCTTCCTGGCCTCATCCCCAATCTACCTTTTGGAAAGAAAAAAAATGTATTTATAACCTATAAAGTTGTAGGCTGTTAGACGTTAGTATACAAGATAAGCATGACATTAATACACACATTTAAAGACGGAAAACTTATAAACGCACAAACTCACAATCACACACCACCTTCACACCACTAAAAACACTTCATAACAAAAAACGAAAACGTTCAGAAGAACAAAACATCGCAACCAACACCAGGAAAAAAAATAATAACTGACAATGGAAATAACCGCCACCAAGACCGGCCAACGAGCACGGAGACCACGCCCCCTAACGCAACGCCCCCAGCGACAAGCGACGGACGCAATACTATATAAACCCTACTCAGACTACATGACAGACAGATTTTCACTGAAGATGGCGTAATGCCGAAACGCGTTTGAATAACTCAAACAAAAAACCCGCGAGTGAAGACAGACCTAGTAGTGCTCGTGTGCCAGTTCAACATAAGAAAATAAATGTTGTTTCTGTCTTCCTGGCCTCATCCCAAATCTACCTTTTGGAAAGAAAAAAATGTATTTAAACTGAGAAAGCTGATCAATCACCAAAGAAAATATTTATAGGTTATGGGATGTATCTGCTATGAAGGAGATTGTAAGGACAAGTCAGAAATTAGCAAAAGAGATATATTGGTCTGATTTAATTAACGCGTATTTAAGAATAAAAATACGTGTAAATAAAAAACAGCTGTTAAATTATGGCTGCCATGTTGGTTACTTACGCCCTAACGGCTAGCAATGTGACTACATTCTCGACCTAACATCTGACATTGGCCCTGGCCTGTTAGATCGAGCAATGTTAACCTGCCAATTCTTATAAATCTACATCATCATTTTTCTCGAACTAACACGATCTAACAGACTTAACAGGGTTAACCAAAGATCATGAATACCCCTTTTTAAAAAAAAAGAAACTTTGTTGTCAAAACTGTACAATGCTTAAGATTAAACCTAGAAACGGCTATAAACATTAATAGCCAAGGATATTTTGGGATTATGGTTTTTATACTATTTTAAAGAAATGCTGATTAAGATGATGGGCGGGCGACTGGACCCGCCAGACTTTGCTGACGTGTTGGTCCGAGTTTGGTTACTCCTTAATTGGGATAAGGGGAATTTAAAAAAAAATCTTCCAGTTTAATAATTTTTGTACGCTTTTATCGATCCTTTCGGTCAGCGGGTTTAATTGGCTTAGTTTAGCCCCCCAATTCAATAGTTTTACTTTGCAGGTACAATAAATTGATAATGTAATTGTTCTCTGGTAGCCTTCGGGCCAAATTTATTCGCTTTGTTTGCATTGTTAATTCCTTTGACAGCAAATGGGGCGAATGTTTAATGCGGGCCCGGAGTGGTATCGGCTCCGTTGGGGGGGGGGGATTTCTGTAAAACCAATCTTGTTCAAAGGAAAAAACCTTGTTTTCCGAGGAAAATATTGAATCACGATAATCTTGTTATCACATGGCTAAATTAGGTCCTGCCGATGGGAAAACACCGAATCACCGTTTTCGATACGTCCATTGTCAAGAGCAATCACTGGCCTCGTGAGCGCAATCGAACCCAATTCTCATTAACATGCTAATAGAGTCTATAAGGTAAATAAATGGAATGGAACGGTTCCGGCGGTAATGAGGTCAGGGCTTCCCTGAAACGGCACCGGGTCGCCTGGGAATGGAGGGCTTTTCTCGAACGGGCCGCAAACAAGCGATAAAAGGCAATACAAGTAAAACTCCAGGCCTGGACCCCCCTGGCAAAACCCTAATTGAATATGAAGACGGAGAAAGCCGTAAAATGCAAATACAACGAATGCTCCGGGGGGGGGGGAGAAATATGGTTTTCTTCAAATTATCCTACAACGGGAAGCTGACCATTGCCAAATTCATTCCTTATAATGGCACATTTCTTATTTATCGCTGGAGGAATTTTTCATTTCCCTTTGTTAACAAGCGACAATAAAATTAAATTGTCCATTATTCAAATAGTGACTTAGTAGATGCCGTAGGTCAAGTGTACGTTTAAAAGTAAAATATTATTACACTGTTATCCCAGATATGTTGGATTGTTGCAATTTTTTTAAAATTTGTAGTACATTAAGGATAGGGATAGGGATAAGTGAGGCGGCCTCAAGGCCTACTGCACCTCGACCTAAATACATCTATTGTGCTCCCTGTTAATTATAACTCACTGGCTAGCTTCAGATTATTACGATAACTACCCTCCACAGCTTTGCCAGCGGTTCCTTGGTATAGGATTTTGCCTGTGGTTTTTCTTGTCCTAGTTGCAAGAACCTGCACCTACATAGACCTTCACAGAAACATAAAATGTGTTCTGCTGTCCCCTCCTCTTCCTGGTAGTATCTGCTTAGTGCTTCTTCTGTCTGTACTCCTATCCGGTGCATGTGCCTTCTTAATGTGTTCTGCGGACTCCTCTTCTTCCCGGCAGTATCTGCATAATGTTTCTTCTGTCTGTACTCGTATCCAGTGCATGTGACTTCTTAAGTGGCAGTGGCCTGTCACGAGTCCAACTTACATAGACCATCACAGAAACATAAAATGTGTTCTGCTGTCACCTCCTCTTCCTGGTAGTATCTGAATAGTGCTTCTTCTGTCTATACTCCTAAGCGGTGCATGTGCTTTCTTAAGTGGCAGTGCCCTGTCAAGAGTCCAACTTACATAGACCTTCACAGAAACATAAAATGTGTTCTGCGGACTCCTCTTCTTCCCGGCAGTATCTGCACAATGTTTCTTCTGTCTGTACTCCTATCCGGTGCATGTGACTTCTTAAGTGGCAGTGCCCTGTCACGGGTCCAACTTACATAGACCTTTACAGAAACATAAAATGTGTTCTGCTGTCTCCTCCTCTTCCTGGTAGTATCTGAATAGTGCTTCTTCTGTCTGTACTCCTAACCGGTGCATGTGCTTTCTTAAGTGGCAATGCCCTGTCAAGAGCGAACCAGAATACCTGGTTATGTTGCGGTTGCCTTCCTGTAATTCTTTTGTAAGTTTTGCGATTGTGAATATCTTCGCGTGCCTCATACCTGTGGTATTCTTCCACCAGGTTTTGGACTCATTAAGGATCCATTTTAAGATGTATCCTCTTTTGTGGCAGGCTGCTAGGCTCATAGAGTCCATGTGGCTACCTTTTTTGCCAACATGTCAACCTTTTCGTTGCCTTTATGCCCCGAATGTCCAGGGACCCATGCCAGGGTCAGGCCGTTGATGCCACTGACTTCCGTCAGGACCTTCATGCAGTTCCAAACACTCTTTGCTTTCGCCTCGCATGAGGCTAAGGCCCTGCGAGCTGCCTTGCTGTCAGAGAAATAGGCTATCTTCCGGGAATGTATTTCCAGCCTTTTTATTTCTCTGGCACATTGTTTAATCGCTATGATTTCAGACTGGAAAACTGTAGCATACTTGCCTAAGTTTACAGTCAGTTCGGTTTTGGGGTTCATGCATTATAAAAATTTCATAAACTTTTCCAACGTTTTCCAGCTCCTAAAACTGGAAATGCTTTTAAAAATATATAAAACAAAAGATAAGAAAAACCAATAAAACAAGTGAAAGGAAATGAAATAATACAGTTCTCAAACACAAACAACAAATGCCCCCTGCATAGGATTATTTAATCCTCACCCCCCCCGAAATTCCCCCAGACGAACCAATTTTTTTATTTTACAACATTTAACATTTATTTGAATACCGGTGAGCAATGCAAGAAAAGAAATGTCTCGTTAATGCATAAATTAAAATAAATAAGATCCGACGGTTTAGACAAAGCACCGCCAAGCCACCCCCGAATGCGAAGAGCGGTTATATATAATACTTAGGAGGGGATGTCCCAACCCCTACCCCCGATCTAGATTTAATCCCTCCTTTCATACTCGAGATTTACTATCCAACCCTACCTCGTAATTATCCCATTGTTCCTGCTGCCCTAACATAGCCACCTCCCCCCGCCGACCTTGACATAATGCGTAAACATCCTAGAAACAGGACGGTACATCCTGACTTCCGTCTTCAAACAAAAGGGGCAGTAAATCTCAGTTTATTAAGCTATGAAGCATAAAAATGTTATATTGATTACATGCCAGAAAAGAATGACCATCAAATTTTTTAAACTATTTCTGATAAACAAGGCCAACTTTCCTTTAATCCAACATCAAGGAAAATTTAAGTTTTCAAAATTTTACTAACAGTATGATTTGTATGATCATGCTTTATTGCAGAGATATTCTCCTTTAGTCGAATATTTTTCCATTTTATAACTATAGAAGGCAACTACTTAACTGACATAAATGGTATCTGACTTGATATTGGGTGTTACACACTCGTTGACACTGATAAGACCACACTCGTTCCATCTCTGATGTAATCTCTCTGCCATAAGTTCTTCAAACAAGGTGTGAGGTTCACAGGAAAACTGTTGGATTAATAGAATGAGGATTTAGTGTTTTTTAAACTTCAGTGACCGGGAGTTTTTGATGGCCCTGACAAGGGCCGGTGTTGTCTGGAGTCGTAGCGTTGAGACGATGCATGGAGGTCGGAACCGAGTGGTGTGCCTGTTGGTAGAGGGATAAGTTGGCTGAGGTCCGGGTTCGTGAGTTGGCTGACTGTACATCGTTTGAAGGGACTCTGGTGCAGCAGTTGGCAAAGTGCAGCGGTTTGCCTGTTGCCACGTCGGCTATGTTGAGATAGCGAGTTGTGGCCTGTGGTTATGAGTGAGAACTCGTCGGGTTGACGAGTCTGAAGCCAGTGGGACAGTGCCCGTGCTTATATACGCACTGGTTCTGCTCTGATTCGCTGCAGAGTGGAGGACGAGACCATCCCAGAGCTGGTAGTGACACCTAACGGGTACGGTGGTAACCGTAGATTCCCACAAAAAACTTATATTATCCCAGGGCAGCGTGTTTGCTTCTTTCTTTTGCCGAATTTATAACTCCGACCTACCTACTAAATCTAACACTATCACCCTCACCTTTGCCGATTATACCGTAATCTCTTGATAAAGATCCTGCCACAGTTTCCCGCTATTTCCAAAATCACTTACCTATCCTAGAATGCTGTCTCTGACGTGGAGAATCAAGATCAACGAAACCAAATCAACAAACATTCACCCAAAACAAGATGACCTCACAAAGTATACCTCAACAACGTTCTCATCCCTGTTGCAAACCATGTACGATACCTGGACAAACGACTGACATGGACCCTCCCCACAAGGGGACAGACTATAACATACGATTTATCATGCGAAATCGATTCGACAGGCCATGTAAAACTCTCATTGACAAACAAAAGAAAATTTTACATTGCCATCCTGACCCCATTTGGACATTCAGACATGAACTCTACGGGACTGCCAAGCGTTCCGACCTTAACCAATCCAATCCCTCCAATTTAAAATCTTCAGAACAATAGTCAATGCTTAGTCAATTTTCTATGTTGCCAATCACATTATCCATACACTTACTCTTGTTACTTATCTTGCCCAATCCAGCTACAAAAGGTTCCATTCCAAACTATCCCACCATCCGAACCCTTTCGTCAAAAACCTATTTTCCAACATTTTACCTAACAATTTTCACAGGAGACTGAAACGTCGGTGGTTCCGCAAAAACCTCACTACTTGGCATCGGTCTCCTAGGATGGAGCACATCCCACTCATCTTGATGTTATAACGGCTTCCATCACTGAATGGTTGCTGTTCACGGTTACTGTTAATATGTACATATATTTGTTTACTTGTTGCATGGAATGAATGCAGTTGTAAAAAAAAGAATAATAATAAATGGACAAACGACTAACATGGAAACGACTGAAGCGCACAGACTGTAAAATACGATTTTGCTAAACCGACTACTGGACTGACGATCTAAACTCTCACTGACAAACAAAAGAAAACTTTATCTTGAACTCTTGGCCCACATTTGAACATACGGAATTGAACTTACAAGTCTTCAAAACGTTTCAATTTCAATCTAATCCAACCCCTTCAATCTAAAATTCTCAGAACAATAGTCAATGCCCTTTTCTATGTTTCCAATCATACCATCCATACAGACCTAAATGTTCCTCTTATCACTGAACTAGCCCAATTCAGATACAAAACTTTCCATTCCAAACTAACCCAACATCCGAACCCTTTCGTCAAAAACCTGTCGTCCACTATATTACCTAATAATCATAACAGAAGACTGAAAGGTCGGTGGCCCCGCGACAACCACACTTGGCATCCGTCTATTAAGATTGAGAACATCTCTCTCATCATTTTTTTGTATTGATGTTTCACTGGATGGTTGATGTTCAAACTTTCACGCTAGTATTAATATTGTTTATATGTAATTAGTATTTGTTTTACTTGTTGCGTCGAAGTATGCACTGTAAAAAACATATCAGGATTTAACGAGATCAAAGACACGTAGGATATAATACTTTATGAGTCTAATAGTGGGTTTAACTACAGTTTTCGACACCGCAGCTTTTCCCCGGGTGGAATGCAATCTCGAAATTTCTCATCCGGCCGTTGATTGAAATTGGATTCACTCAAAAACTTATTTACCGGATGATCGGAGTCCCGTGGGGGTAACGATCCCGACCGGCCTCCGCGTCAGCCCGACCCGTCCGGGAATGCCGCGTTTCCAGTTGATTACATTTAATATCTTGCCCGTCTTTTTTTTTTCAGATGGAGCGGCCCTGAGTGATGACACATGAGTGGCGGGAAGAGGTGCCACCTCTGCCGCCCCCACCGCCTCAATGGCGGTTGGACATGGACCTCCGGCATCACATACAACACTGCGCTTGCACTTGCAACCACATGGGCTACGGAAATTACATGGACTACCAGGTAAAAAATCCTACACAGACATTTAATACAATCAAATAAGTGAATGAACAACGAAAATTAATATAAACACAATCATAGCTGACCGAATGGATCTTCTGGTATGCTCAGGTACTCCTGAGCGCTGCCTATTTACCTAAATCAACTCACATCTGTTTGAACTAAGACTAAATTAAGGATTAACCTTTTATTATGGATTTAGTTTTTCTGCTTCACATTCAGGAAGGATGCATCAATGTCTTTGGTTTCTCCTATCTTAGTCCTCTCAGTTGTTGTTAAGAGGGTAGTAACCGATTTTGAGGTGTATTTTTCTAAAATCTTTCCTGCTGAGTGAGAGGAACACTTTCGGTTTATAAATCTCTTAGCTTGCCTCATACCTGGTGTTTTTGGTGCAGCACACTTTGGTGTGCACCAGCTGTGGTTCTTTATTGGCTAGTTAGTTGGTCAGCTTGCTTATTTCCGTCTGAACCTTCATGTCCCAGAAGACACTTCAAACTAATTTTTTTGTGTTTTCCTAGTGCCATTAGGCAATTTACACCCTCCCAGACATGTTTCATGCTGAAACATACGTCTTTAGTGCCTTTATAGCTTTCTTTCTGTCCTTTATTTACTTTTTATATTTTTCTTCATTAATTTCTGTGTACGGAGTTCTTTTGCATGGACTTCAGTTTGGAAAATTGTTGGGGTTAGTGCAAGGAGCTGTGGCCTGGGTGTAGATCTTTTCTTTTACCCCTTCCCTTGCACACCGTTCCAGTTTTGTTTCATCTGTGTACTATTTTGTAGGGCCAGTTGGTGCTACCTTTCTTCCAAAGTTCTTAATTAATTATGACTACTTTGAAGGGTCAAAGTTGAATTTTCCTCTCATTTTGTTATGAAACATAGCTCGTTTATTTTAATACTCTACTAAACCCTTTGATATGGCTTTATTTGGTTATACCTCGGGAGTCTGTTGGGTGTTTATACAAAAGTTCATTAGGGTGGAAGGTGAGAGTGAGTAGTGAAGAACATGTTCGGTTTTTTTGCCCATCATAGTAAGAGTTCCATATTTGACCAAGGAGTCTGACCATTGTGGTGTAAACCAATACGACATCCTGGGGTTTATTACCTCATTTTTTTCTGCTTAATACTGCCCAATGCACAGTAGAGCTTTGGCATTATGCCGAACGTTGCCTGTGTTTTCTCCACCAAAGGCATGCCACTATTGTAGATTTTCTGATCATCTTAGTGTTTTTGGCCACCGAACTCTATAAGTGTTCACGGGTATGCCCAATACGTCATCCTAGGGTTTCCTCAGTTTATGCTGTATAACCTTTTTCATTTCAGATGGTTATGCACGGGGGAGGGTGCATAACCATCTGAACTGCGGGGCAGCATATTTTCGTTTAAGTTTAGGCCCAGCTGCATGGGTAAGGACTCGCAATGGCTGAGTGGTGAGACCCCTAGCGGGTACCTAAAGAAAAGGTTGTGTTTCACGTTTGGCCGTGGACCGTAGTACTTGCGCATGGCCTCCGAATTACCTCCCGACCTCGCGGGAATCGGAAGGATCGGACTGCCTTCGTGAGCTATGACTACACTGACGTGGTCCCTCGAATGCGAGAGAGATGGTGGACGGGGACTGTTGATTTTCTGTGGTGGTCGTTTACCTTTACCGAAGGCTTGGTCTCCTGGTGGTTAGAGATTCAATTAAAATCGAAACCGCGGCCGGAGCGCATCCGAAGGTTTCGACGCTAGCGGAGACCCAACACCCAGAAAGAGAGTTGTCGCCTCTATCTAGGGAGTGCGCGAGAGACTTGGTTAACCCACCCCCTCGGAAGGGGCAAGCAATAGAAGTCGACGGACGGGATGATGTGGGCTTCTACACCGAACCTCACGGTTTAAGCAGATTTTCCGAGCGCGGAGGTGAGTCGCTCCTAACTTGAGAACCTAAACGTGTGATAAGGCCTATGTGCCAGGTGCGCGCGCTAAAGGACCTCAATGTTAAATGACATTGCGACCCGAGAGGGAAAACAGCATTAATCTTTTACAATAGGTGCTTATAAGTTTAGTTTCTTTCTTCTTGCAAAGAGTATGAAAGATATATCTTAGGATTTAAACCCAGTTTCTCACAACATCTTTCTACAATGTTTAAGGAGTATTGAATGTAATTTGAAAGAATTTCATCAGATTTTCCAATTATGATTCTTACCAGGTCATCTGAGCCACCTATTAGTTAAAGCTCTGGTAATAGATCTTATACTATTAGAAACCACTCACTTGGCGATAGTACCTCACTTTGGGGGTGTAAGTGGTTAGGCTTATTTTTATCTGACATTTTAGTGATGCTAATATCCTGCTATTAGTCGGAGAGTAATGAGTATTTAATCATTCATGTACAAGGGTGTACTCTTGGTATTTTGATTTGCAGATGCAGTTAATTGTTGCTGTTTTAGTTACTTCCGGTCTGTTTGGGCTACTGAATTTTATATTTTACACAATAATTTAATCGATTATGTCCATTTTTAAATAGGTGGTGTTGAAATAGTACAATTTTGCATCCCATATTGCAAAATTGATGATTTAGCTTATTCTGGACGTTTTAATAATAATTTTCTGGAGTGGCTACCGGAGTTTGGCCGTAGAAATCGCCAAGTTGTAAAGCTAGGAAGTTCGGTTGAAGTGAGGACAAAGTGTATCTTATCTTCTGCCCGTTGGTTAGACAGCTTTCAAACAATGACCCCTGGGAGGGGAAACCAACCAGAAAGGCCAATTTGCTATCTTTCCCTCTATTGTTGTAAACATTGAAAATTAAATTAGGCTGAATATTTTTTGTTTGTTTAATATCGGGGTTTGAAACGGACCAAGTCCACGAGTTGAGGCAAATGTGTATATAATGGAAGCTCGATTGTAAAGTTTCAAGGCCGGTCTAAAGGGAAACAATTTGAAATGATTATCCGATTTGGATTTACATGTATCGCGTGTCATAAATATTGTCATCCGGAGTTGGGTTAAAACGGTCCCGGGGATATTTGGCACTCGTTTTTCTGAAGGGGGCTGGGAATGGGCCATGAACGGATGAAATGCCGGCTAATGCCCAAACCAGTTTTATTGTCCCAGGACCCGATTGAAAACAACACAGCCCGTTTTAAATTACTCAAAGCTCAGCTTATTAAAGGAAAATTAGCGAAAGTTTTTTTTGTATTATCATCAAAGTTTAAAATTAGAGCTCCGTCATTATTAAAAAAAAAAAAAAATGGCGTCTAGGCATGACACAGCTTAGGAGATCGATGGAGCTTTAAGCACCTCCCTCCTACAGACAAAGACCGGATGAGGCTTAAAAATTGTTACCCGCTCTAGACTTTTAACTTATTCAAAATCGGTAGCTCGAGCTTGTAAACCTCCAGGGATAAAGGGCAATGAAGTAAAATCGACTTATCTATTAAACAAAAGGATTCTCTTTATTCCATTCCATTAGCATCAGAAAATATCTTTCCTTTCGAAAAATTTAATTTGAATCGGACACGGAAGTTTTGCTTCATCTGTGGAAAATTATTTATCGATAGCTTAGCAATCTAGGTTTTGTTAAATTGTAGATAATCCAGTACAGCTCGTGGTCCGATTGACCAATTAACATTTTTCAATTAATTAATATTTAATAAGGTTTTGGTTGAGATAAAAAAGTCAGTGTCACGAGCGGGATTCGAACCCACGACCTTCGGCTAGATACGCCGCTACTCTACCATTGAGGAAAAATTCAAAAGCTAGGGTTGAGAAGGGAAGTTAGTGTTCGAGTGGATCGAAATCACGATAGCTCAAGTGGTAGAGCAGCGGCGTATTTAGCCGAAGGTCGTGGGTTCGAATCCCGCTCGTGACACTGACTTTTTTATCTTAACCAATACCTTTCATAAATATTATAGATAGTTCTTCGATAGATAAATAGAAATTTTATCTTGTTTAAAATGGTAGGAAGAAGGTCCAATAATACACTAATTTTCTTCAATACCTTGAAAGGAGGTAAATATTCAAAATATGGTTATTCAGATATCGTGAGATGCGGTCGGGTGTGATTTTGGTATATGTTTGTTGGGATAGGTTGTGTTGATTTGTAGTGAGGTGTTGTAAGTGATTTGTTATTATGTTAATGCATTTTGAGCGTGTTATGTCTTTTTCTTCCTCTTTTTTTGTGGATTTTTGAATTGCATAGACTACATCCGTAATTAATTTTGCTGTTGGAAAATCTGTTTTGTTGTAAGGAATGGAATGTTTGGGACCAAGTGACAGGAAGTTCTGGATTTCTGGAGGAATGTTAGTTTTGGTTAGGTTTAGGAACCATTTGTTTGTGTTAGAAGGTGTTTGTTTGTTGATTAAGTTTTTTAATTTTTTGATGTGTTTATTTTTAATTTGGTCAAAGTGGACGTTGTATGCATCTTTTTGATGTGTGTAAAATTCTTTTAAAATGTCTGTAGGTATTATGTTGGCGGCACTGAGTTTTAATCGGTGTAATTTTTGTGTTAATGACTTGATGTTTTTGATGCTCGTGGTGATTTCTATGTTTAAAATGTTTCGTTTGAAATTTATTGTGGTTTTATGTATGCCGTCAATTCTAGTGTTTGGCTGTGTTAGTGTGGAATTTGTGAAGTTGAAATTGTTCTTGATGTGAGTAGGAAATTTCAGAAAAAATGTTTTCTGATTGATGGCCGATGCGAGTTTCTTCTCATTGTTGGCGATGTCCTTCAGAATACTTTTAGCTGTGTGTCCAAATGTAGTTGAAATTTGTCCATTGAATCCCATATTCTTCGTTCTTCTCGGGTAGAAATGTGTAGAGATTAGTGACCGTTAATCGATAGTTATTCAGATATCGATTAACGGTCACTAATCTCTACACATTCAAAATATGAAAAATGGAAATTGAATCGAAAGGAAGCAGAAGTACTGGCAGAATAATACTTAGGAGTTACACTGACCTCTGGTAAATATTTTTTAATAGTATTGTGTAAATTTGGTTTAGAGTCGTAAAGTCAACACGGCGGGCTCTGGTGTGACTCATTTTTTATCGGGTTGTCTTCAAAAAAGGGGTTTACCAAATTTATCACCCGGCTTTTTCTCCTGGTTTTAAATCGAATTTTAACAAAACAAAAGGTTCTTCGTAGATGATCGCAACGGTTTGGGCATTGGACACGGCGCTCATCACTGTAAAGTAAAGGTCCCGTGTTCGAATCCAGCGGCCCTACATTCCAACCCGACATACTTCCAAATGGGCCATTTTTCAAAAACACCCTGACGGCTTATATGACCTCTCCTGTTGCGAACCGTCGTAAAAAAAGTTCCTTCGTTCAAAATGTAGTTACAAATAATATACAGACTAGAAAGGGTAAAAAGAAAGGGAGTGAATAAGATTACCGGTGACCCTAAACCCTAAACCTTAAATCGTGAATGGTAGAGACACACCTCGTGCTTTTAAGAAAAAAATTAATAATTAACTCTTCACTCAAATTTGTTGCTTCATCAAAGTTAATAATTAATTAATCTTTCTATGTTAGGTTTTGGTTGAAATGAAAAAGTTAGCGTCACGAGCGGGTTTCGAACTGAAGTGTCGTGGGTTCGCTGTTTAAAGGAGCGGCGTATTGAGCCGAAGGTCGTGGGTTCGAATCCCGCTCGTGACACTAACTTTTTCGTTTTAACCAAACCCTTACATTAAAAGATTAATTAATTGCAAGAAGCAATTCGTTCAATGAGACAGTAAATATAATGGATGCAAAAACAATTTAATAAAAACAATTAACTCATGCGACAAGTTGGCTCTGGAAAGAATGAAATTCAACTGATTTTCTTTATTTTTAACCTAAAGATTAAAAGAAAGAATTAGTTACACTCTATACAGGTAAATAGCAATTTATTAAAGTTGTGTTTACGTTTTAAGTCAACTTGATTATCTTTATACCAAGTTACTATTGCAAATAAAAAATAAAAAATAAAATAAATACAAGAGTTTTTTTTTGTCTTTGGATGTAATTTAAAATATCTTAGCCTTTTCTCTGACATTCTTCAACAGGTTCCCCTCTTGTTAATTTCAATTCTTTCTCTATTTTTTCATTTTTTCTTCTTTTTCTTTCTTCATAACATACGTTTCCTTCAGCTTATTCTTCCAATAAAGGTGTTTTAGGTGTTTTCACTTGACCTCTGAGTGATTGAGTTCCAAAAACAAATTTTAATTTTTTTCTCTCTCGCAATTTAAACAAGAGTAAACATGTTTTTGGACCGTTTTAACGGAGGATGATTTGGTTCAGTTTATGACCGGTTTTAAGACTGGCTTTTATAGATATTGCGACTGCTCCCCGGAAATCGTCCATCGATCAAAAGCATACAACTTTCACGATTGCTATGCCTTGAAAGGAAGATGATAAATCGCCCTACTGGCTATAAAAGTGCAGTAAAGAAGTTAAAACAAGGAAAGTAAATAAGTCATGCTCAAAAGTCTGGCAAAAAATTTTTTTCCCACTTAAATCAGTTCTACTTTTTACACTTTACCGGTGCTTGCGGACCTTGTAATGAATGAGCTACTGGATTGGATTGGACTTAATTTTGGATTTCACATCAAATTTCTTAAGAAATATGTTGATGATTTGTTCCTGATTATAAAAAGGAGTGAGTTCAAGCATTTTGAAGGCGTTCAATTCTTTCCATCCGTCACTACAATTTACACAAGAAACTGAGGTAGATGAGAAACTTCCTTTTCTTGACTTAGTTTTCATTAGAGATAATGGTAAAATAATAACTAACTAGTATTTGAAACCAACTAGCTCGGACAGGATGCTAAATTTCTCATCCATCCATTCTTTCCAAATGAAAGTTAACATATTTTTAACCTCATTGAAAACGTTAACCTCTGAAATTGAGCGATGATCGGTTCCACAGTGAGAACAGGAAAAAAGTGCGCTTTATGTTAGTAGATAATGGTTACCCAAGACCATTAATAAATCGATTAATGGAAAACAGGACATAAGCAACAAGGAATGAGAATATACCTGTCGAGCAAAAACTTTATCAACCAGTTACATATGTAGCTGGAATATCAAGTAAGTTAAAAAAAACTGTTGAAAGAAAAAATAGATAATGTAAAAATTGTTTACAAATTTAATAATAAAGTGGGTAAGAATTTTTACACAAAACTTAAAAGTAAAGAACCTCTATTACAAAAATCTAATGTAGTGTATCGCATCAAATGTGCACAATGTCCCACTGTATTACGGCCAAACGAAACAATATTTATCGGAACGTGTGCGGCAACATAAGTATGAATGCAGTGATGAAGAAAGGCCGGGAACAGCACTATCCAAACATACACATGCTACGAAACATAATTTTGACTTCGATGGAGTCAAAATTGTGGCTTCAGAACAAAATACAGGTCGTAGACTTTCGAGAGAAATGATATTTATTCATCAGGATGAATGTATGGTATGTAATTTAAAAACAGATTTGAATAATTTGAGTGTGATATACAGTGGGATTCTAGAAAAAGACAAGGTCTCTCCCCAAAGATCGTAACAATATTTATTTATTCATTTATTTATTATAACAGGCTGTGATAACATAGAATTACCAATGTACTAGAAATTAACGTCTTGTTTTAAAAATTGTGGAAAATGATTGTTATCAGTAGGTGTTAGTGTGGGAACCTCCCACCTGATAACGTGATAAACACAATTTTCTAGTCAAACGCCTGTGATATTTATGTACCTAAAGAGTACTAATTGTTATGTAATTGTTACTGTTTAAAAAAAATGCATATATATGTAAGAGGCTATTAAGAAGAGGTTTTTATTTATTTATTTATTATATATGTATATCGTTTGTATACATACATATCGTGAAATGTGTAATGCGTTTAAGTTATGACTTTGTATCTGTAAGTACAATTATTGTAATTTACAGTAATTTATAACTATTTAAATGATTATATCCCTATGTCTCTGTAGATCCCCTGAAGAAAGCAATAAAACTTGTCGAAAGCTTGGCTATGATATAAAAACATTGTATGTTTGAAGTCAACAACCCGAATCCCAATAAACATCGTAGTTCTACTTTTAGTTTAAATAAAATTTTGCAAAACCAATAAAAACAAGATACGTAATAAGTTAAACTGCATGAATGCTAAAACAAGGAAAAATAACTATTTATTACTATTCTCTCGCTTGTTTTTTTCTGTTTTGTTTAACATACTTTCGTTGTGGACCGTGGTTAGAATAATCTAATGTTCCACCGAAACGAAAATTCTTGTCAACAGTTTTACAGCGAACAATTTTTTGGCGGATGTGTCCCACTGAATGAATCTTCCTTTCCTGTTGTGTCCATCATTCATCACACGAGTCCGTCTATTCCCGGCCGTTTTTACTTTGTCAGGCCTGTTTGTCCGTCATCAATCACCGAAATACCCCGTGCCTCATGATTTGTTTGTCGGAGGAAGGATAATATTTGGCTGACATGACGCTCGAACAACAGCACGGTGATAATCGGTTCTGGTACGAAAAAGACCCTTACAATCTATTTATTCATTGTGTGTATCTTATACATTATTTATCGGGCTAAAATGCCAATAGATTGAAAAATCATAGCTCAAATGCGCGGCGCTCTGCGACACTGTCCGGCAAAACGCCTGCGTTGCAGAACTGTATCGCAAAGCGCCGTGTTTTCCTTCAATAAACTACAAAAAGTCGGGCGATGATAACTCTCCAATGTTTACAAACATTACACCCCGGATAAAATCCCCTTTTTTTTCGTTGGAAAAATGTAGCTTTTAATCAACTGGCGGATTAAATTTACTAAATGGCTTTCCCGGGGAGGTTGTGTTCACGCCCTTGGCATGAAAATCGCACTAATAACCCCCCCCCTTCTCGACGAGGATATGGTGTATCAATTAAAAGCAAATACAAAATGGTTCCGCCCGATATGAAAGTTAGGCAATTTCGATAGCTTTGATCAAGCCCCGAACATCCAGGCTGATATCGCTCAACAAACAACAAGAAAGTTTATATCGCGTACGCCGCTCGAACATGGATAATCTTAAAGTGACATTGTAACTTCCTGTACAGAGATTTCGAATAGTTATTAAAAAAGCGTGTGTGTGTGTGTGTGTGTGTGTGTGTGTGTGTGTGTGTGTGTGTGTGTGTGTGAGAGAGAGAGAGACAGAGAGAGACAGAGGATATGATATGAGAATGTTATGCTTCACCACGCAATATCAGCTCTCCTGGTTGGAACTAGAAACTAAGAAAAAATGAAAGAAAGCAAAGAGCGACAAAGCAAGAGTGAGAAAGAAAAAAGAAGGAGGGAGAGAGAGAGAGAGAGAGAGAGAAAGAGCGAGTGAAAAAAGAGATGATATAAGATCGTTATGTTTTATCACTCCAAATTAGCTGTCCTGGTGAGAGAGAAAGAGTGAATGAGTGACTGAGAGAGAGAGAGAGAGAGAGAGAGAGAGAGAGAGAGAGAGAGAGAGAGAGAAAGAGAGAGATAGGTACAGAGAATTTACTGTGTGAATAATCCAGGTTGATAAGAAATGATGAGATATAGTGAGAGGAGACAGAAAGAGAAAGAGAGGGTGCGAGAATGATTGAGCGAGTGAGTGAAAGAGAGAAAGAGAGTGAAAGAGAAAGAATGTAAAATATCGATATTTGTTTAGAGAAAGAGAATAAAAGACTTTTCCAACGGATGATTCGTATCAACTGGTGTCAAAAAAAAAAAAAAAAAAATCATACCTCAGAAGAATAAAACGGAAACTGCTGACATGTTGAGGAAGTGGTCTGGCCATGTCACTAGAATGTGGAAAGACAATAACACAATAAAGAAAGGATAGATCCCTTTGCACTATGGAGTTTGACCAAGTTGACATCTTGGGAATGTTTCAGATTAGGTCAGAGGCTCATACTCAAAATTAAATTATTTGAATTAACCAAAAATAGGCCTAGTTACAAAAAAAAGAGAATATAATTTGTTTTATAACTTTAAAATCTTTAATAACTTAAAGACTTAAAAACTCGAAACTTAAAAACTAAAAACGACTTTTTAACTTAAAAACTTTAATAATCGAAAAAAATTACGACTTTTGTCATATCTCTGGGATTTTCATTAATGAACAATTTAAACAAAAAAAAAGTATTACAAAGTACATTTAGTGTATTGTGTGTCAGGAATTACTTATTAATTGTAACCTAATTTTTATATTTATGATTCTGATAAGTCAGTATATTTTATGATGGATGGTTGTCTCTACAGGCTCTGTTGAATGAATTTTTTTGAAAATTTCAGATTAAATTGCTAATTACTCCGCAGAAAAAAGGAGGGAAAGGGGGATTTCTTATATTTCTGATTTATGCGTGTGATTAGTCAGTTGAACGAAAAATTTTAAAATTACGCCGAGATCTTGTGATTGTTTTGTGTGTTGAATAACGGAAGTCTGATGCGTAATTGGGCCGAAGTGAGCCGATATGAAAGCGGATTCGTTGCACCGTCGGAATTGTTATCGAGGAGAGCCGTCGACAATAAAGCAATATCGGCCGGAGGAGATCCAATAAGCGTCGATGAGATGGTCAGCGACCCGTCGTGGGCGGAGAACTGTACGGTCAGGATATTGGATCGTCAACGGAGGACGGCTATCTGCCGGCATCTGACCACAATACGAAAACCCCAGGCGAACTTTATTGTTAATACGGGGTTATCTGTTGGTCAGGTTAAGCGAGGAATTGCGTCAATTCCGGCCAGGAACGGTTTTCGAGATATTCGATGTCCAAGCCGCAAAAACCGAGGTCATCAGGAGAATGCTTCGAATAACAAATCACCCCTCTCCTGCCATCTCGTCTGCCTATTTCAATTTAGCAGCGTTTTTGGTAACTGCGCTATCCCATGTTTAAAAATTACCAAGATAGTTTTACAGTTTCTAAATATTTATCTCACTTATCACAGATACCGATAAATGTCTCGTCTAGCAGTCAGCTGGAATTCAAACAAAATTTTTTGTGTGCTCTAATAATTTCTTTAATACTCCCCATCTTCTAATTCTCTAATATAATCCCCTACCATTAATTTGGATTTTAGACGTCACCATTTGACAGCTCAACAGTGCCGTCTCGTTGGGGATATCATCACATTCTCTCATGACAAGAAAGAATGCTGCATGAAGACACTATCGATATTGAACTGGATTTCAATGGAGTCAGGCACCTGAACTTGCTATGGAAACTAAAGGCTACTACGAGTAGATCAGTATACATAGAAAACAATAGCTGGCAAAGGATACTACCTTGAAGGACTCCCCCTGTAGGAGAGTGAGATGATCAAGAGAGAATTTTAATAAGAATTGTATGTATATATATATTTGGGAAACGTACTGTGATCACTTGTACCTGAAAAACTAAAAAAGGTGGATTTTATTGGTTTTTTAGACTTATATGAGGAACCTTTCTCGACCACGTTTTTTAATTTTATTTTTACTGTAATTTTAGCTATAATTTTTAATTGTTAATGTATTCCATTTAAATCAATGTTTAGATGCTGAGCCGGAAAAAACATAATGTACTTCTGTGCCCAAAACACCATGTTGTTTAATTTCCTATTAAGGTTTTAAAGTAAGATATCCAATTATTGTTGTAATTATTGTTTTTTCATGTTTTAATTGTTTGTTTATATGATAATAAAACAGGCCCTGAAGATGACAGTATAAAACTGTCGAAAGCTCGGCGAAAAACGTAAGGAAGTTTTTTCTGTTTTGACCTCTTCCGAAGATCCTCTGAAAAGACTTCTTTAATAAGAATGTGTAGAGATTAGTGACCGTTAATCTGTAGTTATTCAGATATCGTGAGATGCGGTCGGGTGTGATGTAGGTTTCAGAAAAAGGGTAGGATCTACACTCTAATTCTTCTTAAGTCTTGCAGTCAAGTATATATAGTTCGGATCATCTCACTCCCCTACAGGAGGCGTCCTTCAAGGTATTATCTTTTGCCCGCTATTGTTTTCAGTGTACACTGATCTACTCTTCTCATCCTGACACTACTGATATACGATGATGCCAGTTTTCCTCGAGCTCAAGGAACCCTCCAGGACACTATATAAAGAAGAGTATTAATAAAAACTAAACAACTCAGACCGTCTCCTGACCATGAATACTGCCATAGAGCTATCTAGAGTTTCTTATTGCAGATCATCAGGGCAATGAAAGTCAGTATAAAATAATTAATTTGACAGTTTTATTATTTATAAAAGGGTTCGGTTAATACAAATTAATATTAATAATTCTGCAAACCTTGTCAAGCTAGTGCACTCCCATTTAAATCAAAGAATTTTCTGACAGAATGAAATTAAATTTTGCATAGTTTCAGATTGCAGAAGCGCCTTAGATGGTATTAACAACTTATCCCCAAACTATTGGGGCTAAATAACTAAAAAAAAACTAAATATATAGGCAGTAATTACATTTTAACAGAGGTGAGAAAAAAACTTTTTGACCTTAAAGTCGCAGGGAAAATTGTGAAATTAAGATGGATTAAGGGTCATGCAGGGATTAAAGAGAACGAGTTTGTAGATGCTTTGGCTAAAGAGGCCACAACATCCGGCATACGTTACGAAATAAAAATGCCAAAATCTGACGCAAAAAATTATGTGCATAAATTATGTTTAGAACTTTGGAAGAAAGAATACAATTCAGTCCATACCGGAAGCTATTACCGGTCATTATACCCTACTCTTAAGTCAAAACCGTGGTTTTCAGAATTTGTTAGGCCCAAGGATTATCATACGACTGTTTTCAGGTTAAAGACGAATCATGGCCTTTGGGGAAGTTATTTGTATACGATAGGGTTACAGACATCTCCCAACTGCCCAACTTGTGACTGCCCATCAAACCCTGGACACATTATACTAGAGTGGCCGGAATTTGAACGAGAAAGATATATACTTTTTAATGATTTGCGTTCTATCCCAAGTGTTTCCTGGCCTATCAATCTAGAGACGTTACTTGCCAGTAACAACATTAAAATTTTTGACTTGATCTACAGATTTCTTAAAGAAGGGAAACTTTCTCTTTAAATAACATATTACCTAACACTGTAATGCAGATTTCTTTTGGAAGAAGCCACAGAAAAAAAAAAAGAAGAATTTTCTGAGTGTCCCCAAACGGGGTCATTTCTTCCTCCTTTAGCTTAGCAGGAGTGCCAAAAAGACTCATCTTGAGCCATTGCCTTTTTACAATTATCACACGCAGGAATCATGGAAATATTCGATGGTGGTTCAAGTCTGATCAGACTAAGACCCTGAGGTTAGGCTGTTGAAGGTACGTTTGTACTATGCGAGCGACATGTGGACGGGCATTACCGTGCATTAGAATAGGATTGTCGCTGATTTCATCGAGAATAGGGATCGCATGGTGTTCCAAAACTTCATCCTCATAGCGGGTGGCCGTCAAAGCCCCTCCACGAACAACAACCAACTCTGTGCGACTCTTCGTTGAAATTCCCGCCCACACCATCACTGAGCTACGTCAAACCGCTTGGCTCTGGGAAAAATTACAAGCTTCCTACCTTTCATTTCGCCTCCTCCACTCTCTCTCACGCCCATCTGCAGATCGTAGAGCAATCTACACTCATCTGTAAAAAGTACATCAGACCAATCGTCCACCAATGGATGTGCTCTCGAGCAAATGCGAGCAGTGCAACTCTGTGTGTTCTGGAGAATTCTGGTCATCTTACAAGGCAAAAACCCATCAGACCATACTGACTTCGATCTTTTTCTAGCAGTACGTTCAGAAATTTAGACACCTTGAACTTCCTGGAGCTGATAAATCGCTTGACCAACAGTAAGGTGCTGGTTTCGCAAAATTCTCAAAGTCAAAAACGGTCATCTTTTGGTTCTGTTACCCTTGGGTGTCCAGAACCGGGCCTTCTATGGTAGGATCCAATTTCTCGAAAACGTCTAACGGCGTCTCGCAGAGTTTTGTAAGGAACTCCGATGGCCATAGCTGCATACCTGATGGAACGTCCATCATCAATGTACCACACCACGCGCATCAAGCTCAGCACTAATAAGTGGCATTTGAAAGTTTAAAAATTGAAATTAAGAAAACAAAGATGAAAACAAACAGTTTCTTGCTTTAGAATTCAAATGAGCCTGAATAAACATTTTAACTTTCATAAAAATTAAATGAAAACTCATTTAGTTTTGGATTAAGGATTAAGTATGTTTACGTCTAATTGGTTCCCAATTTTAAATACAGCATAAACAGATATTTATTGGTACAAAACAATAAGACAAATTAAGGGCAGAATTTTCTGTTACCGAGAAAATGAAAAAAATCTATTGGGTGGAATTTTTTTCACGTCAATGTATTTATATAGTATGTACTATTAATTTATCCATGTGTCTGTGCATTTATTTATTTATTTGTTTATCTATTTATATGTTTATATATTTATTAATTTATGTATCTTTTATCTATCTGCTTTAAATGAAGCTATGCATTTATAAATTATTTAATATTCTGGTAACTACTGTTAATGTTTATGTTTCTCATTTACTTAATAATTGTTTTATAATTATGAAGTTTAAGTATGCAAAGCATGTGTCAGCCGTTTTTATTTTTTCACGCTAATTTGAATATGTAAATACTTAAATATAAAATAGGTCACATGATATACCTGCAGAAGGTTGTAAAGCCCAGTTGCCTTTCGGACTTGTATGATTTCGGGATGCACTTGCACATTGTAATTTTTAAATGGATAAAATAATTTTTCAACGCAGAAGAGTTTTCGTTTAAGGATAAAACCCGTCCGGTCTCAGGGGTTGAAATGCGCAATTCTAATGTATCGCATCATCAGGCGCACTCTGTTTGCCTATTCTTGGGCCGTCGTGCAATTAACAATTCCATCCAATTATGCTCCCGATTGCCGTCCGGGCCAGTTGCGAACAACGGCCCTCTTCTCAGAAAATATAGACAGATGCATTATACAAAGCATTTATAGACTCGTTTTTCTCCAGGCTAAAACAATGCTTTTTCTTTTTAATTGCGTCAAGTTTTGACTTTGGACGGCCTGCCATTTAGCTTTATGAACAAGGGTTTCTGCACTGGAATCGTACACTTCCATCCGTTCGAGATTTAGTTGAGATTAAGCCACTGCCACTGTTTAGTCTGGTTTAGTAAATCAAGAAACATCTTTCGAGTTAACAACCAACTTTGTAGTTTGGTCTGGCTATCGTTTTGGTTTTAGCACGCCAGTTCTTTAACGGGGAGACTGACTGGTTTGACCTATAGTCACCAAGTCAAGATTACTGCATTAAAAAACAACAACTTTTTGTTGTAGTTTAAGACATGCGAGCATCAACAGCTTTGGAAATATGCAGAAACGATCTATTTCAGAACTAAGCATACGTCAAGAATAAATCTTACAATCTTGCAATAAGATCCACATTGTATTGGGTTGTCCGGAAAATAATGCATTTCTATGGCCATAAAATAAATATAATTAAATTAAAAAATTATTAAAATAACGAAATGCTACTGAGGAAAATAAACATTTTTTTGTGGAAGAAGATTAAAAATTGCTGACATTCTAGACAAAAGAGTAAACCATCAAACGTCAACAGTTTATTATAAAGAGGGGTAATTATAGAAAACAGAAAACCTGACCATTTTCCATATATATATAGAAAATCCCTTACCTTTNGAGAGAGAGAGGGAGAGTGAGAGAGAAAGGGGTAGGGGAGAGAGATAGGGAGAGGGGGAGAGAGAAAGAGATAAAGAGAGAGAGTGAGAGGGAGAGTGGGAGAGAGATAAAGAGAGGGCGAGAGGGAGAGGGCGAGAGGGAGAGGGCGAGAGGGAGAGGGCGAGAGGGAGAGGGAGAGGGGAGAGAGAGAGAGAGAATGAGAGAGAGTGAGAGATTTAACAATTTTAAAATCTTATTATGATATAAGAACCTTATTTAAAATAATCCCTTTTGCCCTCCTCACGAACTGTAATGAGGTGATCATTTATGGTTGATTATGAAGATTATTATCATTACTTTTCATGAATGGAGTAAGCCAAGAGAAGGACCGTTACAATAAATCCAATTAAGCTTAGGGATTACCTTCTTACCTGGGTTTATAACCGGATATATAAATGGGGAATAATAATTTTAATTTATCGCTTCCGGAAAGCGATTTCAGAAGGGGGAAAACGTCGGAAAAATTGGAAGGTGATTTGTGACCCATTTGTAGGGCCTGTAGTACTTTGTCTTTTTTAATTCTTGCCTGTGTCCAGGCGGAAGGAAAAAATATACTGTTTTCTTTTTTTCGTGAATATTTATTATATATTTATTAATGCATTGTTTTGTGTTTGACTTTTAAGCTTTTCAAAATGGAGAACTTGAAATAGGATTTCATTTTTTCCCTAATTAATAATTAAAATCGTTTTCATTGTAAATTTGAACGTTGGGAACAAATTAAAACCGGCCTCAGCCTCCATTTCGAATGGGAGTAAATTCGAGACAAAAAGACGACGACAAAGGCCTCTCGGAATTTTCAAATTATTTTTCCCAGAATGGACGGCCTCTTTCGGGAAAATTCGGTAATGGAATATTCCATGAAAAGGCGCCCGTATTCCAGTTCCAGGGCTGTTTACCACCTCGTCCCGACCTCGTTTTCTTAGGACAAAGAGGCTTTTAGAACCGTCTTTGTTTCACATCGGGACAATGGCCTAACTGATTACTGAGCGCGACGTGTCCCAGGCGTTCTCTTCGGACTCTTTCAAGCCCGGTGAAAAATCGAACCTTTTCCAATCTATTCATGCCCGAAAGTTGAACCGATCGAAAGCTGGGTAAGGAAAAATTCCAGTTAAAACCTTTCGACGTTGAGAATAACAATAAATAGAAACAGTGAAATATCATCTTTTGACGGATGAAAACAGCAAGGAAAGTAGCCCGATATGATCGAAAACGACCAAAATTCCACTTCATCACCTTGTAGACTTCAAGAAAACACCTCACAATAATATAATCAAGAATCTTTTTCATGAATTAATTAATTATAATTGAGCCTAAATATATCTAGTTTTGATTAAGCACAGTGAAAGGTGAAATTGCACTGTCCATCAAAAGAAAAAAAAATCCCTGGTGCCACATTTCAATTTAAATTTTTCGTAATTTTCTACAATGGCAAGAAATTAAAGAAATAGAGCTGAAAAAAGCGACCACCTGGTTTTTGAACGAATAAAAGGCCAACTTTGAAAATTGATATATTCTCAGCTTTTTAAGTCACAGACCTGCGCTTGGTCTCATTTTTTAGAAAATTTTACCATGAAAAAATGGCTTTTTAAATGTTTTCCTTGCTGCAGTTATTCATGAGTACTTTTTTCTAAAAATGTTTTTTACCTTGCCGTTGTATAAGATAGCGAAAACTTTAAATTAAGATATGAAGCCAGAAAATTGTTTCTGTTCTCCAAACACAGGCATATTTGCATAAACCACACTCTCCCCAAGAAAAGAAATAAATAACAAAAAAAAAAAAAAAAAAAAAAAAAAAAAAACGAAAAAAACGACCACCTGGTTTTTGCACGAAAAAATGGCCATCTTTGAAAATGTATTCTCAGCCTTTTAAGTCAAAAATTTGCTCTAAGTCTCATTTTTCAGAAAGCTTTGTTTTCATTTTTTCATCAGCAAATTTAAAAATTCGGGAACACGTTATTTTTTGTAGTTTTTTCTAAAACTATTTTTACTTTGTCGTTGTATAAGATAGCGAAAACTTTAAATTGAGATGTGGAGCCAGAAAATTGTCTCTGTTCTCCAAACACAGGCATATTTGCATAAACTACACTCTCCCCAAAAAAAGAAATAAATTTAAAAAAAAAACGAAAAAAACGACCACCTGGTTTTTGTCCGAAAAAATGACCAACTTTGAAAACTCAGAAAGCTTTCTTTTCATCAGCAAATTTAAAAATTCGGGAACACGTTAATTTTTGCACATTTGACGAAAACTTCAAAATTGAGCTGTGGAATCAGGAAATCGGCCACTTTCCAGTTTGCCCGATTTTTCAAACGTTTTCGAGTTATCCGAGATTTTTGGTTAAAAAACGTTTTTTACGTACTCGTGCTGCCCTGGTCTGCTATAATTCAGCATTTGAGAGAACTAAAAAGTCCAAAAAGCCTATTCAATTCGACAGCTCCTGCCATAGACGTGCATTATCAAAATACGGAATACCGGATTAACGTCAAAAAGGGTTGTCCACAGGGTTCTGCCGGCGGTCCGGGTTTCTGGGTCATTTTGTACGATTTATTGTTGAAACTTGAATTGCCAGCAAATTGCAAGGCTTTGGCATTTGCGGATGATTACTTGCTCATAGTGAATGCAATCAACATTATTGAACTTCAAATCAAGGCAAATAGAACTCTACAAATAGTCAATACATGGGCTAAATAATAGACGATTTTTTTAAAATAAATCCTTTGTATTTAGTGGCCTGATTGATCAAATTATTTCTTCAATTAATTAATCTTTTCATGTAAGGTTTTGTTGAAACGAAAAAGTGAGTGTTACGAGCGGGATTCGAACCCACGACCTTCGGCTCAATACGCCGCTGCTCTGACCACTCGGACGCCAACTCCCCATCCCAACCTACAATCTTTCGAATTTTGAAAAATAGCAAAAAGGAGGGTAAATTCAATGAATAAATAGAAATTTGTGAGCTAGATAAGACTATAAGCTAGACAATTTTTAAACCTCACCTAGCTGACATCATGAAGGATCTGCAGCAAATCGATATAGACTCAATTTTTAATGTACAGACGGTAGTAAGAACGACAACAGAGTAGAAGCCGCATTTGTGTCTTACATTAAGAAGGAAAAGATTTTCCAGGTTGAGTTTCAATTACACCACCTTTGTTCAAATAATCAGGCAGAGAAGCTCCATTGGGTCAAACACCTGAGACATAATGACTGTCAGCAGGGTCGCATTAGACTCAATGAAAAATTTTGTCAGTAAAGAACGGCTAGTCGTGGAAGCGAAAAAAAATTAGTTGGTGTATTAGCAAAACACGGAATACTGGGGTGTATTCGTTGGATCAACGCGCACCAAGGGTTGGAAGGAAATGAAGAAGCTGATTGGCTAGAAAGAAAAAACCAATAAATGAGCAACTTGTAATTACTAATTAATTAGAGGTCATTAGACGGTAGGGTTCACCGAGCTTTCGGCAATTTATACTGCCATCATCGGGGCCTATTTTATTACAAATTCAAAACAATACAATTAACAATTAATGTAATAAAATATTATACGTACTTTTCCAAGGATGAAGAAACGATTAATATGAAAAACTATTGTACAAGTATTTGGGGTTAAGGCTATGGAGCACATGGCCAGCCTAATACATTTTGACGGTGAAACAGCGTTTATTCCAGTGTACGTAGTTCTGTAAATAGCTGTAATTTGGTTTAAATAAATAAAAACAGAAATTTTTGTAAATATTCGAGTGATCACAAAAGTACCTGAAAGGAATTGCTAGACAGAACGTAGAATAAGTTGGACCTTTAGTTATATGGGTTTATTAGTAAGGTATTTTTGACTTTACTATAATTTATTACGGGGGACCGCGGTAGCCAAGTGGTTAGCGTGAGAGACTCGGCTTATAGACGCCCCCGGTCGTGGGTTCGATTCCCACCGCCGCCTGACCCTTTTTTCACGATACCCCCCCCCCAACCAATATGAACACACATACAAGAATTCGTCACCATGGTTAATATGCATAGATCATAAGGCAAAAAAAAATTATTAGAACCAATGTCAAATATAAATATTATGTGTTAGTAATTACTTATAATTTTCGTATAGAGATGTCTGTTTCAAGGTCAAAATGTATTAGATTGGCCATGTGCTCCATAGCCTTAACCTCAAACACTTGTATAGTAGTTTTTCATATTAAATCCATTAGATTTAGTGGTCCGATTGATCAAATAACTTATTTCAATTCATTACTCTTTATGTAAAGTATTGGTTGAGATAAAAAAGGAGGGAAAATTCGAAAGGTGTGTTGAGATGGGAAGTTAGTGTCATAAGCGGGATTCGAACCCACGCCGCTGCTCTAACCAGTTGAACTATCGTGACTTCGATCCACTCGGACACCAACTCCCCATCTCACCCTACAACCTTTCACATTTTCCCTCCTTTTTGCCATTTTTCGAATGTCTTGTAATCAGGATTCGATCGTCCCAGTGGATCGAAGTCACGATAACTCAACTGGTCAGAGCAGAGGGGTATCGAACCGAAGGTCGTGGGTTCAAATCCAGCTCGTGACAATAATTTTTCATCTCAAACACCTTAGATAAAAAGAATAATTAATTGGAATAATTAATACGGTCAATTATGACCACTAAACAAAAATAGAATAGTTTTTGTTGTTTTACTTTTGATTATTATTATTATATGGGATTTTGTATATAATTACTGTCACGTCTCTCTCTTTCTGTCAGCCACCAGGGTGAGAAGCCATTTACAAAATTGTACAGCCCTACTTTTGTCCCAGATGCTCCCCTGAACGGAATTAACCAAGTTCGGATTAGGAAAAGGGGTTGGAATTTCAATTGCGACCCGTTAACGCACGGCGTCGTTAATCCGTGATTAACCCCTTTCGCTCTTTTGTTAACAAAATAAAATCCTAATCCGGTCGACTAAGGGCTTAATTGGGTTTACCGTTGTGCCATGGGTTGTCCTATTCAACCACATACCATAAAAGAAAAGGATGTAAGGAAATCTCAAGATTTTTTTTCTCATAGAGAAGGAAAAGGATTTTTACTCCTTGGATGAAAGATTTTTAATTTGAAGTACATTACAGCTACATTCAATTCGGTAACATGTACCTATGAGAAAAAAATATATGCCAAATGAAAAAGAAGTCAGAAGAAAATACCTACCAATAAATATTTGTTTATGCTATGTTTTAAATTGGGAATATCAGTTAGACGTAAACCTAATCCTTAATCCAAAACAAGGATAAAGAATTTTTTAATGTTTACTTTTTACGGAATATAAAATGTTTATTCAGTCTCATTTGATATCTAAAGCAATAAACTGCTTAGTTTTCATCTTTGTTTTCTTGATTTCAATTGTTAAACTTAAAACAGCCACTTAGTGCTGAGGAAGTTGCGCGTGGTGTGGCACTTATTGATGACGTTCCATCAGGTATGCGGCTATGGCCATCGGAGTTCCTTACGAAACTCTGCGGGACGCCGTTAGACGTTTTCCAGAAACTGAGAAACTGGGTCCTACCATTAAGGACCCGGTTCTGGACGCCCTAGAGTAACAGAACGACAGGATGACCGTTTTTTGACTTTGAGAATTTGGAAACCGGCACCTAACTGTTGGTCAAGCGATTCATCAGCCCCAGGAAATTCGAGCTGTCCAAATCTCTGAAGAAGCCCGAAGAAGATTACATCAGTATGTCGCTTTTCGTACCTTAAGAGGATTAAATTTGACCAGAACCGCTGAGTTACACGACGTGCATTTGCTCGAGAACACAGCCATTGGTCTTTGGACGATTGGTCTGCTCTACTTTTAACAGATGATCGTGAAAGAGTGTAGAGAAGACGAAATGAAATGTAGGAAGCTTGTAATTTTTCCCAGAGCCAAGCGGTTTGCATAGCTCAGTGATGGTGTGGGCAGGAATTCCAACAGAGAGTTGCACAGAGTTGGTTGTTGTTCGTGGAGGGTCTTTGACGGCCACCCGCTATGAGGATGAAATTTTGGAACACCATGCGATCCCTATTCTCGATGAAATCAGCGACAATCCTATTCTAATGCACGGTAATGCCCGTCCACATGTCGCTCGCATAGTACAAACGTACCTTCAACAGCCTAACCTCAGGGCAGACTAGACTTGAACCACCACCGAACAATTATGCTTCCATGATTTCTGCGTGTGATAATTGTTAAAAGGCAATGGTCCAAGATGAGTCTTTTTGGCACTCTTGCTAAACTAAAAGGGGAAGAAATGGCCCCGTTTGCGGACACTCAGAAGGTTCTTTGATTTAAGTAGCAGTGCACTTGCTTAACTAGGTTTACAGGGTTATTAATATAAATTTGTATTAACCGAACCCTTCTATAAATAATAAAACTGTTCGTTGCTCTGATGATTTGCAATAAGAAAATCTAGATAGCTCTATGACAGTATTCTTGGTCAGGAGACTGACTGAGTTGTTTAGTTTTTTAAAATTAATTCTCTTCCTTATATAGTAAATCCTGAAGGGTTCCTTGGGCTTGAGGACAAAATGGCATTATCATCGTATATTAGTGGCATCAGGATGAGAAGAGTAGATCAGTATACACTGAAAACAGTAGCGGGCAAAGGGTACTACCTTGAAGGACGCCTCCTGTAGGGGAGTGAGATGATCGAATTTTAAAATACCAAATGCACGATAATGTCGCTAGTACAAACGTACCTTCAGCAGCATAACATCAGGAATATAGCCTGGCCAGCCCGTTCTCCAGACTTGAACCACATCGAACATTTATGGGATAACCTCAAAAGACGAATTAAGAGCACGATGTTGAAATCTTGGTGTAGACGGGTCGACCTCCTTCCTCTAATTCAGCTTCATGTCCGAACGGCATTCTCTGTACGAGAAGAGAGATAGAGAAAAGATCCTCACAACATGTAGCCATTTATTAAATTAATCCATTTATTAAATTGACCATATTAATTATTTCAATTAATTATTCTTTTTATGTAAGGATTTGGATGAGAGGAAAATGTGTCACGAGCGGGATTCGAACCCACGACCTTCGGCTGGGCCCTTAGCTCGTGATGCTAACTTTTCATCTCAACCAAGGCCTTACATAAAATGAATAATTAATTGAAACATTTATCAAATATTATTCAAATTTAAGTTATTACTTAAAGTCTTTTGATGTAAGAAGTATTTTGGAAGGACGATGTAACGGAAGTACATAGTGGTGACGTTGAAAAAAGAGTGAGGGGTTATACGCAATGTATCGGATATAGTAGAAAATCAGGCATAATGGATAGTTTATATAAGTGGTAGTTGTCCTCTTGTATCTTGACCTTTTTTTCAGGTCCAGGGATGTAGTTGATAGACTTGACGTAGAGGCGTCTTAGGTAGCAGAAAGCTAGATGAACATTAGCCTATGATTTCACCTGCTCGATATTAAAATCGATACTCCGGGAGGTTTCTTGTCACCAGGAATACAGCCATCCATTTTACAAAACAGGTTTTTTTTTGTCAAAAAATCCCAAGCCAGCGAGACACGAGTTTGTTCAATCAGCCTTCCACAAAGCGAGACGGGACAGTGGCAACAGGTGTCTGAACCCTCCGGAGACTCGACTCCGCCGGAGATTGTTCTCTGATTGGGTTCTGCAGTAGAAAGGAAATTATGCGCAATTAGCCCCCGCCCAGGGTGGCACGGCCGGCCGTTCATCCCCTCGCCGCGTCTTTTCCCAGTGTTTGACTTCCATTTCAATCTAATTCCAGCCGTTTCGCGACAAGGGTTAATCTGATTATCAGCCAGTTCATAAAGGGGTTCCTGTCTGCCGAGTCCAATTAGGACGAAGCGTGAACCGTTTCTCAGCTCGTTCAACGCGAACAACAGCCCTAAACAAAATCTTTTCTCCCTCCTTCCAAAATGAGATTTCCTTATTTATTTAGAATACATTTTAAGAGGGAAGCAACTTTGGAACGAATTGCCGAAATCGCAGCTTCATTACATCTGAGCGCATGGTCCTGCGCTGGCCAAGTTCCAGCAAGCTGCCATTTGTATCTTTACAAGAACCAATTCACACGGTTTTTTTCACCCTCATATCTCTTAAGAAGGGGTTTGTGAAAAGTAAATTAATCTTGGGTGGCTGAGAACATTGTAAAAATTTGAGCTCTTAATTTTAAGCCTTTTAGAAGGGGGAGAAATCCAAAATTTGCATTTTTGTTACTGATTGACTACCTGATCATTAAAATTATAAGATAGTTCCAGAATAGCTAGAAACGTGAAATTCTGTAAATAAAAAGGTAGGTTTTATTTAACACAGAAGGGAAAAATCTGAAAATTGCAATTTTTTTCAAAATTAATGTCCTTTTAGGGGATGAGGGTGTAGTCTCACCTCTCACCCCCAAAATTATAAGCCACTTTTCGAAATTTGGTACAAAGACATGACAAGAATTGTAAAAAAGACAAGTATCTGGAAATTGTAATTTTTCTAAATATAATTTCTTTTTAGGGGATGAGGTCGCACCTCTCACTATCAAAATTATAAGCCACTTTTCGTATAGGTAGAATTATGAAATTTGGCACAAAGTCAAGGCATATATTGTAAAAGAGGCAAGAATCTGGAAATAGTAATTTTCCCAAAATTAATGTCCTTTTAGGGGATGAGGGTGTGGTCCCACCTCTCACCCCAAAATTATAAGCCAATTTTCGAATAGGTAGAATTATGAAATTTGGCACAAAGTCAAGGCATATATTGTAAAAGAGGCAAGAATCTGGAAATAGAAATTTTCCCAAAATTGATGTGCTTTTAGGGGATGAGGGTGTGGTATTACCTCTCATCCTCAAAATTACAAGCCACTTCTCGTATAGTTATAATCATTAAATTTGGCACAATGACATATATTGTAAAAAAAACAAGAATCTGTAAATTGCAATTTTCTTAAAATTAGTTCTGTTTTAGGAGTGGCTGGGTGGAAGTAGTCTCATCGTCAAAATTATGTGGGATCGCTCCTCTACCTCAAAAAAAGAAAAAAAATATATAAACACCCTACTCGACGTCCACGTTGTTGAAGCGAACAAAAAGTACGATGTCCAAACAAAAACCTAACCGTGAAAAGAAGAGTCATATTGACCAAAACCCCCAGAAAAAGTTAGCCTATCAACGTAATGACCTACACTGTGTCAAGTTTGTTCTTTTTTTAAGCCTACAACCTGTGAGAACCCAAAAGGAAAGATAAAACTGCCAGGATCCTCCCACAAAAAATTCAGATTATCAAAATAGTGATATGATGATACATTGTGGCCAACCTCACTTCACTCCTACTTTTATGAGTAAGTTCTTTTATTTTTATTGCTTAACACCTGGCAAGTTTCTGAACGCGCAATGAGGAATCTGGAACTTTTTTCTTTTCTTCTGAGTTCTCCACCTTTTTTTCACCCACGTATCCTGTGTAAGCGCATCTGTTCCTGATGGTTTAATCCTCATTCTGAAAGTAGCCAAGTGTTAATCAAAATTTTAGCGCATTTTATTTAAAAATTATTTACGAGACGACCTTCTGCTTCATAAATAAATGCAGAGATGGTCAAAGCAAATTGAAACTATTAGACGGCATAAATTTCCCTGTCCGTCAATGCCCGTAGAACTAAGAAACCTTTCATAAAAGGCGGACGATTACTCAGTACGAATCAACTTGTATACAATGATTGTGTTGACCAAATCACAAGCACTTTTCATATTTGGGTGTACCGTTGTCTCCGCCAGCTAAATTTGCGGGAATCAGCAAATATTTTCCCTCTAAATGTGCAATTGAATGTTCAACAGTTATGAAGATATTAATTATATGTAAATCCGAGAGCTGGGAGACGAAAATTATTTGAATTAATATCGTAGAGAGTTAACTGTATTTATGTGAAATTTGGGGTTCTGATTGAGCTTATTTAATTAAGAATGATCAGCTATCGTTATACCATACGCTTTTGCACTCGTCACAACGAATCATTGTGCGCGATTTTAATGTGGAGTAAGCTCTGAGCCAAGAACTGGGGTCTATACCCAAAAATGACCCTATGACCTGTGACCTCAGACCAGTGTTGACTATGGGTCGGTGGTGTGGTGGACCAAAACTCTTCAGGCCAAAACAATAAGGCGAATAAGTGGCACTCAAAGACAAGCTTGTCTCAGTGTAACTGGTGCCATTAGCACAACGCCAACTGCTGCCCGAGAAGTTTTGTTAAACCTCTCACCTCTTCAGACTTTATTCCAAGGAGATTGCCAGAGCAGTAGCACACAGGCTCATAAATGGACAACCATCTGCTAGGATAGGCCATGTAAATAAAAAAAATGGAAACTGAGGGAGTAGATACAGGCAGGTGCTATTCTAGGCTAATTGATGCCACTACTCCAAAGTACAATTTTGCCAAAAAGTACAAAGTACTGATACCAGAACGGGAAGAATGGGCCAAAGGAACAACACTAAAGGCAAATTCCTACTGGTATACTAACGGCTCCAAAACCGTCAAGGGTACGGGAGCAGGGGTCTTCGGGATGAATCCCAAGACCGAACTGACAGTAAACCTAGGTAAATATGCGACAGTTTTCCAGTGTGAAATCATATCGATCAAACGATGCGCCAGAGAAATAAAAGGCTTGAAATTAATTCCTGGAAGATAGCTTTATGGGAGGTGAAGGCAAAAAGTGTTTGGAACTGCATGGAGATCCTGACGGAAGTCACTGCCACTAATGATCTAATTCTGGCATGTGTCCCTGGGCTCTCGGAGCATAGAGGCAACGAAAAGGTTGACATGTTGGACCCTACTGCAGCCTAGCAGCCTACCACAGAAGAGGATACTTCTTAAAATGGATCCTTAATTAGTCCAAAACCTGGTGGAACAACACCACAGATATGAGTCTCGCGAAGAGATTCATAGAAGGACCATTCGCAAAACCTACAAAAAAAATTACTGGAAGGCAACTGTAACCGAACCCGGATTCTTGTTGGACTCCTGACAGGGCACTGCCACTTAAGAAAGCACATGCACCGGAGTACAGACAGAAGAAACACTGTGCAGATACTGCCAGGAAGAGGAGGGGACAGCAGAACACATCTTATTTTCTGTGTAGGTCTATGTAGGTGCAGGTTCTTGCAACTAGGACAAGAAAAACCACAAGCAAGATCCTATACCAAGGAACCGTTGACAAAGCTGTGGAGGCTGGTAATAACCTGAAGGTGGCCAGTGACACTAGAGCATAATAGATCTATTCAGGTCGAGGTGCAGTAGGCCTTGTGGCCGCCTCTTTTATCCCTATCTCTATCCTTAATACATCTTCAATATAAAATATTTAAAGGCAAATTTGGATATGCATTTTGGAAATGACTAACGACAACTGCCTAAAATCTGATACCTACACTACATAAATTTTAAGCTATCAATCAACTGTACTATGCATGCCCGTAAATGCTTAGAAATTATAGGGACTAGAAGGGTTTTGGTGTTGTCAATCAGGCAGAAATACCATAGCCTGCTGGAGAAATTTGAGAATCATCTGTTTCGCTTAAGCTTGACAGCTGTCATCTGTTTATTTGGTCGAGGTGAGCCCTAATTAACGTCAAAACTTCATATCAAGAAACTCAGAATAACAGCTCAAATAAGATTATCCGGAAAACGACTAACTAGAATCATCCATAAAAAATTCTTAATAAAAACAATCTTTTATTAATATAGTATTTCACATTATTCCAAATTGTATCTTGTATGATGCCATTAACATGTTTTTTGTATTTAAATTAACGTTTAGCCTTATGATTAAATAAAATGATGATAAAAAATTTTCGTCATAAAATTTTATTGATGTTCTAGTATGTTCTACATTCTTTATGTATATATGTATTTTTTAAATCTTTGTTTACTTATATCTAATGTTTAAAAAAGCCAACGAATAGAGTAATTCTCTTTTGAGATTTACATTTGAGGGAAGATTGAAAATAGGTTTTTTCTATTGTAAAAAGAGTAAGGAAAAGATAAGTCAAAAAATTATTGTCATAACCTGAACGTTTTGCCTTCTGCGCCACGGGCAATCCGGAAGGGTTGGGAAAAGGCATAACAATAAGCTTTGATTCGGGCTGGGGTGGCTGTTGCAGATAGATTAGGGGTGTTTTCACTCTTTGAAGAAGGGGGCGGCGTGCATTAGTGAGCCCGGAGGACCATTAGCCCTCCCTCCTAGTTAATTGTTCCACTCGGGCATTCCCTTAAAATCACCCCGGCCGCACCATCACGACCAGAACACGCAAGGCCTACGCGATATAACATTTATATTACTTTAATGTAACATTTATATAAAATTCTACCCTATATGATTTATAGGACTGTTTGGGCTTGGTCTATGTCCATACCTACCAGTCATTACTTCATTAATAGGGATGACCTTAAATAGACAATGATCAAACCATCGGTAATGTTTTACGCGTAAACTACTTATTGTCCAAATCGTCTAGCCATTCATATATTCATCTAATCGTCCGGCAATCCATCTTTCAGACCAGCCCGTACACCCATCCATCTTTATAATGGCCCATGTAATCATCGGTTCGTCCATCTATCCTATAATCGTACGTCGATGCCTCCATTCATCTTTCCATCCTTCTGTCCACCCATCTAATCATCTATATTCTCTTCTCTTTCTACTTGACAATCTACCTGTTCATGTATCCGTATTATCTATCAATTTAATCCCTGTAATTGTACTTTTGTCGTAGTTTTATATACATATTATAGTTAAAAATTCTTTTCATCCATCATCATCATTCATTCTAAACGTTTTTTGGTTTAGTGATCTCATTTCTGATTTAACCATCATCGACTCTTCTCAAGCTAAAGGTCTTTGTTAATTCTATCTTATTTGAACTACCTTTTTATAATAGTCTATCAGTTCATCAATCCTAAAAGTAATGATGATTATGATGTCACGCGCCAGCCTGGAGGAGGACAACAACAATGCGCTCTCCTGCCTGAGGATCGAGTGGGGCTGAACCGACAGGTGTGCACAAGACTAGAAGGGCGACTTACAAACAAGTATTTTGTGTTGGTGTGTGGTCGAATTTGGTTTTATCTTTCACGTCGTTATCTAATATTGGGGTGGGTTAGAAAAGTAAACTGATCATTTTCATTGTAAATAGTTTCATTTTTATTTGTCTTACTAAGTAGGTATATTTTATTTTTAATTACTTCCTTATTTCTAGTATTGAAGGTATATCTCTTATTAACTGTTGGGATAGTGAGTGTATTTATTAGAGTGAATGGGGAGGAGCTGATGGTGGAATAGCATCCCCACCGCCCCTCGAGCTGGTATGTGACGGGCAATATTTCCAAAGGAAAAAAGTTTAAGTGAGGTCTCTCATTTTTAGGCAATCAATTTAACATGTATGGTTTGTTCGTTACTTTTTAAAATAATAAACAGACTTCAAAAAAAGTCTAAAAATATTATTTCATAGTTGGTATAAATCGACTTTATCTACTTCATCCCTATGGCTGCAGATTTATCCATTTAAATATTGGATGCAATAGCAAATTTGATTAATGACGGATATAAATAGTTTCTTTTATTAACGGAAAAATGGTGGTAATAAAGTAGATTTATATCACTTAAGCTACAAATTAAAGTGAAGTTATAGTCAATTGCTCTAATAAAATATCGAAAACCTATTTGGTCTGTGCTACATTGTAGTTCTTACTCGCATCCATAAAAATGTATAAATTCCCGAGTAAAGGAAAATAATAATATAATTTCCGTTTTATGTGAAAAGGCATTTGAATCGATAAGGCGGAAGGGTAAAAGCCATTAGCTGATTCCTGAGGGCAATCGACTAGAGTAACTCCTGGTAACGAAGTAAAGCCTTTCCAACGAAATGAGAAAGCGCGTGGGGGCCGAAAGGGAAAAAGGATTAGGACTTTAGCGGACGTACGTGTCCGAGGAGGGCTTAAGACGGCTGAAAGATGCATTGCAGAATGCCAGCTTTACCCGATTAAATATTCAAGTATGCCAAGACCAGTTCCTCGGTCGAATCTGGATTTCCTCCTGGCTTATTCAACCGGCCCGGTTTTTAATTCATGCCGTTCCCTTTCATCAGGCTGACGTATTACGCCTTAAGCGAAGGGTGGATGTATTTTTGAAATTCCCTCAAGAAGTTACAAATTTAATGATTCATATCTTTCTTAGAAATCGTGGGGTAATTGAAATTGGATTTTATTTAAAGGGAAAGTATCCAGATTGTTTATATATCTACGTTTTTTATATATCAATATCAGAAGGTGTTCATGAAAAATTGCGTGTGAAATGTGAGAAGAAAATGCGGCATGAGTAAAGTCCAAAGATATTTGGAATTGCATTAGGACCCCTGTCAATTCAATCCTTACCCTTGTCTGGGTACCAGGGCAACAAAGAGGGCGATAAATTGGCCAAGGAAAATTCGATGAAGACAACTACTGGAAAGTAAATCTGGTACCATTTTATGGGGTACCAAACGTAGAACCGTCAGAGAATGGATTAAAAATAAGTCCACCATTCAATGGGGATGTAGCCCAGGGTATTCGACAAAATTCATCAAAAGTCAATCGCAGAACGTTCTGTACTGGGTACGTATTGGGGATAGAATAAGACTGCTAACTGGACCCTCCAGACTCCAGAACAGTGTCCTTTTTTAGACGGCCCGGCTGAATTTCTCTGACGACATTTGAAAATATGGCAAAAAGGGGGGAAATTCGAAGAAATGTAGGTTGAGATGAGGAGTTGTTGTCCGGGGGGGGGATCGAAGTCACGATATTTCAAGCGGTCAGAGCAGAGGCGGATTGAGCCGAAGGTCGTGTGTTCGAATCCCGTTCATGACACTAATTTTTCATCTCGAAAAAACCTTAGATAAAAAGGACAAAAAATTGGAATAATTAATATGGTCAATTATGACTGGGAAAATATTGGTTTTTTTTACTTCGTTCATTATTATCTACAACTGTACATGTATTATATACATGATGTTCGGCTACACGTGTTAAAAACTTTGCCTGTATATTCTACATTCAAAATGGAATCAAAAAGTCCTAATTAACTATGGTCCGAAACTCAACAGTTTCGGAGTTATTTCACCTTTTCTGATTTTTTAAGATTTGACGACCTTGCTTCAAATAATCAATGATAACTCCAAAACTAAAAGGTTTTGGACAAATCCGTCGATAATATTGAAAAGTACGTTAAATTTCCAATAATATGTGATCAATATTAAACTTGTAAACGTTAGTGGAGTAAGATTTTTGTAACGAGAACTTTGAAAAATACTTTTTTCATCAAAGTTGATCTCCTTTCTATCCTTGCTAAAATACTAGAAAAACTACTTCTCCGACGATTACTGCCAATAATTGAACATTCTAATATTATTCCAGATCATCAGTTTGGATTCCGCACATTTCACTCGACAACTCAACAATTACATCGTGTTACTGACAATATAGCCTCATCCCTCGAACAAAAACAGCATTGCTTGGGTGTCTTTCTTGATTTAGAACAGGCCTTCGATCGAGTCTGGCACTCGGGCTTGTTTTGGAAACTGAGGAACATCCTCCCTCATACGTACTATCTTATACTGAGATCTTATCTGACTGATCGATTTTGTCGAGTCCGTCAGGGAACTGAATTCTCACCTTATATACGCATAAGGGCGGGTGTTCCTCAGGGAAGCATACTTGGCCCTTTTCTATTTTCCATATACACTGCAGATATTCCTACACACGTTAACATTTCGACACACACATTCGCTGATGATACAGCGATTCTTACACGCAATTCGGACCCCTCAATTAACACTCAACACTTACAACAACACCTGAATGAATTAACAATATGGTTCACAAAGTGGAGAATAAAGGTAAACCTAACAAAAAGCACACAGATCAATTTTACCTTACGTAAAAATGTCTGTCCTGCGGTGAGTATAAATGGAATTCCATTGCCTACCACTGACCTTGTGCGTTATCTTGGACTTTTCATGGATAAACGACTGACTTGGAATCCCCATACAAGACTGAAAAGACAGCAAACAAACCGACGTTATAAATTGTTAAAAAGACTACTCGACTCACGATCAAAATTAGACCTTGAAAATAAACTTTTAATTTACAAGACAATGATTAGACCTCTCTGGGCGTACGGTTGTGAAGTGTGGGGCTCAACCAAGGATTCCAATTCCCAGCGTCTCCAATCAAAAAAATCTAAAATTCTCCGTCAAATTATAAATGATCCTTTTTACGTTTCAAATTACACTATCCATAAAGACCTACACATCCCGTTTGTACACGAACTCATCAAAACTCGATATAAAAAATTTCATCAATCACTGAACACACACAATAATCTATTTATCGAAATTTATCACTTCCAACCCTACCAACCCTACCTGAAAATCCTCCAAGACGATTGAAGCGAAAGTAGCCCCGAGACCTCATTGTGTGAAGACTGAACAAGATATCAGTGTGAAGGAGTGTTACCACTGGGCAACTTCTCCTACAAGAGCCTCAAATGATAATTCAACATATACGAACATATTTACTTAATACATCACTTGTAGTTGTAAATACCAAATAAATGTAATAAAAAAAAACTTTGTTCAAAGATGAAGAAATTGATCAAGGACAAGAAAAAACCGCTGACCTCTCGATTATCGCGGTCCTGAACCCAGCACCACTGAAATCTTGACGATATACCAGCCAAAATTTTTCCAAGAAGCATAAAGAGACGGATCTCCAGGACCAAAATAATCTTGCAGCTAATGAAGGAGTTATGTGCAGTTCTCAATAATCAACAGTATATCGATTCCGCATATTCCAAAACAACAAAGGAATGACAAATGATAACCTCTTTCCGCTGATAGCTTGACCACTCTGATTGTAAAGGACAGCACCTCTAAAAAACAGGCATGACAATAACTCGTCTCGAATCATGGAATATGCTTTGCATATTTCTATAAAATTGGGGAAAAAAACTCCGCCTGACACATGTGGTTCATATCAATTCACCATAAAAACTCTCATTGTATATAGAGAAGAACAAAGTAGATTATACCAAATATTGGCGGAAAAGAAGTTCGAGGCGGTGCTTCGAATTTGAAGAAGAAATTTGAAAAGGAGAGAATATTTTAAAAATAAATGAATAATTTTAGATGAAAAATCTATTATCGTCAAAATAATAATATAAAAATATTTCAATTAAAAGTTTACTTTAGATCTAAGTATTTTTTAATTTGTTTAAGAAAATAATTTATATTGGCCAGTTAAAAACTTATTTATGTTATTGTATAAATGACTTTTTAAAGTTTTTGAGGCCATAAAAAAGTCATTTTCTATAGTACATCACTCGTTTGTCAATTGAAAACGACTAAAATGTAAACAGATTAATAGTTAAATTTTTGATTAACTGAATGACATAATTTTCAGTTTACAGCGAAAATAGACGGACCCAGTATATCGATCAGTTCAATATGCTCATATCCCGGAACCAACGACCACCAACTTCCCCAAAATGTTCTGACCTAGGGGTTCGTAAAAAATCGATCGGGTCGAGAAAGTAGACTTGATAAACTAATTTAGAAAATTAGAAAGCCTGAAGTAAGCGGTAGACAATGGCAAATCTACTTTTAAACTAATTACACTGGGTAGAAAGACAACAAAGAAACCAATTTAAAAAGGGGAAAAACAATCAAAGAAACTAAACTGATAAACTTCGTTTTCAGAAGAAAGTCATTCGGAGATGAAAAATCGGCTTCTTTTACCCGTCAAGCCGCAAGTAGTTAGGGTTAAAACAAACTAATCGGAAATCTTTAATACAATTAGACGAAATCCGTTTGGATTTAAAGATGAGATATGAACTGGACGTGGTGTTTCTGAACACAGGGAACCTAGAAGCGCGATAAGGCTAAATGGCGGCTATGCCGGGCTTTCAACGGACCTTTGTAATGGACGAGAAATTCTAGCTTTTGTGCTAAACGGAGCCTAGACGTTGGTGTCGCCGGGCCATGATCTTATTACGCCTAAAATCCTTCGACATTTACCAAAACAAACAATAGTTTAAATTAGAATTATTTACAAAACAATACTTCGCACAACTTATTTCCCTGTTGAATTATTCCAGTTGAACTTAACTTTAATAACCCCAATACGAAAACCCCCTTTGCCCCATCTTCTTATAGACCAATAAACCTACTGCCTATTTCTAAAATCTTTGAATCCTCTTCCTTAAAAGACTAATTCCCATATTTGAGTCTAAAAACCTAATTACTAACCACCAATTTCGATTCCGACCTCACCATTCAACCTGGCTAAGGGAATCTGCCAAGGAGGTTACCATAATCTTTGAACCGTTACTTGGGATAAAAAAACAACAAATAGAAATGATAAATGATGGAGTGAGTGTGGTACTCAATCCTTTTTAAAAAGATTGTTCCTACTCACAGTAAGTTGTTTTGCAATGATCCGGATTTCGAGCCTTTTAGCTCATCATCAGGTTGAAGGACTTCCACACATATGTAACACTCTTGTATTTAGATTTGAATTGAAATTATGTTTTGTTTCTTTTAGATGTCCTTAAATTCCGAAAATTTGCTCGATTTAGGCAAGTGTTCTTTTACTCTTGTTTTTATTTCGCTACCGCTTTGTCCGATATATTTAATATCACAATCATTACAATTGAGTTGGTAAACCCCGCTTTTTGCCAAGTTGTCTACTTTGTCTTTGGGTTTTGAGAGGATGTTTTTTAGTGACCCCTTACTTTTATAAGCTTTTCTAAAACCTTCTTGTTTAAAAATTTTACTAACTTTTTCCGATAATTCACCAATGTATGGCAAACAACGGAAACCTAATGATTCATTTGTGGTGGGGAGACTGAGTCCTATTGTTGATTCGTTTAAAGTTAATTTTTTAATTCTTTTTACTAGCAACCTATCAATAAATATTTCTTGATACCCATTGTTTTTTGCTAAGGTTTTAATAATTTTTAATTCTTTTTTATAGTTATCAGGTGCTAGCGGAAGTTTTAACATCCGGTCTATGAGCCAAATGAAACCAGCAGCCTTTTGGGACCATGGGTGGGATGAATCCGCTGGTATCATAGTGTCTGTAGTTGTGGGTTTTCTATATACGTCTATTTCTATTAGGTGTTTAATATGAACAATTTTAGGTCTAAAAAGTTCAAAAAACCATCTTTGCCAATTTCCAATGTAAATTTATATTACGGTGTAGAGAATTAATTAGTTGGAGGAATTCTTCGAGAGCCTCTAATGTTCCCGACCATATGCATAAAATATCGTCTACATAGCGTTTCCAGAAATGAACCGATTTAATTAATTTGTTCTTTGGTTTGAAAAGATTTTTTTCGAAATTATCCACGAATATTTCAGCACAAAGTGGGGATAATGGAGACCCCATTGGTAACCCTTTCATTTCGTAAAATTTATTATTGAATTTACAATAAATAGATAGTAGGCATGTATTTAAGAGGTCTATTATATAATTTTTTACAAATTCGTTAATAGAATTCTCGTTAAGTTTTTGCTTTATGAGTTGAGTACATTCTTCAACGGGGATATTTGTGAATAAATTAGTAACGTCAAATGATACTAAAACACAGTTGTTGGGTATATTGATGTTATTTAATTCTTTTATCAGTTCTAAAGAATTGTTGATACCGAATGTAGGTTTGAATTTAGTGTGGGTTTTAATTATTTTGTCAATTCATGATATATTGATATATTATTTTTATAGTAATTCAATAATATTAAGTATTTACTATTGGGTTGTCCGGAAAATAATGCAGGATTTTGGTATTAAACAAAAAAAAAGAAACTAGTTACTTTAAAGCAATGTTCTTTAATCAAAATAATTTCCCATACNTGGCAATTCATGTCGAGAGACGTGGTTGTAGAAGTCCTTCAACCTGATGATGAGCTAAAAGGCTCAAAATCCGGATCGTTGCAAAACAACTTACTGTGAGTAGGAACTATCTTTTTAAAAAAGGATTAAAAAACAAATACAGAATCCTCGATCACAGAATTGTTTGTACACCACACACCAAATAAAACAAAAGATCAAGTATTTTAGTGTCACTACCGTAAACTGATGCTAAAACAACCCTCATGATTGGCAAACTCACTGCTGCTACTGGACAGGGCTAGACTCAGAGGAGTGACAGGACTATTAACATTTCTCTGAAATCTGAGAAAACATCTGTGTAACATGGCCATATATAATGTGATCCCTTTTGCAGATTATATAATGAGAAGGAAGAAACAGCCACCCATATCAACTTCGAATGCGAAGCAACGGCTCAATGGAGACATAACCTAGCATACAGGAAAACCTAAGGGAATGAAGTTGTAGCAGCAACAGTCAATGACCTAATACTTCTAAGAAGGATTGAGTCGATTGAACTGAACGAGGGAACTAGAAAAGTACAATAAACTTGAAGGCTGCAGTGCCTAGTATCCTCATCATCATCACCTTTCTACGATTCAGCAGTGGTTCAGAGTAGTTGACATGATATCCTCTGCTCTAGAAAACAAACAATATTGCTCAACCATATTTCTGGATGGATGAATTCGGGTGGCACCCCGGCTTTCTTTACAAGTTAAAAAGTATCATCCCTCAAACCTACTATATCAACCATATGTCCTTCTCGGATTGGTGGTTTAAAGTGAGAATCGTAACAGATTTTTCACCCATCATTCCAATCAAGCTGGTGTTTCACAGGGAAATGTTCTAGATCTATCCACTACACTGCTGACATACCTACACATCAAAACACACAACTCACAACCTACGCGACACCGCAAACACGGTTAGGGTCACGGAAGCAATCCAACACCTACTGGTGCAATCATGTTGAACGAGCGAAAAGCAGACAAGTTTCTTTTATGCCCAAACGTCAAACCTTTCCAGTGCATATAAACAACGAGGTAATACCACCATCCAATTAAGTCCGCTACCTCGGGGTTTACTTAACAAACTTACATCGAACTCATATACAAGATGAAAGCGGGGAACACACCCGATGCAACGCTATGCGACCCTACCCGATGCCACCCGACGCAAATCCAAAGTCTAATTTTCCATAAGATTGTATTAACCCCGTGCACATCTGCTCGATGCCATGCAACGCTACCCTACTCTACGTTCTGCGATCCCCACTGTCCAGATTTTCGTAGGGTAGCGTCGAGTACAGTCGAAGACACTGCCTACCAAACCGGTAGTACCGTCGGATAGCGTCGCATGGCGTTGCATTGGGTTAGTGTGTTCCAGGATTAATACAACCTAACGAAAATTGGACTTTGGATTTGCATCGGGTAGCGTCGCATAGCGTTGCATCGGATAAATGTGTTCCCCGCTCATATCCTTTCAAAACCAAAGTTCACCGTCGTATCCGTCTACCTCACTAATCAAATGACCCATAAAACCTTAAAACCCCATACTTCGAGGATCTTACCCGAACATCCTTCCACAATTTCCACTCGGAACTATTCATCAACCCTAACCCACTAGCCCAAACACTTTCCTCAAGTTCCCACTCTTATAATCCTCCACGCCGTCTAAACGACCATGCCCTCATGACCTCCCATCTTCGCCCTCTCAATTAAATAAAAGAGAGTTCCAGCACTCGCTAGTTTCTCTCCCCATTGCCTCCGGGTCTGACAAATTGGCAGATTTCTATATAACTGTACTATTTGCTATTTACAATAATAATAAATTTAAACAAAGTTTAATCAATTTGTCGAGTCAAACGATCATTTATAACTATCAGTGTGTGAAATAGTTGTTTATTGCCGTTCTAATTGCTTTTTGGTCTGTACGCCCTAAATTCAAGACATCCTCATATTTTTCCGTATCGTTTGTTAAAAGAACTACATTGCGGCCTGTTCTTTATGTGGGGCCGCTAATCGCTTTTGTAATTGCCGGCTGTAAATCCTGGAATTTGTGTGTCAGCGGGGCGAGGGCCGGAACGGTTAAATTTACTGAACGGTTTACTACCGATGCATCGGCGTTTCGGTTAACAGAGTGGCTCAAGTGTTTTATCGATGTCGGCTTAATTTGGAGACGTGGCCGAGGTCGAGGGGGTGAATCGAACATACGTGTCGTGTGCCCATATGTGCTAATTTGTCAAACGGCGTGCTGACACGGTTGACGACCCGCTCGCAGACTTCATTGGTGAACAGCCTTCTCTTCCTTAAATTCCTTTTCCTATCTTTCTCGCGTTTTAAACCTTTTTTTTCTGTATGTGGTGGTTAGTGACCCTTAGTCAATTATTATTCGGAGATCTGAGATGCGGTCTGGTTTGACCAAGGTTTTAGAAAAATATTTTCTTTATCGTGCGAACGTTTCGGTCTTTATTGAGATCATCTTCAGGGCTCAAAGTGTTTGTTTTCTGCTTAGTTGTGCCATTCTTGTGTGTCGTGACACAACTACAACACAGCACACATGAATGACAAAACTACGCAGAAAACCAACTTTGAAATTGAAAAAAGTAAATTTAATTGCTACATTGTCAAGCTTTCGACCTATTTTAAGGTAATCATCAGGGCCTATATTAGTTTCACATTATAAAAAACATATGTCTACAATTAATTTAACAATCCATATAACTTACAGGACTTACAAAACAACTCTCAAATGTTTATTGTTCTCTTATTTCTTCTTGGTTGTTAGCTTATTTTAAGATCGTTTTTAGATGTTTTCTTCAGCAAATTACAACCATTTCAAAATATTCTTTTATTATAAATTAACAGTAATATATTAACATTCAATATTATTGGCTGGGGTTGAGATGGGAAGTTAGTGCCCGAGGGGATCGAAGTCACGATAGCTCAAGTGGTAGAGTAGCGGCGTATCAAGCCGAAGGTCGTGGGTTCGAATCCCGCCCGTGACCCTGACATTTTTATCTCAACTTAAAACCTTAATTAATTGAATTCAATATTATATTGTATTGTTATATAAATAATAGGGGATAAACCCTCTTCATTCACGCTAATAAATTACATTCACACATTCATTCACACTACCTTAGAGTAGTCGATATTCCTTGGGGTAATTGAGGATAAACCCGCCTTTCACGCTAATAAATTACATACGCCCACCACAAATCGTTCACACTACTCCAGAATACTCCATATTTCACGGGATAATTAGCAGATGAGCCTTTCCATTCACGCAAATAAGTACATTCGTTCTAATCAATGACAGATGTTACATACACGAAGGTCCAAAAATGTATGTACAATTTAAAAAATTTATGGCACATTGATATTGGATAATTATTTCTTAACGGCATCTGATAAGCTGATTTTATATCCAATGCGGAGCATACACCTCTGTAGTGAATGGAGACTTCACACACTTACTTTCCCGTCCTCATCACCATCGCTTTTATCCCCGTTATATTGCAATACGGCGGCTCTCAAACTTTTGCGGAATTCCGTCAAATTACTTTTTCCGGAAAACCATTCGGTCCTACTCGACTTTCCGAACCTCTTCCCTTCCCCACAGTCTACCCTATTATCTTTATGAATTTTTCGCCTCATATCTATCCAGTGATCTCAATTTTAGTTTAACATCGTTTACTTTCACAGCAATTTTCGGAATATATTTTTATTTATATATAAATATTTTTTATACATGATGTTTTCGTAATATGTGTATTTATTTATACGTGAAAAGATTTAGGTATAAAGAGTGACCATCGTGTCAGCAGCTCATTTTGCTTGTCCGTTCTTTTACTATCAAATTGCTTCTGTCTCAGAATTTAATCAACGTTGATTCTAGAAATCAACTCTATGGGATTTGTGATTATTTCAATTTTTCAATTAGACATTTTTTAAAACTATTTCTTTTCTTTAAACAACAGATAAACACAATAAAAAAGTTACCCTTTTAAAAAATTAAACAAATAGAAAACAACAACGTGTTGTTTTTCAAATGTATTATAAATTTATTTGAATTTTATAAAAGATTCCTGGCAAATAGACAACAAATTGTAAACGTTAACAATAAATTTATACTTAAGAGCCCTCCCCCAAAATATGGAGCCAGAGATAAAGTACAATAAGCTGTACAGCTCAGCTGCAGTACTCAGGAACTCCTCCAATCCCTGGTTAAAAAAAAATCAGGTTGCTTAATGAAATTGTTAAATAGACATCAGGCGGAAAAATATAAGGGGGCAAAAATCGTCTAGAGGCTGTGGCGTCGGATCGACGATGAGATAATATCGGATGGGGCAAATCGGAAAAAGATTTCCCGCCCGGAAAAGGGAAATTTGTAGATTTTCGTCCATCGAATTAGAGGGAAGCCCGATCCCTTTTACATCCGCCGTGGGAAAATCAATCTGACTAAGGGTAGAACTGATAGTTCCGAAACGTCAAGTCGCTTTTCTCCTTTACCGTCGGGAAACCAGGAGGTACACGAAAATAAAGGAAAATTATAGTCACCGAGGAACTTTTCTTATTTTCCGCTTCCGCCGTTTCCAAACGGAATGCGCTTTTTATAGGATATTAGGCGTCTAACAAATATGAAGTTGAATTGCAATCGAAAGGAAAAGGGTAAAGAAGAAATTACCCGCCTGGAAAGTAACCATGTCAGGCCAACTGCGCGGGGGGAGGTTGTTCAAAATTGGTTTCTTAATCTTTCCATGTTGACTTAATAACTGCCCAATCTTGATCTTTTATGGCATTGTGGGTACAAAACACCCAAAACAAATAACCAAAGATTCCTTCTCTTAAAACACCCAAATATGGTAGAAATATGACTATTTTTAAATTCTAATTTTGAACCGAATTTTTAAGATTACTGGGCTTTTTCAAATTCACCGGCTATGAAAAACCTAAAACAGATCCGACGTAAAAATGGCATTAATAACTTTTTCCCTTTCAACATTGGATTATCTTCGAATAAGGTCTTTATTAAATAAGATGAATCAAAAGAAATGTATTAACCCACCCTCCCTTTTCATAAATTATAGCCAAGATGGTAAAAAAAAACCTTTCCGAAGATTGGATTTTTGGGAGAAAATCCGCAAGGTTATCTTTTGAAGTGTACAAATCGCCCCGGTATCCTTGCCAGTTGTAATAAATTAAAATGGCAAGTAGTTCCCATCTCCTTGGATTGAGGACAATGTCACTTTTTCAAATTTGACCTGAAATCGAATAAATATATTTTTTTCCTGTAACCTGGGAGTTCTTTCAGTCGTAATTTATTGTATTGTAATTAATTATTAATTAAATTGCTCAATTTACCTGAGTGAATTGACAAACGCAACTCATAAACAAAAAACTGATGAAAATGAAGTTTGTGATAAAAAATAAGATGATTTTTCAGCCTAATTAACTTCAAAAGCCTTTTAAATTTTAATTTAACCCTTTTCAACTTTGAATTAATTTTTTTGCACATAAATCCCTTTTAACTTCATTTTAACAATTTTTAATTTCAAATTAATGATTTTAGCTTTAATTTAACCCTTTTTAACATTTAACCTTTTTAATGTAAAAGTAACACTTTTAACTTTAAATTAACTTTTTAATTTATAGTTAACTTTTATTATTTCGAATTCATAGTTTTTAATTTTAAATTAACCTTTTTTAAGTACAAACATGCTTTTTTTCAATGACGCATTAATCCTTTTTAATTTCAATTTAATTATTTTTAATTTTAAAGCATAAAAAATTAGGAAATGGTATAAAATATAAGAAAATTCTTGTTTGTTTATTTCGAATCAACGTTTTTTAATTTATAAATTAACCTTTTTTATTTTCAAACTTCAATTTTAAATTGGCTTTCACTTTAAAGCGATAAAAAGGATAAGAAATGGCATTTATCCCTTAATTCTTTTGGTCACATGGGCCATTAGTTTACAAAAATTAAAACGTTCAAAAATTGTATTTTAATTAATAGTTTGCCTCTATACCCTCTATTCTAGAGATTTAGATCGCAATTTCTTGTTTCATGAAAAAACTAGTCAAAATATAATAAAAACGTTTACTTGTCTTATGTTTTTTTCTACCAAAATTGTCCTAATAAAACAAATATGGGAGGGGTGAAAATAAGTTAAACTCATCCTGTGTATATTCCAGTTTGTGTTAAGAATTTTTCAACCATTATCTAAAAAATTTCTTTATTTTAATATTTAATTTCATTCTATTCACTAATTTCGTGGTCCGCTTGACCAAGTAATACTTTACAATTAATTAAGGTTTTAGTTCAGATGAAAAACGCCAATGGCACGAGAGGGATTCGAACCCACGACCTTCGGCTAGATACGCCGCCGCTCTACCACCTGAGCTATCGTGACCTCGATCCACTCGGACATCAACTCCCCATCTCAACCCCACCTTATGAGTTTTCCCTNCGTCGAGAATCCAAACCGATTACACGACATTTGAAAAATGGCAAAAGGAGGGAAAACTCATAAGGTGGGGTTGAGATGGGGAGTTGATGTCCGAGTGGGTCGAGGTCACGATAGCTCAGGTGGTAGAGCAGCGGCGTATCTAGCCGAAAGTCGTGGGTTCGAATCCCTCTCGTGCCATTGGCTTTTTTCATCTCAACTAAAAACCTTATTTAATTTTATATAATTTTTTGATATCAAGACCACCACCACTATGGTGGTCATCGGAAGATCAGACTAGTAGAAGAAAGATCTTCTTCACCGCTGTGCAGAGAAAGGTTGCTCGCTGTGTCTCATCGAATTGAAGGCTTGGCTCCATATAGGGAACGCGTAGGAAGGTCACCCGATGATAGGAGAATTGTGCTTGAGCATGGAATATCTGAGATTCCTGTTCCGGTTCTTGGAGGAAAAAGTGTTGTTTCTATTTGATATAGAGAAGTGTCCTTAGAATGTGATGAGCGTGATGTATTTATTTGCGTGAATGTGTAGTGTGAGGGGACCAATGCGGAATATAGAGTAGGATTAGTAAGGTATTTTAGATTTTTAATTAACATTTCAGTATCGCATATTTCCTCCTCTTGCTTTAATTTCATCTCGAAGACGCCGCGGCATACTTTCTACTAGTCTGGAAATGTCTGACTGCTGGAGGGTAGCCCATTTTTCAAAAAGTATCCTTTCAAGATCGTGGAGTGTATCAGGAAGTTATGGGCGTGCTCTTATTCGTCTTTTGGGGTTATCCCATAATAGTTCGATCGGGAAAATGAAAAAAAAAAAATTTATTGGGTGGAATTTTTTGCCTGTCCTAAGTTTAAGCAGATAAAGTAAAGTATTTGGATATTTGCGATTTATGCTTACACGTAAAATAATTCCTTACATATAAATAATACATAATAATAAAATACATATTAGAAACCTTAAACTCTTTACTTCATTTGGGAAGTGTTGCAACAAATCATACCCCTTTACGTGTTTTATTTAAGCAATCGATTTCGGGAGTATCCGCCTACCCTCATCAGTGTTGAATTTCAAAAATGTACACGTTTACATATTATTTTACACAACCATTTCTTTTTACAGTCAAATGTCTATAAAATATAATTTAATTATGTTAAGAATTTCTTGGTCACACACCTTGTTTCTGATCCAGAAACAAATAAAGAGGCAGGTTCTGCCTAGGTTACATATGTGCAATGCGTGTGTATGTTAAGGTGTTTTTTTATTTAATTCAACTAGTTTTCGTTGTCCGCTTGACCAATTAATATCTTCCTATTAATTAAGGTTTTTAGTTGAGATAAAAAGTCAGTGTCTCGAGCGGGATTCGAACCCAGACCTTCGGCTAGATACGCCGCTGCTCTACCACTAGAGCTATCGTGACCTCAATCCATAATAAACCTTAATTAATTGAAAGATATTAATTGGTCAAGCGGACCACGAAAATAAGTGAATTTAATTTGTTAAATGAAGTATATCTTCACTAAATCTCTCCGTGGCCATTTCATTTATCGCCGAGAATCAATTAGAGGGAAAATTAAAAAAAGGTAGGGATAAAATGGGAAGTAAGTGCCCGAGGGGATCGGAGTCACGTTAGCTCAAGTAGCGGCGTATCTAGCCGAAGGTGGTGGGTTCGAATCCCGCTCGTGGCACTGACTTTTTTATTTCAACTAAAAAACTTTAATTAATTGAAATGTTTTTATTTAATGTTAAAGTTTTTTTATTTTATGTTAAGGTTTTTTAGTGTTTCCTTTGCAAATGAATAGTTCTTTTTAAATTTTATAATTATTAGTCGGTAGTATATAAGGATGGAGTTTGAAACATCTATATCACACTTTTGTACATATTTACATTTATTTGTACATAAATTATTCTTATTCTTATTGTTGGGGGGAAGGGCGGATCTTAATTGACCCTGCAAACTTCCGTACCCGTTTCAAGAGGTACAATTAAATTTTGTTTTGTTTTTTGAATATTTTAAATAAGGTGGCAACTATGTATTATTCTTAAGAGGTTTTGGGAAAAAGAAAGGGGAGATTGATAATAGTTTAAAGTAAAAATTGGATATTTACAATTTATTTTACTAAGCAAAAAATTAAAAGAAATTTCTTTAATTATCCAAAATAATTCATAAGCAAACCTACTAGCCAGGGTTTTAAAAAACAAAAGACAAAAAAAAACAACTGAAAGGTACTTGGGGGGATGACTCCTCGCTTTTCCCAGCAATCGAAATAAGCGGTGTTGAGATGGAGGTTACTGCTGGGTTTCACTTCGACGAAGGTGCCTGTAGAGCCGGATGACGAAACAGTTGACGTAGTCCGTAAGGTCGGTGATGTGACGACAAGGGTGTTGATCAGAAGAAATCGATGGTGAAGGTTCAAAGAAAATCGATATTGGGTTCGATAATCGATTCGGTAAAGGTGCGTCTTGTGCTGACCCAGGCAAGCGAGAGACTAATTTACTCCCGTGCAAAGGCCGTTATCGGTTGCCAAAATAAAAAAATAGGGCCCTCAGCGATTTAAACAGGGCCTCCCGAGGCGAACCTTGGTCAGACGAAAGCAAAAAAAAAAAAAATGAAGCTTCTTGGGCGTCAACACTTATGTATGACGTTATTTGCATCTATGCATTTTTTAAAAATTTTATTAATTTTTTGGTTTGTATTTTATACTTACCTTTACATTTTTAGTTTATTCAATTTTGAGGCAAGGTATGGTTTGCAGCTTAGAGAATTCATATTGTCTTCTTTTCTTGTCAACATGTCCTCTCCGAGTGCCCAAGGACTCATGGCTGGGTCAGGTCATTGTTGTCACTGACTTCTGCCAAGGATTTCATACAATTATGCTCTTTGGCCTTATCTATCATGAGGATAAGGCCTTAAATGCCGCCTGTCAGATAAACCGGCTATCCTCCTGGAATATGTTCTTAGTCTTTTTATTTCTCTAAGTGTTTAATTGCTATGATTTTAGACTGGAAAACTGTAGCATATATACTTAAGAATGAAGGCAGTTCAGTCTTAGGATTCACACCGAGGACTCCAGATGACGTGACTCCATCGGTTTTGGAGCAGCATACCATAGGAATTGGTCTTCAGAACTGGAAGACTTTCTTTACCTTGTAGTTGTTGGTGATGTTTTATGTTAGAGTACTGGCATCGATTTTCATGCCTAATATGACATCTGCCTCCATCCCTTCTCTAACAAGACCTCCAAGACCACAATTCTCATGAGGACCTATAAGCTGGTGGAACACGGCGGATGTCGAACATAAAATATTTTCTTGAAAAATCTAGGTATCCGAAGTTGAAAATTTCGAAGAATTTTATTATAAATACATTTGAGGACTCTTAAGTTTTTGTTAATTTATTTCTTTAAAAAAGTGTACTCTTTCTTAGCAATACCTGGGGGTCATGTTTGAATTGAAAGGGACAAAAATTTCAATGAAATATTGAATATTTGGTTATTTATTTGTAAACTGACTTAAAATACTAAATTTTAATAGATTACACGAAATAACTTTTAATGTTAAATTAATATAATTATTTATTAATGTTTTAATTTGTTTAATTAGTCGGACAGCAGTAAGACTGTTTGATAAAGATTACCCAGCATTAAAAAGGGGATGAATTCTTTTGATGTCGTTCGCTCGGAAACTCGTCACATAAATGCAAATTCGAATTAACATATTTCATTTGGGCTAATTGCAATTGCTGAAGAATTGTTTATGGCTCGTTTTAAAATTCAATAAAATATAAAAACCGTCCTTGGAAAGGGTAACGGCGAGAAGTTGGAAGGGCGTTCGGAGGCGTCTTTTAAATAATAATTTCGTCCTCATTCCGGGGCCGGCCGCGATGAATATAAACCACCGGGTGGAAAATATATTAAATATAATTTATTCATGTATTTCAATTCGAGTCACGCATGGTTTGTCGCGGTCGGTGCCCGATTTCCCGAGGCCCTAGGCCGGCCGGTGCGGGACCGTCTGACATCGCTTGGTTTATGAAAATTATCAGAAAATTAATTTGAAAGTATGTACTTTAAAGGTGGAACGTTTGACCTCTTGTTGAGCTATTTTAAGTGATATCTTTTTCCCGCATTCTTGATTGACTTTTGTTTGTTCTATTTCAAAAGTAATAATTTTTTGGAGTTGTGAGAAGCGGTCAAGTAAATTCAAGTCACGACTCCAACAAATTATTATCAAACCTATCATTTAAAAAGTGAAAATTAATATTTGACAAGCTAGCTAAAAGCTCAGGCTTCATTAAAACAATCTACTTTTCATTTTATCTACCCATTCGACAGAAAAAGCATACCTCCTTCTAAAAAAACGAAATCAAGGTTCATGTGGATGATGTTTATAACTTTACTCTCATTTTGATCAATTACCTATGAACAAAAATTAAAATCATTCAAGGAAAAGGTATCTCGTTTATAATCAAACGTTTGTGGGCACTCTCAATACGACACGCAAGAATGGCACAATTACACAGAAGACAAACACTTTGAGCCCTGAAGATGATCTCAATAAAGGTCGAAACGTTGGCACGATAAAGAAAATGTTTTTCTGAAACCTACATCGCACCAGACCGCATCGCACGATTTCTGAATAATTGTGTTTATATGTAAGGCATTGGTTGAAATGAAAAAGTTACTGTCACGAGCGAGATTCGAACACACCACCTTCGATTTTCTGATGGAAAGAAGTTATTTGATCAATCGGACCATGAAATATAATAGATTGTTTTTATATTTGCCTGAAAATATGATTTATTATAAATTCATATTTTAACTGATTGTATTTGTTTCAGGTCCAGATGGAAATGTGCAGGGTGAGTAAAATAACTTTTTTTATTATAAATTAGAAACAAAAAAGTGTATTTTTGGGGGGTGTCAAATTGGAAACAACCCTCTGGGGTGTATTATTTTTTAAAGACATTAGTCAGCAGAAGTCCTTTCGAGGAGGGTAAAAAACGTTTTTGGAAGGGGCTCTGAAGTGCCTATCGATTGCGTTTTATTTAGAGGGCCCGAAGAAAAAAAGGCAGTAGGCTCATCCTATCGTCAAATCTCATCCTTTAATTTATTTTTCTCATTAAACCTGCGCGAAAAGGGCGGAAGGTTTGTTTGGCCTGGGGCGAGGAACGGTTGCTTTCCAGGGATAAACTTTTCCGCTTGGGGACGTGAAAAAGTTGGACGCTAAATCAAATCCAAAAAAAAAGAGAAAAATATGGGAAAAAGAATGCGAAATTAAATAGCATACGGCCCACCACCCCATGCCTCATCATTTGACAATTCGATATTAAATTAAGTTTGAAATCAGATCCATTTTTCAAAAAAATTTGTCAGAAAAAATGCTCATTGTTTTTGTATTACGATTCATCATGCAACATTTTCGACTTCTTCCAGTATTTATGACTTTGTTCTTTGTTCAAAAACGCAAACGTTGAAAGAAACAAATTAGACCTGAAAAAAGCAGAACAGCTAAAATTTAAGGTAAACTTATTGAATGATGAAGAACGATTTCAATGAGTGTTTTTCAAAAATCCTCTGGACAAACTTTGAATTTGTCGAATGTGTGTAAAACGAATGTGCTCTCTTCAATGGTTAAGCATGGTGTACTACAGGGCGCATTCCTTAGTCCCGTCTTTTTTTCGAGAATGATTCGCTTTGTTCTCGAATTATTTAAAAGAGGAATTGTACTGTAATACATACAATTATTGCACTTTAATATAACTGTGACTTTTTTATGTTAAAACTTTGTCTTGTTTAAGTGACTAAGTTAATTATTTATTATTAGAAAAAATGTCAAATATAGTCATTGGTTAAATAATTAGTTAATAAAGATTTTTTAAATTCCTGTCAATAATTTTAAGTTAATAATTTATTATGAAAGAAAAACTGTTACAAATGGCCATGGGTTGAATAATTTATCTTACAAAAGCCTACACACTGAAATAATAATATATTATTTGATAAAAACAAATGATGTTATTGGAAAAAAATCTTTTAAGTTTCTATCATTAAAAAAATTATTATGAGACAAAAACTGACAAATGTGATCATTTGTCGAATAATTTATCATAAAAAAAACTTTGCACTGCAATAATAATTTTTATTAGACAATAGCGAAATCCATTTTTGTTTAAAATTATCAAAATATTTTTTGAAGTAAAGTAGTTAAATGTTAAATATTTTGGTTAGACCAATCATCAATTGAATTGATAGGTGATTGTTTTATAAATTTATATTTATTAAAATATTTTGAGGTGATAAAAATTTTGTCAAAAGTCCTTCCTGGAAATTTTGATTGTCATATGTTATTATTTTATTATTCGAGTATAATCGAAAATAAATCCAACGACCACAGCCGGTGGATTTCGAGGTTTAAACAATGCCAGTGGAACTCACTAATACGGGCGTTAACGAGAATCTGTTTAAAAGGGGTGACTGGGACCAACCCTCGTAGGTCCAAATGGGGCAAACCGCTCAAATTTTACTTTCCATTTTCTCCTTACCGCAGTTGGGAATTTCCCCTTTAACACCCTTCATCCCATCCCTAGAAAAGTGGATTTAGATGGTTAAATATATTTTTCTTTCTCAATTAAACTAAAGCCAAGGATTTCGGAAAATTCTGCCTGTAGAAAATCTCCTTCGGATATGGGTTTAACAATAATATATTATTTATCAAGTTTTTTCTTATATTCTGTATATATATATATTGAAAAGTGGCAAAAAGGAGGGAAAACTCAAAAGGTGGGGTTGAGATGGGAAGTTTGTGTTTGAGTGGATCGAGGTCACGATACCTCAAGTGGTAGAGCAGCGGCGTATCTAGCCGAAGATCGTGGGTTCGAATCCCGCTCGTGCCATTAACTTTTTTATCTCAACTAAAAACCTTAATTAATTGTTATATATATATAAGTGTCGAAAATTTCAAGAGATGTTTCTACTCACCATGTGCAACAAAAGACTTCCTCTAAACCCCTCTCCAAAGAAGTAATTTCAGTTTTTTAAAAATGTTTTTGACTTAGATCCACTAAATTGTTTACAAACTTCAAAATTACTGACTGTAGAAAAATCTGGTTTTTTGATGAACCAGCTGAAAGAACGTTAAATTTGCTGTAAAGAAACCTATTTACATTTCAGAATTGATGAAAAAATTCTGCACGATAAATTCAGAAAAAAGAAAAATGTTGAAATTTTTTAAAATATTGGATTGGTAACTGTTTGTTAATAACTATAAACTCCTGGAGCTTTACAAATTCTCTCAAAATTTCTCCATTCAATTATCTTCCAGCGGTATACCTACCTTTTTGGAAGAACCATTTTGGAAGAACCATTTTGCAATTCGTTGAAAAAAAAAACTCGTGTTGATGAAGCATGTTAAATTTTCCAGGAAGTCCTTCTGGATCTTGAGTTTCGTGGCATTTCTTTAATGTTCAATTCAATCAGTTACGTTATCAGCCCATAACTTTCTCAGGTTGGTGATTTAAATTATGTGCTTGTTCCCATCTTACTGATTTGTGCATTTCATTTACGGTAATGCTACTGCTTCAAGGGCTACCCAGCTCGGTTTCCACATTGAGACGTTCCGGCAGATCGCACCTTCCAACAACTTCATCAGTGACTGGGAAACTGGTTCTTTCACTTAAAGAACGAGGGAAGACTATCAGTGAATCGATGTAGATGAGGAAAACTTGCATTCTGTTGATCGTGATCCCGAAACGTACACGTGCGTTATGTATAGACCGTGGTTTTGCACAATGGATAGGTTTGGATAATTTCCGTTGGGAAGGATTGTACTTTTATCATTTTACGAGGGTGATTCATGTCGATGAGGAAAAAATCAACTCACTGATGGTGGCCATTTCGTTCCAAACTTTGCACCGTGTACTTTAAAAAACAATTTTTATGCGTGATACCAAGAAAAACATGAAAAAAAACGTTTTGCAGGTGAGGCGATAGAACCTCTCATTTAAGATACATGTTGACCAAAGATAAATTTTAACTTTATTGCAAGTTAAATATGGAAATAAGAAAAAGGAACGACAAGCGATGTTTGCTTTACGAACCATTCACGCTAATAAATAGTCTAGGTTTTTGATTTTCAAAGAAATCGTCTAGAACACGTTCGGTGAACGTGATATCAATAGGTGGTTTACCGAACCCCACATGAGGAGATTCGATTTAAAAAAGCCTGTCGAAATTGGCGCCGAGGTGACAGGAAAAGGCGCGAATGTATGCCCTGTTGTCAATTCATTAAATAAATATTTATATATTTTTTCATCCCTTAGACAATATTTTTCTTTCTGGTAAAACGTTCGAACCCCGCGGGATTTGATATTTTTGGGCCCTCGAGCCAAAGGATATTACTTGGCGTTTCTTGAATCGTTATGCCTAAATCTGCCTTAGAATTCCGACTGGAATTAAGGTTTTTCTATTTTTTATTTAAATCTGTCTCGTTACAAAAGTTAACGCCGAAATATGCTGTATTTTCAATTTCCCACGGTTCACATCTTACCAACAATTATCTTTCATACACGTCGACAGGTAATATTTGCTAGCAAGAAAATGACTTACGTTCATATTAAAAATAAAAATAGTCATTTTTTATTCAGTCTTTTTTCTCAGCTACCTTGACGTGAAGGAACCAGTACTTTTCATCCTGGAAATTGCCATCTTCCCCCTCCAAAAAACAAAAAACAAAAACAAACAACTATTTGCTGGCTACAATTACACAAAGAAATGTCCATCAAGTAGAAAAATGTTAAAATAAAATACCTACCTCGTAAACTTCATTTACCACCTCTATCTTGACAATATGCAATAAAAATAAAACCTTTCCGAAAGAATTCGTAGAATGAATAAATTGCTAATTTATTCGTAGTTATTTCCCCCCCGGGGCCTAATAATTATAGCCTGTACAAAGTAATTCAGGCAAAGATTCTAAATGAATAGTCCATGATTTACCACCCAGCTCGTTATAATGTAAAACAAAAGGAACAAATGAATTAACAGCCCAGTTGCCAATTAAGAGATAGAATAATAATTTTTACCGGCGACTGTGCAATAAAACAAGCAATCCAAGTTTTGATTTATGTATAACGTTAACCAACTCTCTATTTTTTATCCCATTGCTAGCCTCTCGGTAAATAATAAATAAATAAAAAGTAACACAAATCACCAACACAACTCCGCGGAAACAAGATAAAACCATGACACTACCCCAGAGTAGTGTGAATGCTAATTTTTTTATTATATAATATATAAATTATATTTATCGAGGTTATTGGGATGCGCTCCTTCTTTCATGCTAATAAAATACATACACAGTAAAAATGATGAAAATGGTTATGGACGGTTAAAAGTGATTTAAGGGCCCGACAGTCCGATGCATCGAAAAATTCACAACCCTCCCGATGTAATGTTCATTTCAATACCAATCGTTTATTCAAATAGGATTTATTAAGTATATGAGTAGTTTTTCATCTTGTCTATAATTTTTTCTTAAATTGCATAAATGTTTCTTATGTTTACCATTACACTGGCATGATGATAAACATTTTCGTTTTATGTAAACACGTTTTCACATATTTGCAGAGTTATGGAAAGTTAAAGTATTTAGCAAACTAAAAACAAGTGGTTTGATTGTTTTAAGATTAAAATGGTTGCGATCACGGCGCTCAACGATACAGTCACGCAAAACAAACATGTCTTGCGGAACTGTATCGTCGAGCGCCGTTTATAGCTAACAAACATTAAAATAATGCAAATTTGTTTTTTAAAAATTATTTTAGTAAATAAACGAATTACAAAAATTGTAGTGTTTTATTGTCCGTTATAAAAAACGGCGCTCCACGATGCAGTTCCGCAAGACAGGTTTGTTTTGCGTGACTGTATCGTCGAGCGCCGTTTTTAGCTAACAAACATTAAAACAATGCAAATATGTTTTTTGAAAATTTTTTTAGCAAATAAAAGAATTACAAAAATTGTAGTGTTTTATTGTCCGTTATAAAAAAACGGCGCTCCACGATGCAGTTCCGCAAGACAGGTCTGTTTTGCGTGACTGTATCGTCGAGCGCCGTTTTTAGCTAACAAACATTAAAACAATGCAAATGTGTTTTTTGAAAATTATTTTAGCAAATAAAAGAATTACAAAAATTGTAGTGTTTTATTGTCCGTTATAAAAAACGGCGTTCTTAAATTTAATGACCAATTTTCATTTAAAAACGTCTCTCCTCTAGCGCCTAAACGCAGTTTTTTCCAATGTATTACTTCTACCAAATATTAATTTTATTATATTTTAATCAATTAGCTAGATATAATATTTCCTCAAGGGTATTGTGTGGATCCTGTAAGCGATGGGAGTAGTCGAACAGTTTAATCATCCATTAGATTATTTGACAGATCCGTTTCATAGAGTCAGCTATAATGGCAGATTTGCAGATCCTCCTTTTTCTTCTGCTAATCAAAATTCTGGTCGTCCGCCAAAGCTATTGGGAGTGTGTTATCTGGAAATGGTAGTTTGAGCCAACTATCATATAATTCCAACAGCCCCGGAATCATATCATAAAAACAGGACGGGCAATACTTGCGAAAATAAAATTGCCGTTCCGGGAGTGTAGATGAATTATTGAATATTTTACAACAAAAGGTTAAATAAAAGAATTAAGTTGAATATACTAAGAAATAATTTAATCGAATAACTGTCCTTGGCAAACATTTTGGAACGAAATTGCCTCAAATTATTTTCGTATAAATATTGCTACTGTTTCCGATTCTGGCAGGCGATGTGGGCGAGTCAGCGGTCATAAATTGCAGCAAATTCATGAGACAGTGAAAAAAAGTAGTTTTTTTTAGTTCATCAAATCACAATTCAAACTGAACAGTAACGATTCAAGCGTTCAATTGGTTCCAATTAAAAGAACATGGGAAAAAGAAAATTCGCCCGCTATGTTTCGGCTCTTATCTACTTGTTATTCAACAGAAGGGGGACGAATACAGGAAATAATTGCGAGGTTTTGCCCGGACGGCTGTGGACCATAATTGCCACTACGTGCGTTGGGTTTTTCCTCCGCTGAACGCATCAGAATCGTTTTTTCCTCTCTGTTATCAAACATTCCTTATGGTAAACGCTGTAGAAATTTGTGTACGAGTCTTTTTAACCATTTTTAAGAATTAGTTGGAGATCGTAATATGCGGTCTGGTGTAACGTAGGTTTTAGAAAAATCATTTTCTTTATCGAGACGTTTCGAGCTTTATTGAGATCATCTTCAGGGCCCCGGATTTTTAAATATTGTTTAAATTTTGCAAATACATGAAGGATATGAAAAAAAAATTTATACAATGCTAGAAATTTTAGATTCAATCAAAGTATTTGAGGCCCTGAAGATGTTTTCAATAAAGATGGAAACGTTGGCCCGATAAAAAAAAATGTTTTTCTTAAACCTACGTCACACCAGACCGCATCTCACGATCTCCAAATAATTATTAACTAACGGTCACTAAACACCACACATTAAGAATTTTCTTTTCAGGAAAACTTTTTTTTAAATTTCTACATAATCAACGAGAGATAATGGAGGCGGACAGCGAGCAGATAATTTTCCCAAAACATCCGACTAATACGTGCTCCGAACGTGACTTTCCTAACCAATAAACCCATTTTGAGAGGCACGTTTTTAATTAAATAATAAATCTCACCGATACCTGCAGAATTGTTCACAAAAATCAAATTCTTTTGCATTCATATTTTGTTTTATAACAATTTTTGTTCATTTTTCCTCTAATTCTCTCCAGAGAAACATAAAATCATCAATTTGCATGATCACCCGTTTTGGTGTTATAACAAATTTTGTATTGTTTAATTGACAAAAACAATAAACGAGTCAAAAGCCCATCAAAGGTCTAAAGATGCTACTTTGCTCCATAATAACACCCGGCTGTTGAAAAACTGGTGTTTTACGACCAAAGAGAAGCACAATAACAGCCCTTCAGCTTTAATTCCCCTGAGGGCTCGAAAATGTTCAAAAGGTGGCTGAATATTCAAGAGGAGCGCCTAAATAGTAAATGCTGAGGGTGAATAAGACGTTTTGGAATCGCGTGTTTTCAAAATATGAAAATTTAACTATCTGACGTGCCAGGGGGTTGTTTTCCACCCGCTTGTTTTCATTGAGACTACAACGTCGGGCCCATTAGAGGGGTGGCGTTACCGACATATGACGCCTCTTTGCCTTGTAATATTTAAGCATGGCACCCTTTTCGCAACACATGCGGACCTGACTCTATTCAGAATTTCTCAGTCAAACTAAGAAACGCTCGTTTTTCTTTCAATACTTTTTTCCTTAGCTAATATTACAAAATGTGTTGTATGATGTCTTTCTTGAAGAATTTTAGAAGGTATTTAGTTTTATTTCGAACCATCTTTTAACAATGCTGAAAATTATGCCATTTACACCGACGAAATGTAAATCTATCTATTGTTGGCTGCATACAGGATAAACAAATCAAGACATACATATTGTGCATAGTGGCAATTTTTGGGCTCCAGGACGAACAAGAGTACAATCTTTATAAAAAAGATAGTTTCTATTCACAGTTAGTTTTCTAACAAACATCTCACTCCACCATTCATCATTTCTAAGAAAAAGTACCACTTTGCCATCAACACCTACTACTAGAGACTAGATAGAATTGACATGCCAAAGCTTAACAGTAGGCAGTAGGCACGATATAATACGGTTTTTATGTTTTTCGACTTGTGACACTTTTCTTATTGGCGTGCGATGTACTATCGGATGCTTGATAAATTAGCCAAGAAGCTGCTAAAGACTTTGAAGAATCATGCTTTGCATACTCAGAAGAGTGACTATGTTGGGCATATACATCGCTCTGAAGGAAAGACACGTTAACCTTGTAGAATGTCATCTATACATCCTATTCGATGCTGGATACAATTTCCAATAGACTAAAGCTATAGAATACATAAATATTTTTTGCATGGTTTGCAAGAAGCTACGGGACGGGCTAGAGTACTACTTTGCAGATTGTCTATTGGAGCCTAAACACATTGCCAAAGAACAAGAACTACAGATATAGACAAGTTTGGTGACCAACGGAAGATCAAGAAAAAAAGAGACAGAGTCAGCTTGAGAAGAAGAATCGTACTTGTATACTTCATATCACGGACAGACGTAATAAGGGCAAAGTAGTAATTCGGATGGAATTTCTTCTCATGTTATCCCTTGTTCTATGTACAACATATTCACTCTCGACTACCCAGACTCTCCACGATATACTAAGATATCTGATCTTTTCATACCAACATGTGAAGGATCGGCTCCTAAAGACAAACTTTTGCAAAAGTTTTTCTCTCAAACCTTTGCGATGATATACTCAGGAGGGTCATAAGAGACTATGACGTAACAAGACACTAAAGGTACAGAAGGGTTAGGAATAATTTCCAGCCATCCTGAGACTAGCATTTTTATACTTTTTCCCTATTTTAAAATTGTCAAATAATGAGATATACTTAATTAGTCAGGAAGTTAAGCAAAAGCAAAAACTTGTAACATTGTAAATTTTTTCAAATTATTGATAATAATTATTGCATTTTATTCTAAACCTAAAGGATCTCAGTATTTTCAAGATTATCCCTTGTTATTGTATTGAAATTATTTATTTTATATCTCCTGAAGTATTTGGAATTTCTTCCAATAAAATTCTTTTTATCCTTGGTTGTTGTTTTATGTCGGAGATGTTCCAACCACGCCTTAGAGAATTTTTTCTTCTTATTTCCACCCCGCTCAGATGGAAACGACATTCCATTCGATTCGAAAGATAGGTGAGAGATTTATTCATGTAAGACGGTGTGGGTTCGTTGTTTGGCTTTCCTGGCCCGGGCCGAACCTGGGCTCACATTATTACCATAAAGCTCGATTTGTTTACACAAGAAGGGCAAACATATTAGTTGCTGTTTGTACTGCAAACGCCCCCAAAAGTCGGAGGGTTCAGTTTTATAAGGGAATTTTAAAAGACTGCCTCGCAAGGTAGAGAGAGAGCCTTTTTTATCGACTATGAAATGGCATCCTTCCAACCTCCTGGCCTTCTAGAATTGTCCTTTCTTCTGCACCAAGCTTAAAAATATGCTAGGATAATAAAATAAGATTACTTGTAAAAAAAAAACACAAAATAAACGTGACATTTGACAAAAATAAAAACAAAATCTTACATTCGAGGCAAATCAGGTTTTGCTGCTTTAAAAGTAAGTTAGCACTTTAAACTTACGCCGATTCGTACTTACCCAACTTATTTAGAGCCAAAGTTGTATCTAACTTTGACAAACAGCTATATACTGAAAAATATAAACATGTGCTGTAAACGAAGAATCTTTTTATCAGACCATTAAACCAATAATGAATAATTATGGAAAGTTAGAAAGTTAAAAATTTGGACTTTTAATTACAATTTGGGTACACAATACAAGTAAAAAATAAAAAATTTAACGGTAAAATTTGTATTTTAAATAATTATTTAAAGAAAAATAATAATAACGAATAACATTCCGTGATCCGTCCATTCTATGTATTTAAAACATATAACCTTCGTCCGATTAATCCCGACAGCGCGACCTATTATCGTACAAATTTAACCTATTATATAGGTTTTTGAACCTATTACCCATTTTACCTATTAGATATTATTTAACATGATAATCTCAGCAAGATGATCATTGATGAATATAAATCCACAAAATCGGTTAAAAACCTAAAATTAACAGACCTCATATTCGGAAAAACCATTGGATGAACTTTTAACGTCTTAGAAAATGACGAAGTAAACCTTAGTAACAAAGATTGCACAGGTAAAGAGAAGAGATTTGACTTTCCCTGCTTATAACCCTGACGTCGGTTTTGTCTGAAAGTTACCTCTTTGAATACTGATGATGATGGGGATACTAAGAAGCGGGGCTTGTATTCACCAGGCACTGCAGCCTTCTGGTTTATTTGTACCTACCTAGTTTCCCAGTTCAGTGCAATCGAGTCAATCCTTCTTCTCAGAATTATTAGGTGATTGACTGTTGCTGCTAGGTTTTTTTTTTTTTTTTTTTTTTTTTTTTTTTTTTTTTTTTTTTTTTTTTTTTTTTTTTNGCTGGACAGGCTGCTTTCCTGTCCGTCCGCTTTCCTATTAATTTAGTAAAATTCACTCACTCGTTATTGTCAAGTTCCTTGCAGAAATTTCTCGAAACTTGACGATGATTTGCACGAGGAACACGACTCACTGTGTCCTCGTTTTTGGGCGAATCCGACTCAAATAACTCTTGAAATAAGTTGTTTAGATGAGCTGTGATAAACACGTCCTTACTGTTCGAGATCTCTTGCCTCACTAAGATGCTAGGTTTTGTTTGTATGCTAGGTTATTTCTCCATTGAGCCGTTTCTTCGCATTCAAAGTTGATATGGGTGGCTGTTTCTTCCTTCGCATCTGCAAATGGGATCATCATTATGTTCATGTTTTGTAGTTGTTTTCTCAAATGCCAGTGATCGGTTAATAGTCCTATCTTTCCTTTAAGTCCGGCCCTGTCCAATTGCAGCAGTGAATTTGCCAGTCTTGGTTGAGGGTTGTTTTATAACAAGTTTATTGTGTCTAGGGCCACTAGAGTTTATCCACTTCTCCATTTGTTTTATTTGGGTCCATTTTGCCATGGAGGATTCTGTATTTGTTTTTCTGTTCCAAAGTATAGGTTCGGGGTCTATGTATAGTCTTGCAGATTCTCCTCTGGCTGTGCGTCTGCTTTTTCGTCATCCAAAATTCTTTTGCACCCTGGCACCCAACATATCATCAGGTTTTTGTGTTTTGGAGTTTTTGGAGATTTTGGACGCATCCACTGCATGGTGTGATTTTTTTCACGCTAATGCTTTAATTTAAGCATTTAAGCATTGCTCTTTTAAGTTTATTTATGGCAAAAGCACTGATGGTATATATTTATGTTTGAAAGACCGAAGTGTATTTTCCTAATAAGTTTGATTGCTCTTATTTTAGGCTTGTACAGAAAACATCCGATCTGGTTCCTTCATTTGTTTTGGAGCCATCTGTATATCATATCATTGTATCTGTAGCTTTTCCTGAATTCTTCCTCCCCATTATCGTCTGTTGATACTTTATAGCATGTTGTAAAAAATCTTTCCGGGATCATCTAGTCAGTCCCCATTTTTGAAAATGGGGTCAGATTTTGTAAATTATAGTTTTGTGTCCGAATTGTTTAGTTCCCATCCAATTTGATTGATTTTGGAGGCTAAATGAGCTTTTTCTAGCTTCTCCTTTTATGAATATTTCCAGTGGAGGTTTAGCAGAGTTTCTAGTGCATTTGTAGGAATTGTTCTCATTGCTCTTGTGATACATAGGTTTACTAATCTTTAAATACTGCCTAGTTTTTTTAGTAGTTTTTGAGGGGTTTGCTTTAGTCCACCACTGTTTCACCATGCTTAGTGTTCTTTGCTTGAGCTATTTTAATGGTGAGGCGAATTTTCCCCTGAATAATGTGACAGGCAATCTGCATAGCCTTGGGTATAGATTCCGCTTTCATTTAGTTTGTATATGAGGTCACTACCACATTCCACTGCAGAGTCGAGAGTATACGGACATTCTCTCACCATCACTGCTTCTATTTTTCGTGGAACATGGAGGCCTGCACTCTTCCGGTTTTTATCATTGATTCAAAAACAATCATCTGCAGCAGGTTTTGTCAGTTCTTTGCTGTTTGGTTCTTCGAATACTTCCAACAAGGATTTTAGGCCATCTGTCCCATATTTATGGCTTGACACTCCCTGCTTATAACCCAGACTTTTCAACACAGTCTTTCGCATAAAAGTGATGGACAGCACATTGAATAACATTAAAAGTTTATATTATGTCATATTAATTATCACCAAGCAAATTTTGACAAAATGGAATGGTACAGTGTAATCCTGCCCCCAAGATCACACTGATATACATAGTTGAAAAGAACGAGCGTATGAAATAAGGATGGACGGTTTCTTTTTATCAGATCAGCCATGTTGGTTCGAATATGAGCAACAATACATATAGTAACAAGATTGGAATCACAAACGTATGTCTCTCCTTGCTTATATCCCTAACGCGTATTGACCACACTTTGAAAGCTACAATAGTGTGAAGCAAGGATGGACGGTTTCTTTTTCTTCTTTAATTGAATCAGCTATGTTTGTTGGAATGGACGACGTAGGAAAGGTAACAGAAATAAAATGTACAAACATACGTCACTCCCTGCTTATACCCCTGACGTCCCACTGATATCATATCGATATCTATGTCGGAAATAAGGACGTCAGGTTTTTTATTTGTTTACTGAATCAGTCATGCTGTTGGATGATAAAATGTACAAACATACGTCACTCCCTGCTTATATCCCTAACGTCGAACTGACAACAACATAGCTACGAGATGGGAATAAGAATGGAGTTTTTTAAATTATTTTTTTATACAACATTTGCCAACAATAGGAAAGGTATGAGGAAGAATGTATACGTGTAGAAGCATATTTATCCCCCTGCTTTTATCCCGAACTTCGGACTGGCAAAAATAGTCAGCACATTGAAAACTATGAAAGTGCAAAGTAAGGATGAACAGCTTCTTTTTATTACGTGGGCTACAGTTGAAAAGGTAATAAAAATGGACTGTACGAAAGAATGCCTCTCCCTGCTTATAACCCAGACGCCATTGGCAGTTTTTTTATTATCTTTAAATTTGATATTATTAGCCATTATAATTATAATACCGATAAAATGTACAATACATAATTGAAATAATAACTAATTAGTAATTACACAAATTATAATATAGTTTTTTATTATATTTAGTTTTAGAGGTCTGCAATTTTTGTGTATCAAACAAGTCAGTATCAGGTCAAACAAGTCAGACCAGATTCTTAAGTTTCTAGCTTGATTGAAGTAAAAACTGCGAACTTAATGTAGGTCTGTAAACTTGAACCCTTTTGGATATTATCTTCTTTGTTGATTAAGTTGACTGAAGGGCCAAAGTGTTATAGCAGAACTATATTTTATTTTGGAACAAGGAACGCGGAAGTCTAATTGGCCATGAAGGAGCAAAGGAATGCAGGTACGAAGAAGTAGGCGTTAGGACACGACTCATCAACCAGCGGCCTTTTGGCAAATTTTTCGATCCACAACCTCTCTCAAAGCCGGAAGAATATTGCCAAGACTGCTCGTTATCAACCTAGAAATTAATTACCCAAGCAGGACGGAGGAAGAAGCCCCGCCCTTCCTATTACATCCTTCCCCTCGGTTTAATTGCTGCAGTTTATTACATTACAAGCCCTCGGAGCTTTACGCCAATAACCTCCCCCTCCAATGTTAACTCTATCAACCCTTGTGCGTCCTTCACGAACCTTAAATGCAAACTCAATTGTATCAACAAAGGATTAGCATATTAGGCGTAGGCCTCTATAAATTACCTCTCGCCTTTTCTCCCGTCGCCGAGGTTATAAGGGCTCGAGAGGAATCGAAGAAATGGTAATTGGAGTTAAGCCAATAGGGCGCAAAGGCCGGCGGGGCGAGGAGGTTGATTGATTCCCTTTTGTAAGCGACTTTATTCGGCGGGATCTCGTTATGAAAGATTCCTCCTTGGAATATACTCTGAATCGGACCTTGGACAATTTATCGGAAAAGGGCCGCCTCGTGGATCGGCCGGCGTCCGGCCGCTTGGGGAAGGATTCGATTTGAGATTAATTGCGATGGATAAGCCCTCGACCGGAGGACACGGCCACGGTTTTCCCACTGATTCAGCCCAAAACCAAACAATCAAATTTTATTCAATTAACATGCAATCCTTTACACACTTTTTATAATTGGTTAATTTTATTGATAAAATAATAATCAATCTAATTGAATCATCAAGCACAATTTTTTTTATTAATTAAATTTATTTATTAAAACTGGTCTTATTAGTCTAACCCAGGGGTGCTCAAACTTGAACTGCTGGCGATCTACCTCAATATTTTTAGACTACTTACGATNCTTGTTGATGTATAATGCAATGGAATGAAAAATATGAAGGGAATTCTTCATTAGCTCGACACAATGCCACAAAACCGTTTTTGTTTCCAGTCATTGCTGGTGCTCCATCGGTTGTAATGCACACTAATTTATATATTGGTAGCTCGTAGTTTTTTACAAAATTGAAGAAAACGTCATATATATCTTCGCCACTTGTAGTTTAGTTACCTACCTACTTATTAAAAAATTTTTTCTTCTCGAGATCTACTCAAAAAGCACTCGCGATCGACTGGTCGATCGCGATCGACCGTTTGAGCACCCCTGGTCTAACCATTAATTTTACAATAATATTATAGGATAAATAAATGTTTACTTTGGTACAATAAGATTATTTCATTATTCACTATTCACGTTTAACTACACAAGTTCGTATGGTTTTGTTCCTTTTAATCTTCTGACCATGTTGGGGTCAATCTGGTATTATTTAATTTTCGTTTATTTTTAAACGGTTATTTTTCATTTAACAATTTGCTAAAAACTAGAGTGGATGCAGGTGAGAAGGTGCGATCGGCCGTAGGCTTATTTGCGTACAGAGTTCAATGTTTCAATCAGGGCTCCACAAGATTTAGGATATCCCCAATTCTAATGATTTTTACCGGTTTTCCACGAACGACCCCCTCACACTGATGGTAGGGGTATGATGTCTTCAAACAAACCAATTCCTGAAACGTATTAACATAATTTGCTAATTATATTAATATAATGTTGATTCAAGAATTTGCTAATAACGAGAGCAGGATTGAGTTTATAAAATGAGTTACAATGTTAATACAAATTGTAATTAAAAATATATAAACATATACGAAAAATTCACATGAGAGCAATTAGTATTACATGCAATAAAACAGGTCAATTATGGTAATAAAATTAATAATGTAAAACTAAAAGAGGATATTAATATAACTAATAGATATACGATAAAAAAGGAATAATTACCGAGTGTTAGTGTCCAAGATGCTGCAGGCTGGATGGAAATGGAAAAGATGGAGCTGGGTGCTGGAATGAAGAGATGATCAACGAAGTTTTTTTTCCCCATCCACCTCCCCGCCGTACCTGAGGGTGTTACGTTCGTAAAACGTAACATAGTATAAGTGTATTGTTGTTGTTTGGCCAGGTATGCCTCCTGAATTGTAATGCCACCTAAATTAAAATTGGCGGTGGGTTAATCAAAATTAAGACGGCCTAGGATAGGCTTATGAGAGTGGAGAGGAGTGAAAAAAAGAGAGGAGTGTGCGTCGATTCGGATATCCCCGGAAAATCATCAATTTCTTGATCAACGAAGGCGATCGCGGACCCACTCAACTTCAGAGGTGCTCCACATTCCTAGAAGCGGGGACTTTCAATCGCCTGGAAAAGAAGCATATCTGGACACTGGTTCTCAGGAAAGTTTAGTTTTTAAGGAATGTTTATTTAAATTTTATGATAATTTAGGTTCATTTAGTGTGTACGTTTGTTAAAATGTCACCCGTAGAGAATTAAGATTAGTCTATGTTTAATATTTTAGTTTCCGTTGGAATAAATTTTTTTTTGTTTCCTTATGTAAATATTGTGTTTTTTTTAATTAATTTTACTGTTATTGAATTTTCTTTGTTTTATTTTATTTTTTTTTCTTTTCGGTTCGCTGTTTCCGTTTATATAAACAGCGTGGGGCCCATTTGTTTAAAAAGTTAATATTAAGTTCATCATTGTTAATTCATTAAGTAACCCCGCCCGTCTCCACGGAGCGAAGCCGGCAAATTCACGGCGTAAGAAGGGAGACCCCATACCGGCGGACGTCGGCCACTAGACTGACTTATTTTCTTGTATGGGGGAAAATGGAAGCATAACGCCTTCCTTATGCCTCGCTCTAAACGAGGGGCACGAGGAAGGTTAGGGGTATATATATTTTTCCTATCTGTATTACTTAAATTGACCTAATTGCTGGTTACTCCTTTTCACACAGTAATATCATACAATCATTACATAAAATTTCAAAATTAAAATTATAAAAACTATATAAAATTACAAAACAATATAAATATACTAATTTAAGCAATAAAGAACAATCACAGTTTTAGGTACTGTATAACAATGTTAATTTGTTTTTAAAGAGGTAACCAGCCCGGAATTATCTGTACTAAGGTTACACACTTAAATATATCACAAGTGGTTTAGAAAGTTTTTTTTTCAGGTACTTGTTTTACTACCCGCTAGGATGCTTTGTGTAAGCTGTTTGAACACATGATACGTTTGCTCGCTTTTCACAAGTTCCTTCAATTCTGGAGGCGATATATTCTGAAAACTGTTTCGCAGGTCCTGACGAAGTTGTACAAAGCTTGGGCAGAAGAATAGCTTGTGTCGTAACAGACAGTTTGGGGTATTAGCTCTCTTGAATTTGTGCAGACAAACTGCAAAGTTTCCATGCCCCGTAAGCATTTGTGTGGACCAAAAATCTGGTTGCTGCCCAACTCTGCTTTTTTCTTTCTTTAATGTTGGGAAAGAACTCATAAGTAAACCTGCCCTTGATATTACTTTCCCATCTGCTTTGCCAGGTGTCGGTTACCCATTCGTTCAGAAAAGTTTGGCGCTGGCTGTTGGGTGCATTTCTTAACCAATTCGCTTCATGTTCCTCTAAGCCGGGTAAACTTGGTAGCAATCCCTTCTTCAGCTCTCTCTTTGCATTATGGACTTTTATGACGAAGTCAATAGGTGTTGCTATCATTAACACTTGGAGAGCGTGAGTGGAAGCCGTTCTGTACCCCTTCGATGTCCTCAGTAAAGCAATTCGCTGGGTTTGTTCTATTACCTGTTTGGTTTTACCTTGCAGTTTTCTTCCCCAGGATGCTGCTCCATACGTTGCTATAGGGATATATACGCTCTTATAGATCGTTGGCTGAGGTTGAGGCTTTGAGCTGAGCCCCCATGTTGATTTGGCTATCCTGCTTAATTTTGCAAAGGTACAGCGTGTGGATTCCGGGATTTTTAGAGCGTGTGGAAAAGAATTCAATCTCTCTCCTATAACAACGCCAAGGTATTTGACTTCACGGCTTGGTTTGATGTTTTTACCGTCTATTTTCATCAACGAAGTTTGTAGATTCTTGACTCTCAGTTCCGCAGATAATAAATGGGTACGCGAAGTAACTCGTAAAGTGAGTTGGCACAGACGTACAATTCGGCTCCTAGCCTCGAAGAAGCGAGAGTAGACGCCAAAAATTGGGCAGAAGGAAAGGAACACTTCTGCAGGCCCGCACGCTCGTTGTCAACACGTCGCATTGATTCGCACTTGTCTCCCCACTCTCCGCGCCGATTTATCAAAAACTCTGTAGGCAACTAAGCCTTCGGCCGATCGCACCTTCTCACCTGCTTATACACTACTTAAAACTACCTTAATATTATTATACATAGATTATAAATCCACTCTTGTTTTTAGCAAATTGTTAAATGAAAAATAACCGTTTAAAAATAGACGAAAATTAAATAATACCAGATTGACCCCAACAGACCATGTTTCGGTTATGTAAGAATTTGGTCGCTTCCACATTCTCGTGCTGGCTAAGGCGAGCCTGGTGTTTGGCGGCAAATCTTTGTAATCTTAAGATCCCTATGGAAGTCCTTATTCCTTATGTACCAAGGTGCATTGACCATGTTACGTAAGATTTTATTTTGGAGTGTTTGTATGATTTTGATATTACTGTGTTTGGTACAACCCCATAGTTGAATACCATATGTCTACATAGCCTTTATGACTTGTTTATATAATATTTTGTTTTATATAGCAAGGTTGAAGCCACGTCATATCAACCAGAATAGTTGTCCATACCTTAAACCTATTTCGGTCCTTTTTTTCTTCACGTGTTCTTTCCATCTCAGCTTGGCATCTAAGGTCGTTCCCAGATATTTAGCTGTATCGCTGTATGGTATCTCATCGATTGTGAGCGACGGAACCTGGTCCACTTTTTTGTTTGTAAAGATTAGATGAACTGATTTATGCTGATTTAGCTTGATTTTCCATCTTTTTGTCCATTCGTTTATCTTATTACATGCATTTTGGAGGTTTTTAGTTGAGTGGGTGATAGTCGGTCCAAGTGATATCACCGCTAGGTCATCTGCAAACGTTGCAATTTTTACTCCACCTATTTTCGGAAAATCACTGGTGTATAACATCTCTTAATCTTGTGAGACATCAAGGAAGATAGCAGAACAAATTTGTTTTTCTTCAAGAGATTACGTCCGTTACTCGGTGAATTTGGTCTATTGTTGAATGTCTTGTTTGAAATCCAGATTGGTGGTCAGGAATGATTTTCTTTTTTTCTACATTGGGTTTTATTTGTTTCAATAATAACTTTTCGAAGAGTTTAGGCACTGTCGGTAGTAGCGATATTGGTCTATATGATTTGACATCGTTTGCCGGTTTTCCTGTTTTTTTATCGTAATGACTACTGCAAATTTCCAGATGCTGGGAACATATTTCAGTCTAATTACAGCATTAACTAGGTATGTTAATTTAACTATGCCAATTTTTTGGTAATTGTTTTAGTATTTCTCCAGTGATAAGGTCATATCCTGGAGGCTTTTTAGCAGGTAAATTTTTAATTTGTTGTGCTACTTCTTTACGTGAAACTAGCTTTATATTATCACTAAAAGCACGATTTTAAACGTTAAAATAAACCCCTCTTACTTCTATTGAAAACATGAACATTTACAAACAATAAATACAATAAAAAAGTTTATGTTCAATGGGGTATCCAGTACTCCACCACTTTTTATGTAAGGTCTTGGTCGAGATAAAAAAGTCAGTGTCACGAGCGGGATTCGAACCCATGACCTTCGGCTCAATACGCAGCTACTCTACCACTTGAACTACTGTGATTTTGATCCTCTTGGACGCCAACTCTCCATCTCAACCTACAACCGTTCGAATTTTCCCTCTTTTCCAAAAAAACAAGAGGAACACCATAGGCACAACCAATAAGCAAACAAACAAAAACCGTACACAAAATCAAAAGACACTTGTTAAACAGAGGTTAAGAAAAAATACAAACTGACAAATATATTCAATAAATTTGGCATAAAAATTGCACTAAAGAAAACATAATTGGAAAACCCTTGAATTGTATAAAAATTCAATAGGGAAAAATATAAAACAAATTTTAAAAAATGTTTCAAATAATTTGGGAACAGCGATGAAAATTCAGACCGTTGTAAGAGATACAAAAAGTACATAAACCGGTCACACTTAAAAGTTTATAAATATACGAAAACAACAAAAGTGATAAAACTCATGAACGTGAAAAAACGGACTTGAAAAAGCCGAAAATTCCATGTTTTATTCTTCAAAGAGGATGACAAACATAGGCGGACATATTTCACGACGTTTATAAAAAAATACTTCAATCACGAGAAAACTCAACTCTTGTTGGTGATGGTAAGCCGAAACTTCTGGTTGAACAGCAGCGATTATAGGCCGAGAAAATCTTATGGAAAACAACAAAGCAACATAAATATAATTCCATTTATGTTTTAGTGGTCAAATGACCAAGTTACTTCTTTCAAATAATTATTCTTTTTATGTAAGGTCTTGGTTGAGATAAAAAGAGAATCCACGACATTTTGAAAATGGCAAAAAGAGGAAAAATTCGAACGGTTGTAGGTTGAGAGGGAGAGTTGGTGTCCGAGAAGATCGAAGTCACGGTAGCTCAAGTGGTAGAGTAGCTACATTTTTAGCCAAAGGTCGTGGGTTCGAATCCGGCTCATGACACTAGTTTTATCATAAAAAGAAAAATTAATTGAAAGAAGTAACTTGGTCAATTGACCACTAAACCATAAATGGATTAATATTTTAAAGTATAAGTAAAAGAAGTATCACTTCACTTGGCCACTTCACAACTCGCTGAGAATCCAATCCTGATTACACGACATTTGAAAATGGCAAAAAGAGAGAAAATTGCGAAAGGTTGTAGGTTGAGATGAGAAATTGGTGTCCGAGAGCATCGAAGTCACAATAGCTCAAGTGGTAGAGCAGCGGTGTATTTAGCGGAAGGTCGTGGGTTCGAATCCCGCTCCTGATACTAGCTTTTTCATTTCAACCAATACCTTACACAAAAGATTAATTAATTGAAATATTTTTACTGTATGTTCAGGAAAATCCAAATTCCTCTCCCGAAATGTTAGAAGGTTTTTGGTTTTTCAAAAAATAAAATTAGAGATGCTCTACGGACTTAAAATTTTAAGCTGTATCGCTCTCTTCTCGTCCACGGTCGTTGGGACCCTGATTATGACAGGCGTCTAACGTTCCTTGGACAAACCTCGATTTAGGAGGGTGATGAAAACTTTCTTCCATACATCCAATTGACTGATGAATCCAAGTGGATCTCTAATGGTATGTTAAACCGTTGGAATTTTTCAACGTGGACACAGGAAAATCCGAGAATGTCGTACTCTCGCATCCTCGGCAACAACGACAAAGAATGGTTCTCAAGGTTGATGGATGCCCTACACCAAATTCTTTGCAGATGAGACGTAATTTGAATCGTCTTTTCCAGGATGGGTGGATAGGACTCCACTTGGCTATTTTCTGTGAGGCCATTTAATAAAAAAGTGTCTACGCCAATCATAACCCAACAACCTCAGTTGAAAAACTGCGTCAACTAATGGAGGTAAAAAATGCTTGTCCATCCATCTCCTCGACTCTCTCGCTCTGAGCACGGGTGAAGAATGGTTAAAAAGAGCAAATCTCTGCATCTTTACGCAAGGCAGGCAGTTCGAACCTGAAATTTGATTAATAAATAGCAAACCAAATGAATGTTTGTTTTTTCAAACTTTTTACCACAAATTTGTCATTTTTGACCAGTTTAATATTCAATTCCATTATTTTTATCGTAAAAATTTCTTTAAAATAATGTATCAGAATGCATAGGGTCGTATTTGAAATTAGGAAATAAACTGGGCCTGATGTATCGTGTATGGGGAAAAAGGTAAAAATTTGAAACTAGACTAAAAAATATTAACCATGTATTTTTTGTTTTTTTTGATAGCGTCGTTGGCTCAAGAGAAATTCAGCCGGGCCATCTAAAAAAGACAATCTGTAATGGTTTAGTTGTTCCTACTATCAAAAGTAATTATTTTAATTGATTTATTATTTCTTATGCTATGTATAGTTGAGTTGAATAATTAGTGTCACGAGCGGGGTTCGAACCCACAAACGTGCTTCTATCACTTGAGCTATAGTAACTTCTGTCCCGAGACACCAACTAACTCTACCACTTAAAAAATAATAAATGAATTAAAATAATTACTTTGGTCAATAGGACTAAGTAAAAGATATACATATTATGTAATGATGGAAGTACAGGTACTTCACTATCCTCGTTAATTCATATAGCCGAGAATCTAATACGATTACCAGATAATGTGGTTGATATGGTTAGTCTGGAGGAGAAAGTCACGATAGATCGAGTGGTATAGCGCCAGTGTACTGGTCCGGAGGTCGTGGGTTCGAATCCCTCTCATGACACTAGTTTTTCAACTCGACCCTACTTTCCACAAGTAATAATAAACCAGCGATCAGAACTCGGACATTTTGTGGAAAGTAGAAAGTTAACAAAAACGACAAAAAGAATTCTCCGAGACAATGTAAAGCCCTGACAATCAAAAAAAGACAGTCATGGGTCTGTCTCGCTGGGACGACTCATTTATTTGGGCCCTTTTCAAAAACGGCCTCTTTTCGGCCATTGTATGCGTTTTCGCCGAATGGTCCGCCAACCGTATCACCGAGAGTGGTCGACGTGGCAGAAGTAGGACGAGAACAAACAGGCCGCCGTTTTGTATCGGTGAGGATTCAAGACGATAAGACTCTTTTTTCTCGGTTTTTTAAAAAAATATTAAACACTAGGCATGGGTTTTCTGTATTTGTTGACCTCGGGTCGATTTTACGACACCGGACAGCGAGAAATCAGCCGTGATACTTATTCGAACGACATGTCATCCGTTTTGGCATCAAAAGCCAAGAAGATCAATTTATTCACGCGTCAGATAACTTCTCAGGAGAGGCTAAGAACTTGAACTTCGATTACCGTGAGTAAAGCCGGGGTCGACATTTTCCGGTCAGAGGGCAATCATTTCGAGCGATCTGCCTCATTTCGTGCCCGACATACAATTTCACAAAAAAATAAGTATTAAGTCTATCAAGGATCATATTAAAAAAACCTTAACCCATTAAATTTTTGAAATTCAAACAATTGTAGTACGCAATGCAAAAATTATGGTAAGTTTCGTGGTTAACAAGAAATGGTCAGAGGCCTAAGTTTCTTGTGAAATACCTGTGTTGTGAAACCTGGGTAAAATAATTTTTCATGTTGATACCAGCTAATCTGTTGGTGCAGAAACAAAGTTAGCACAATGAAGATCTTTAGCGTCCGTACCTGGCTCATGGCCTTACCGGACGTTTTGATTCTCAAGATGAGAGATGACGCACCTCCGCTCACGACGAATGTGTGTTACAGCCGCAAGCGTTTGCGGAGAAGCTGTCCCAGCTCCGAGGGGCCAAGACGGACCTCACTCCCCGCTTGCCCTTTCCGAGTGGTCGGGTCCTAATTGTGCATCGAACCGTGTGCCGCGCGTTTAGGGCTATCCAAAGTGGCTGAAATGCATCAGTCTGGTCTCCCACACATTTCCTAGATAGAGAAGGTCATATTATCTCCCAAAGTATTGGGGCTCCTCCAGCGTTTTATTTAAAGTGGAATTGCTTACCACCCCCTAGAGGAGACTGCCTTCTGTAAAGGACGCCATTCATGTAGGCACCACCGACCACTATCAGTTCCCATCTGCCACTTCTCACGCATTCGAGGGACTCCGTCTTACGCTTCGATAGTCCGATTCTTCGTATCCCGTGAGGCCGGGTTTATAACGAAGGTCATACTCAAGTGCTTGGGCGGAGGTCACAAATAGACAACAGCCTCTTCTCTAAGTTCCCGCCAGGAGCATTGCCACTAAGCCACTCCGAGTCCGTTAGCGGGGCTGAATTTTGGAACATATTTGCTCCACCATAGTACAGATAGTTATGCACCCTACCACGTCTATGCAGACAGGATCTGGTACTATAACCCTCGTGTACCTGTGATAAAGCACCCGCCGTCCCCTGCCGACCCGGCAGCCGTCAAGAATCAAGCTTGTGCTTTAGATAGGTTGCCACGCCGTCAAGACTGCACCATTATTTTGCGCCTGGATACCCCCCTTGTAACCAAGGGTTGGGAGAGGTCTCAAAGAAAAGTGCCGAAGGGTCTGGATTGAGAAAAGGAAGTAAACGAGGACACGAGGCTCGCCATTTCAGGTTGCACCTCCCGCCTCGTCGACACTGTACTACCCATTGTCACCGTAGTTCCATATTAAGTGGGCTATGGCTCCCCTGGGTGGATAAGAGAGATGAGATGGCCGTTCAAGCAACGAACTAGTCGACATCATCCCGACCATTCATCTCGAGGGACGAATCCGAGAATGTGTGCCGAACGGATTAAAGCTGTTCATTCTCAGGTATCCATTCTCCACATTGAGGCATTCATGAGGAGAGGAGTCTCTCCACACAGGGTAACTGGTGTTCACGGAAATTCGCAGGTTCGCCCTCTCGGGTGCCCACTCTTCCCCAGAAATCATCCCGCCCCAAATGGTATTTGCTACTGTTGGTCGGGCAATGGCGTCCTCGGGGGCTTCGCAGGCGAACCTTTTCAGGTCGGACCCGCTCTACCCCCAAAGCCCAGCCGCCCCAATCCTGCTACTTCACTGAATGAACAGTTGCTATCCTCCTTTTGTTCAGCCTCCGAAGAGACCCTAACAGTGGAGCCGCAAGTAGGCAAGAGGTCGCGGGATAGGTTGTTTGTTGCACTTCGCCGTTCCCCATCCACACCCTGTACGCATTCGAGGGACACCGAAGGCATAGTGTCAAGGTCCTTAACGCTATATGCTTCGACGGTCCGATCCTTCGTATCCCTCGAGGCCGGGGGTGACAACGAAGGTCATACGCACAGGCGAAGTTGTATGGCCACCGGCGAGTTTAGTCGGTGCAATACTTGATATTTCTCCACCGACCTACAGATCTAATAATCTCATCAAAATTAAGGCAAAAGGGCCTTTTTATTTCAAGTTTATTTTAAAGAAATATGACCTGGCGGATCTTATGCCGTACTATATTCTGGATAAACGTTGCTTTTTATTAAATTTTTCTTAAAAAAAGGAGCAAAACCTGACAGTCCTTTTGGCAGTCTTTGAAAGGGCCATTAAGATTAATTGAATTTATTATTTTAAAACGATAATAATTCTACTATTGTACAGTCGATACGCGATTCATTAACGATAAGCACATTTGTATAAACCCGTATGATTAATCTCGAATTAATTAATATTTCCAACCAGTAATTAGACTGTCATCCAATTAATGGTTTATCCGTCGGGACTTAATTATAAATTTTAACGTCACAATCTACCTTATAGGAGTTTTAGGGTATTTTGTAAATTGTAGAATACAAACGATCGTCCTTCCGAGGCGAGGAACGAAATGAAATATGAGACGGGAAAAATGAATAATGGATCAACGTTAAGGAGTTTGTTTGGTCACCATTAATATTTCACTACCTTCTTAAGCGGGATAATCCGACTGCCGTGCCAGTCAAGGAGAAGTAACGGCTCTTGATAAATTAGTCTAAACAGAAGGGCGTTACCAGAATTGGACGTTCACCTTTATCTCGAATTCACAAGGTGAAGAAGGAGAAGAATTAATTTCTGACACGTCCTTCTTTTTATTAATCCGGGAATTTTGTTTGCACCCTCTTCTGCGAGCCCTGCAGAAAATACTTGTTCAAGTCCTTCCCACCCCACTATTATAAAAAAAAAAATCATTCATGTACCTCATCTGTGCCTTTGACTTCGCCTCATTGAAAACATTATTTCATCGCACGTTTCAACATTTAAAAAAATTTAGTTCAAAATTTAGAGCTAACTTGAAAATTATTATTGCAGTGTGGACTGGGAAGCAGTCAGAGACTACAGGTGAGTACTTTATTGAAACCTAATATTTTTATTTTAAATAGTCATAGATTTTCCTTTTATTTTTTAGAAAAAAAAGTTCAATTAGTTATTTTGATCCGCATGAAATTCTCGGTTTTACGTACAGATCTGTCTTTAAATTTTAGCAGCCTATTCTCTATTTCTTATAGAAAAAAAATCCTTCCAGATAAATTTTAGGCAATTAAATTAGTCGTTTTAAAAAAAATTAATTAAATGAGAATAGATGGTTATTTGTAGTTTACAAAAATATTATTTTTGGTGTATTAATTTCATTGTAAATTAACACAAAAACAAAAATGTTCTACGGCTCAGAATATTTCAAATTCCAAGATAGATAAATCAACAAAATACTGCTTTTTTTTGCATATTTTAAGAAAAATTTTGCAAGCAAAGTAGGTCAGAAAATAATCTAAACTAAAAAAACCCTTAACTACCGACTTTTGTGGAAATCGGCGTAAATTAATTTTTTGACTGATAATTTCGACCTGACTTACATTCGTAGTGCAAGGTCTAACATCATTTTTCTCAAAATCTAGTAAACAAATTTTTGTAGTTCATAATTGTTCGAAATTAATTATCAAGTGTTGCAATTTTATAACTGTATGAAACATTAAAATTGGGCTATTATTTTCATTCTCAAAAAACGAAGTTAATTTTTGACAATTTTTTTTTATATTTTGAGAATTTTCTTATACAAATATTATATATTCTCTTATGCCGTTTTTGATTTGCAACCGTTTAAATCAGATAATCCGATAACGATTTATTAAAAACCGAAAAAATAGGGGTCAAACAGTCGACAAATTTAAATTCAAATAAAAATTTAATTTAGGGGTTGTTAAAACGAAATTTCATGTTAGTTTCACGAAAAAAATTATGACTTAGTTTATTGGAAAAATATTTGGTTTTTAGAAATATTTTGGCTATTGATAACTGTGATAGCTTTTACTATGTTTTTATTGCAATCTACGAAATAAATTCTACAAAATTATATAATCACATAGTAGGTTCGAGCAAGTAGGACGTAGAAATAAAAATATTAAAAAAACATAAAATTTCAACTTTCAAAAATTGTTTTGACATAACCACGGTCTATTCACAAGAAGTGGTGAACACGTGTCCAGTATTTTGGAATCTAGACTCACCAAAAAAATTTGGTCCAAATCTGTGTCTCACCAACCTTGTGAGACAAAACTCTATTTGTCTGTATCCAGTTTAAAAATATGAGTTTAATAAATTGTGTTTACTGTTTAATATTGATGAGAGCTCAACAAAAAGCGATATTTGATGCACCCAACTCTTTCTAACGCTTTTGGTAATTTTTTATACACGAGATAATTTTTTAATTAAAAATTTTAATACAAAAAGCTCTATCTTTTCCAGTTATTTAAAAAAACAAATGTTATATATTTTGAAAATTTTCTGAATGATTTTCCTTCAAACAAAGTCTGAAAGGTCCAGATCATTTCTATTAACCTTCATAATAAAAAAAGCCAACTATTTAATTTTAATTAAAATTGTATAGTGATAATTTGAAATAAAAGTACATAAAATCTAATAAGGCGAAAGGTTTCGTACATAATTCTTGCTTAATTTTCTAAAAGAATTTTTGAATTATGACTTGGTACAAAAGGAACTATATTTCTTTCCTTCATTAACAAAAATGTTAAATAAATTTTGAACAGTTTTTTTTGCAAAGTTTGGAATTTATATATAACAAGATCAGAGGGGACCCAAGGTTTCCAATATTCTTCTTTAGTTTTACAAGATAATTTCTGTTAAAAGTTTCCACACTAAGAAAAAACTCCATTGCGTCCTCTTAAAACAAAAATAAGTTCAATCAATTTGGTTTACTTTTTGAGAATCTTGTCAAAAAAGTGAGATCTATTGCACCCAAAAGTTGCCAAATCTCTTAGTTATTTTTGTACTAAAGACAATTTTGGAATTAAAAATTTTAATTAAAAAAGCTCCGTTCATTCTCTTTAATTGCAATAGTTTTATTATAATATAATAATATAATATTTAATAGGTTTATTCAATGTTGGGTACTTTCCAACATATTCTTGTTTATTTTTATACACCAGCCAATTACTTTTTAAAGCATCCATCCTAAAAACAAACCGATTTCATTTATATAATAAAAACAAATAAATAAGTTTAATCAATTTTGTTTACTTTTTAGAATGTTGTATATTTTAACCAAAGTGAGACCTGAATCATCTAAACGTTTCTAACGCACTTAGTAATTTTTGTAAACGAGAGAATTTATGAATTAAAAAATTTTGTTAAAAAGAAAGCGTATTACTTTTCTCTTTAATTAAAATAAGAACAGATTTAATTTATTCTGGGCTGTTTTTTAGAGTACTGAGTTTAAAAAAAAGAGATCTGAAGCATCCACATTCAATCGAGAAGGTCTCTTATCCATATCTTTTTCAGTTTCGTGGTAGTTATGGTGTATCTTATTTGTGTATTATTTATAATTTGTAAATAAAAAAATTTGTTTACAAAACAAGAGTGAGGTGCGGCAATGAATACTCGGAAGTTAAACGGTGTACCGCAAGGTAGTATCCTTGGACCTATCCTATATATCATTTACCCTGCCGACCTACGAATACTCCCTGACACTATTATCACCACCTACGCGGACGACACCGCAATCCTATCCTCTAAATCGATTCCTTTCCAAGCTACCTCCAACGTCCAGGAACAGCTTGAGATCGAAGACTAGTGTAAAAAACGGAGGACAAGACTGAACGAAGAAAAATGCACTCAGTGTACTTTTACGCTGAAAAAGCAGTATTGCCCTATATTGAACATCAACAACAAAGAGGTACCAGTTTCGACTCAAGCCAAATACCTGGGACTAGATCTCGACAGCAGACTGACGTGGAATCCTCACACAAGGCTTAAAAACAACAACTTAATACAAGACTTGGACTACTACAAAGACTTCTAAGACCAAAATCGATTTTGACAATTAATACAAAGCTAACACTGTACAAGACTTTACTAAGACCAATATGGACATACGGAGTGGAACTACGAAGCCATCCTAATATCCAACACATCCAGTACTTCCAGCCGAAAGTCCTTAGACAAATTGTCAAAGCACCTTATTATGTCACTAACCTCACTATCCACAAAGACCTCAACATTGTCAACGAACTGATCCGGCCCAGATTCCAAACCATCCGTACCAACCTTTCGAACCATCCTAACCATTCTGCTGGAGCCCTCTCCACTCATTCCTAACCTGACAACCCGCAACGTCGTCTCAACCGACGGTGGCCTCTGGACCGCCTTGTCACCTCTTGTCAATGCTCCTTATTACGTCACTATCCACAATGACCTCAACATTCCTTTTGTCAACGAACCGATCCGGTCCAGATTCCAAAATTTCCATACCAACCTTTTGAATCATCCTAACCATACTGCTGGAGCCCTTTCCACTCATTCCCATCTTGACCCCTAATCAAGCACACTGAGGGCCAGCAATGGCTCCTCAAAGCATGTGTTCTACCGGTGCAGTGCTGGCATCAGTGCTAGTGTTGTGCTGTATGATACATTAATCATGTGTACATATTTGTATATTATACTAGCATGTATAGGTAAAAAATAAGTTTAAAAAAATTATAATTTAAGAAAATAATAAGATAAACCTTTGACCGCCTGTGGAAAAAATTGAGTTGGTTATTTTTGGAATTTTTAAAACTTGATAAAATTTTTTCTTATGTTGGGAAATCTGAGGATGCCTGTTTATTGCTATGTTGTTTTATTTTATTTATCTTTTGACACTGTATGAAATTTGAAAAAACGCCGTATTGGCCTTTATTATGATTATTAGGATCATTATTGTTAAGAAAGGGAACAATAGCCGACACAATAGTCTTTTGTTGAAAACCTCGCCATTCCGAGATTATGGAGTGTCGAGTTGTTATTTGAATAAGACAAATCCAAAGTGAATGAAAACGTCGGTGAAACTCGCGTCTCGCGGAGTCCAGAGTAAAAGCCACGCCATCCTCAAGTTTACAAAAGCTAATGAACTTCTGGTTCAGACTGTACACACCGATCTCGGTCCTATATTTTAACCCGAAACAGCGTTTATTCCCTTGACGTACGTTAAATTTCCGACCCTTTTCCACAGAAATTGAACGCAAATCGCCTCTTTTAATCGACTCATTCACGCTTTGCGGACATGATTTATTGCGCACCCTCCGCCCTCCGAACCTCCGAACTCCATCCCCATTCCGCCCTTATTGATAAATCCGACGGTTCGCATGTTAATTAAATGTCAACGTGGTCTGGGGTAAACAATGCTTCCCGCTGTGGAACAAAAGCAGCTGACAGGCCATTGTGACCGGCATGACTCCTCCGACTGATTGCGATTATCCGCAATTCAAAATTGAGCCCGTTTGACTATTTCTAATTGGCTCAATAGTCCTAAAGAATAAAAAAACAAAACAAGAGAATATATTTAATTATACAAATTACCAGGAGTTGATTTTATTACGAGACAATCAGGAAATAGAATCGTTTTACCTTAAGCAACAAGTATTTGCGTTTCACTATTCATCCCGCAGAAGTAGCACGTTTGTTTTAATTCAACCGCTAATGGAATAGCATGGAATAGAACAAAAATTTTGTTTACACTAGTGGATCCTATTTACATCCAAAGTAAATACGACATGGTTTACCACCGTCTTTCATAAGTCATTACAAACTATCATAAAACAAGAATTCATAAACGACTTAACAAAATATATAGAACTGTTTATATATATNAATATACAAATAATAAATAAAAGCGAAACAAAGAACTTTCCAGATATTTCAATTAATTATTCCTTTTATGTAAGGTCTTGGTTGAGATGAAAAAGCTAGAGTCACGAGTGGGATTCGAACCCAAGATCTTCAGCTCAATACGCCGCGGCTGTAACCTGTAAATAATAAAAAAGCTCTGGTTTTCCTAGTTTACTTGTTTAATGCGATGTTATTCCTTGGGTATTTTCCTCAAAACTGGAAGACTATCTTTAGTGCTCTCTCCTTATTTGTTGGAATATATAGGACTTGATGATGACCTTGAAGCCCGGATCGAAAGCTTGGCAAAGTTGGAATTTTGTTTTTATTCTACCCCTTGACAAAACTGATCATACATCAGATTACACTTCAAGTGGTCGATACCTCCACTTTAATTATTATTCGTTTTATTCGGCTCAAAACGCCCCTGCGGACACCAATTTCCCATCTCAACCTACAACCTTTCTAATTTTTTCCGTGTTTGTCATTTTTCGAAGTCAAGTGTACTGAATCCGGACGTCGTGGGTTCGAATCCATCTCGTGATGCTAATTTTTTCATCTCAACCAAGACCTTACATAACAAGAATAATTAATTGAAATAATTAATTTGGTCAATTAAACCACTAGACATAAATGAACTTCTAAAGATTGTAAAATGGAACCAGTACGATAAAATTATATTTATTTTTATTGTGAATTTGAAAGTTCTACTTACAGGTCAATGCTTGGCCGACATACTCTACGTGAGACCTGGCCTCTGAGCGGTCTAATTATTTAATTAGATTTTAATTTATGATAAAATTTTGTAGGTGTAGCTTACGTATTCTTCCCAAGATTCAGCAACAAATCGGAGAACTTTCTCCACAGCCCGTGAGTCACTGAGCATACTCAACCCGTTATCATATCAGAAACCATCAGAGAGCTTCAAATGTGTATTTAAACAGACATCTTAGGTCCTAAAGCGGCAATATCTCAAAGTTTTCTTTACTTAAACTAAATTTATATTTAGGGAGAGCTGATTGTAGATCAACTGACTTGATTTGGCCAATTCTAAATTTTCGCAACCGTAATGGCTAGAGATCATCGATAAGTGATTTGAGAAAAAACTAAGCTAACAGCCGATTTTTCCTCTAGATTATAGGTCTAAATAAGCTTATTTTTCGCCTGGGTATCGTAAAAACCAGGAAACTTTCAAGATCATTTCACTGATGGTGATTTTGGTAAATCTTGTTTCAGGCAGCAAGCAGGATTTTTAAACGTACGAAATGAAGTATTCAAGAAAACTAAAAATCAGGCCTGATGAGATTTTAAAATGTAACATATAGCTTGACGTTAAATTTAGCACTTAAAAAAGTTTTACAAAAACTTTGGTCTTTTTTGATAGTGACATGCAGTGTTAAAACCCCTTGTTTGGCAGCCATAGCAAAGGATAAACTAGCACAGTGATAAGAAACGGGAATTTAAATTTGATTGGGACGACATGGTTGATGAACGCTAACTCAAAGGAGCATAAAAGAACATGCTTAAATTCCCTGCTCGCTTTCCGGCCTGATCAATTAAGCCGATATTTATAACACTAGCTATATTTTTTTATAAAGTTTATCAATAAATGTAACCTGTTTCTTTTTAGCTATACTTTCCTTTGGCACTTTTATTCAATTTTTATCGATTCCTTAAACGACCTACGACGGAATTTTATTTTAATTTCTAATTGCTGGCGGATCCGGACACAAATGGAAATTATCTTATCTTTTTCCTCTCCCCTTTTCCGAGCTTTCATTCAAGCACTAATTAATTATGGTGGGGAATCTACTCTGGTTTTAAAATTGGCTTTTTCTCTCCATTTTCCTAACTTCCAGTGGAATTTCAAAACTCAGCGTCTCTCTTATACAATAAAAACTTCTTTTTAAAGATCTTAATTATATTTTATTATATAAAAGAATTATTTAATTTATTAAATATAATAATCAGAGTGTTATTTTTTGGGTTGAAAAGTTTTATAAGAACTCGTTGCAAAATGAACACGGCGTTATACATACAGTTCTGCCAGACTCCAATGTCTTGCGGGTTTAGCATCGTCAACCTTTTCAGTCATTTTCCAGATTTTTTTTTACATAAATAAATTTAGTAAGAGAAAAAGTGTTTTTGTTATGTAGCAATACACTCCAAGCATAGTAACATAACATAAACATGTTGAACGTGAAATAGAGAAATAATAGTAAAACTAGTTATTTGACATTCATAGTACTTTTAGGTTATTGCCGAGTATAATGGGTACATAAAAAAGTATCATTTATACGAGATGCAATATAGCAAAATAATTGGAAAGGGTGAAGAGTGAATAATTTTAAAACAATGCACATAAGAGACTAAGTTAATAAAAAATTATGGATTGTATGACGGTTATTTGGTAACCTAGCCTGAGTCACCAGTAACAACGTACGATTTTTTGTCGTTTCCAACTCTTCTTTCAGAAAATGAAACGTTTTTGTAAAAAATATGCATATTAGATTTTTTGTAAATTCAAAACAGGCCTTTTTACAGTAGCCTGACATGGAAATGATGAATGGCCGAATTAAAACTGCTAATAATTTTGGGTAAATTTTAACCAAAAGCCTTATTCAAAATTTGCACCACAAAGGTCTTCTCACTGTTCGTTACGGTTATATTCATAGGGCGGGGAAACGGGCCGGGTCGTACATCAGAGTTTGAGCCTGCTTGACAAGCACTAAGCCCAGCTCTGATTAGTGAACATGTAATGAAGCCCTTTTCCGACAAATACCCTTCTCGGCCACGCCCGTCGAAGCTTAACTTCTTAGAAGGGGAAAAAGATACCAAGGAGGTAAAAAATTAGTTTATTTTTACTTGCTGATTGGCTGACTGTGAAATAGACTTAACTATACGACACGATAAAACGATTATTTTAAGGATTTACAACGTTCCTGAACGATCAATTGACAATTTACGATGAAATTTAGACGGTTATAACTCCTCGCTTTTCCCATCTTCTCCAGGCGATAACATTATCTCGGAAAAGGCCGAGTTTGTTGCCCAAGTGCTGGAAGCTGTGAGCCGTTGAGTTTCAGACCTGCACGGCCAACTTTTACGCTTAGCCGTAAAGTTTATCGAGTCGCGGGCCGATGGGACAATCTGTACCCGATCCTCAACTTTAACCGCTCCTTTCTCGAATTGCTGTTTGCGTTTTACGCACCCGGCAGAGCTTTTAATGGACAATTAAACGGGACCGACTCGAGATACGGCCGGTGATAAAATATGGATTAACGGCTCAATTCATTAAGCACTGCCAATAAGGATAATTCGTTAACGACGTACACGTTTATACGTGTGCGGTTTGTGGTGTTAATCCAAATGAAATTATGTGAATGAAAATAACTGTTATTACTTATAAAACAAAATTAAATTTAAGAGATGATTGAAGACATTCGACCTAGATAAACTCCAACTTTGAATTGAAAATCATGGCGCATAATACAATAAAAAACTAAAAACCATTTATTGAACCGGATTTCGTAAGTAAAATTTGGGATATTTATGTGTTTTTTATTGAAAAATAATTTAATCCGTTCAGTGTGTTGACTGGGAAATGGAACCTGCACCGGTTTTAAGAGTGACAATGGTTTTTTTTAATGATGATGTGATGCAAAGTTTAGAGAATTGTCATTAGATCTGAAGTGGTCATGCTCAATTTCAGAAAACAGGTTTTTTTTGGGGGGGGTTACGCTGGCATATTACCCATGAAGTTTTCTTCTATTTTCATTTTACTGTCGAGCGTGATCGGCCGACCAGGGCCAGGTCCCCGCCGCGCGCCCTCACCACTCATTCAGCTCCATCATCTTCTCATCTTCTAAATTTTCATGGTTGAAGATAATCAAAAAGAAACGTTTATCGACTTTAGAAATCCATGGATTTTGTTGAAAGCTGATGGATTGTTGCTTATTAGGACAGATTCTAAGTTTATTGGTTTGGAAATGTTTGGAACTTTGCTCAGATTTTTTAGCAGTTTGTCTCTTTTATTTTCATATTCTGGACATTCAAAAATTATGTGGGAAGGATTTGAAGGGCAATCGCAAGTGGGACAGTTCGGAGACGATGCCAAACCGATTTTCTTCTTGTAGCTACTCCATAGGCCATGATTTGTCTTCAGTATAAAAATAGTAGAATAGAACTCCTTTGACATTCCTCCTGGGCTATCGCCTTCCGAAAACCATGGTTTTGTCTTGAGCTCAGGGAACAGTGATCTGTAATAAAATCGCCAACATTTGATGCGTTGTATTTTTCTTGCCACAGATTTTAAATTTAAAAATTAAACTTCAAAAAGATTTCTCTATATGGAACCCAATGCTGCAGACTATTTTTTGCCAGAAGGCAAATAAAACTGTTATAGCTTCGAAAAATTATTATGAGGAGTTTCAATTAATTAACGTTTTTAGTTGAGATAAAAAAGTCAGTGTCACGAGCGGGTTTCGAACCCACGATCTTCGGCTAGATACCGCTGCTCTACCACTTGAGCTATCGTGACTTCGTTCCCCTCGGGCACTAACTTCCCATCTCAACCCCACCTTTTGAACTTTCCCTCCTTTTTGCCATTGTCACGAGGTCAAGGTGACCTTTTATCTCAACTAAAAACCTTAATTAATTGTATGATATTAATTGGTCAAGCGGACCACGAAAACTAGTGAATTTAATAAGTAAAAATGAAGTATACCTTCACTAATGCTCTCGGTGGCCAGTTCATTTGTCGCCCAGAATGACATAGATTACACGACATTTGGAAAATGGCAAAAAGGAGGGAAAATTCTATAGTGAAGTTGAAATGGGTAGTTACGATAGCTCAAGTGGTAGAGTACTGCGTATCTAGCCGAAGATCGCTGGTTCGATCCCGCTCGTGACACTGACTTTTCATTTCAACTAAAAACCTTAATTAATTGAAATATATTAATTGGTCAAGTGGACCACTAAAACTAGTGAATTATGAGTAGTTTAAAGTGTATGTTTTTGATAGGGAAATGTTAGTTTAATGTGTTAAATCTTGTCGACCCCATGGAATAGAGGTGATGATATGAGATCACTAAGATCACTAAGAAAGTCGGTTTTTGTGCCAAAGCATCCTTTTGGATATCATACTTTTTACCAAAATTTGGGGTTCCTGGTCTTATTGGTACCTTGACACCTCAGGAATTCTTAAATTATTTGCTTGGCCAGTTTTAATCATTTTGAGTGCCTTCACCGACTACTTGGATTGAATCTTTTTTTGTGTATTTGCTTTTAAAGTTGTTGACGGTAATATTTTATTCGGTGTAAACTACTTTACCTACTTTTTTACAGTACAAGTTTTAGTAGGGTTTCAAATTGAAAATCCGCGGTGTACTTTCACGGTGAGCTTGATTGCTCATATTTTGTGTATATTTAAAATAATATCTTATAGTTTAAGTTTGTAAAGGTTTCAATATGATTGAATAAACGAATCTTTTTGTAAAAAAAAGATAATATAATTCATGGTTTAACGTTTAACCTGTTGGATCAAGGTTTTTTCAAACCCAGAACGACGAACATGGCAAATTGTAGTCACGCACTCTAGCCTATCAGTCACTGCGGTCTCCAGATGAATCGTTTGTTGTCAAGAAATAATTTGGGATGTTTCCTAGTTGATATGTAATTAAGTTTGTCAATAATCGTAGGAATGCCTTCATAACTTTCTACATTTTTGATAAACAGATCCTTCAAATTGGGTCACGTATATGTTGCGAATAGGCATTATATAACATTGTTACACCTGCTTGAAAGAAAGAGGGGAAAAATGAGTTCCATATATTGTTTTTCCTGCGTCAGACGATTGAAAAGGGGCTTCGGCAGTTTCCACCAAACAGTTTATTCATGTCTTTTTAAAATTCGTCAAACCCAGCCGGTAGAACGTAGAATTGAGGTAGGACAGTCGGTGTCTCTTAACCCATTCCATCAGGGCGCGCTGCCCGGCCGTAAACCGGATGTGATCGGATTCTGTAAAAGCAGTAAAACCGACCGGGAAGGAAAAGGTGACTCCGGGAGTGTTATTCCGAGGGGTTCGGGAAGTTGTCTTTTGGAGCGGAAGGTGCGGGAGGCCCATAAATTCGGCTCCAACAGTCAAAGCGCCCGAGGGGTTCCGTTTTAGTCCCAGAAGGGGAAAAAAGTAAGAACGTCAGATTTCCATTGGAAACCTCTTTTATTGCAGGTGTAGGTCTTTACGTCTCATTTCCTTTCACCTGGTGACAAAAATATTTATATTTTAACACTGAAATCCCCAACGGAATCGAATACAGGACGGTTGTACCATCAAACATAGATTTCCTCAACTTTTATCATTACAATTTTTTTCCCTACCGACCATAATATTTATACCATTTTGGGTTGTGGCCGAATAGTTAAGGCGTCTCACTCGTATTTACCACAATAGCGATCCTGGTTTCGAAATTCCTGCAGTGTAAATTGAATGGACCCCTTGGACGTTAAGCCCTTCTAAATGACAGGAATTACTTTACTTAGTTTACATTAAAACGTCAAGTTGGACTTTGGAGTAGAATCAAAATTTTCCCTCCATCGGGCTGGTAACCCTGTGGGCAACATTGCTTCCGAGTATTGAGGTTATTTAGTAAGTCAATTGTTTTCCAAAATATAAAATAACGATAATAAAAAAAAATTCGTTAGGGTAAAACAATATTGGCTTTTTTTATTAAAGAAAATTAACAAAAGTTCATAGATAGGAACAATACATATGTTTCCTTCCATTGCGTTGGTAGCACTGGGGGCAACACTGTTTCCAGAGAGTGAAGTTATTCAGTTAGTGATGGTTTTTCCAAAATATAAAGTAACGACTGTAAACAATTTTTTGTTTGTTTTTGAGAGGTAAAACAATTTTGATTTCACTTTATCAAACAAAGTCAATAAAAGTAGTCCGATAGAATCGATCCTTTTTTCCTCCATTGCGTTGATCACGTGGTCAACAATGATTTCGAATACTGAGGGTATTTAAATAGTGAAGTTTTTTGAAACATTTTATTCATTATTTTATTTTGCAAAACATTTCACTAACTAAATCATTTTTTTAAATAAAAACAATTTTGATTTAATTTTATCAAGCAAAATTGAAAAAATTCATTGAGTGAATCAATTTGAAAAACAAAGATCCCTGGGAGTGGATTTATTTATTTAATGATGTTTTCCTTAATGTGAGAATAAATATCAATCCATTTATATTTAGTGGTCTAATTGACCAAATTACTTATTTCAATTAATTATTCTTTTCATGGAAGGTCTTGGTTGAGATAACAAAGTTAGTGTACCATTTGACCTATCGGTTAGAGCAGCGGCGTATTGAGCCGAAGGTCGTGGGTTCGAATCCCGCTCGTAACACTAACTTTTTCCTCTCAGCAATGTCCTTACATGAAAAGAATAATAAGTATCAATTTTCTTTAGGCTAGAAACCAAATTTTTTATAAAACAAGTTTCAATTTACCGTACAAAGTTATTAACTATAAATAAACGTTTTTTAGGACAAAATCCTAACATAGTTCTACCAAATTTTATATATACCCATTTGATTAGAGTATTTTTTATATAAAATTTCTTACGTGCTTTAAAAATTAAAAATGAGTTTTTTTTTTAATTCAATATTCCTTTTGAGCTGATATTGATTGAGATAAGACGAGATGGGCCGATCAATCTTCACATTTATATATGTATAAAAAATAAACAAAATCATAGTTTTTATATTGCATTTGATAGTTTTTTCTTTTTTTAATGTGCTCTTCATGATCAAACACGTCTGAAACAAGTTAAACGGAGTGCGATACCGGTTTTTACAACGTTCATAAAGAGATTTTTATGCTCCTTCTTGTATGAGACGTCGTAGGCGTAAAACTTAGCAAGGATCACCGCCAGGCGGGGAAGATCCCGAATAAAATAAAACAGCCGTTTTCCCAACGACTGCCGGGGTCATTTTAAAACAGGGAGAAAACCTATCGGGAAAAATAAGAGCGCCTGTTCGCCTGTTTGTTCAGGAGGATGCGTGCGTGTTGTGTTTTTTTCTCTCCTTTCTAAAGGAGACGACGAGTGTTTTTAAAAGGGGCGGAAGGGCGGAAGGGCCGAACAATCAAGCCCTTTAACGTAGTAACGAACCGCTTTGTTCTCCCCGTATTCAAAGGATCCTGCAATCAACTCATTTTTTTTTCAAGTGTCCTCAGGAAAAGTGTTTCAGACAAAATCCCTAGACACCGACCACAAGCTTTAAAACCCGGTTAATAAACACATAAAATCTTTATCAATCGAATTTATTATTTAACTTAAAAACCTCACTAAGGGGCACCTCCTCAAACATCTGATATTTTCAACTTACCTAATTTTTTTTTTAAATATACTAGTTGTTTATCTCAAAGACCTTGTCTCATTACTGCACATGGACTGGAATTAAAATTGTACAATCCGAAACTGTTGTGTCGTTGAATAATTTATTAATTTTTTTTGTATTGGATATATCCAAATTTGGTGGATAATCTAAATCAACTATATTACCCAGATTTGGTCGGAGCTGTTCATTAATTAATATATTTCTCACAGGTCAATTTATTTTTGAGACAATTCTTTTTTTGAATCTAATATTTAATTAAATTTAATATTTAACTTAATATATCACAATTAATTAAGGTTTTTAGTTGAGATGAAAAAAAGTTAATGGCACGAGAGGAATTCGAACCCACGACCTTCGGCTAGATACGCCACTGCAATTGTCGAGAATCCAGACCGATTACACGACATTTGAAAAATGGCAAAAAGGAAAGAAAATTAAAAAGGTACGGTTGAGATGGGAAGTTGGTGTCCGAGTGGATCGAGGTCACGATAGCTCAAGTGGTAGAGAGGCGTCGTATCAAGCCGAAGATCGTGGGTTCGAATCCCGCTCGTGCCATTGACTTTTCTATCTCAACTAAAAACCTTAATTAATTGTGATACATTAATTGGTCAAGCGGACCAGGAAATTAGTGAATTTAACTTAATTTTACCCTAAATTATTTTATTTTGATAAACTATATCAATCAAAATTAAATTTTTAATTCAAAATTTCAGGTCTTATAGGGTCAGTAGATATTTTGCCTTTTGAATTAGTTTGAATTTAATTCAGTTTGTTACCCACAATCCTTCTCCACCAAGACACCCCAAAACTCTTCTCCTGGTTTTCCAAAGCTCACCTTTCCCCACTGGGTCGGACGGTACTTGATTCTATGGACAAGGGTTGTCTCCAACTTTATTATTCCGTATGACGTCACTTTTTTGATGTCACTGATTTTTTCAACCATCCTGGGGATTGATTATTGTTGTGACTACGCTTATTTCGTGTGACGTCACTGATTTTTTCACCATGATGTTGTTTGTCGACGCACATACTGCCAAGACACCAAGGGTGTGAACGAGTCCGTCAGACTTGCACGGGCACATTAGTCAAAATACACTCTCGTCTAACTCCATGATGGTGGAAAAAGTCAACGTCGCATGAAAAAAATAAGGGTGGTCCCAATCTTCGTCAAACCCCTTGGAATCATGCTCCATCAGACCTATCGGTAATGGAATGTGTGCTTTAGGATCAGACGAATAGTGGTGGGGTGTCTGGGAGTGGAGGGTTGGTGATAAAACTGTCAACCATAATAGACAACATATGTACTTACTAATTACGAAAAGGTCTAAAAACTACATTTAACATATTGGAACTGCAGCCGCCACAACCTTGGAGAAATCCTGACATCATCGTGAATTAATCATTATCTTCATTATATCAAAATATTCTAAAAATCTAGTCAAAAATCTAAAAAAATAAACAATTTCTTTGTAGCTTGTACATATGCATACACATCATACATATGGAGGAATCTGTTTTTTCTACTGGTCGAAACATTGGCACTATGGCCAGTTCTTCACTCGGAGAAAAATTCTTCAATTTTCAATTTTACCATCACCAACTGTGGTACATAATATGAGGTATTAAGTGCGATTAGTATCAAGGAATGTTTGAGGAGTTTTGGCAGTTTGTCTGAGGACTTTAATTGAAAGGATTGAATGCGCTGGATATTGGCGCATCTTGCAGTGAGTTATTTTGGTTTGAAAAATGTATCGTCAAAATGTTTTGTCAAGTTTTGCCTCAAGCCTGGTGATTGTAAGTCAGTCACATGTCTGGGTATAGTCTTAAGTATCAGAATTGATTGGAATTCCGTAGCTCCTTGAGGTCGTTGTACAGTGGATGGCAAGATAGCTTTTAATTATGTACATTTTTTAATTCAATTGTCTTCAACTTTTCGCTTTAATGTTTGACAAGGCTATCTGTTCTTGGATGCATAAGATTGGGCTAGAAGACAGGACTACAACATAGATGTATTGGGATGTTAGGAAAGTCAGCAGTATAAATGATATAATGAACGATAACAAGAATGTACCCATGTGAGACACCGGCTTGTATCACTTTAATATCTGAATTCTCGTTATCACATTTCACTCTGAAGCTGCGGTTAATTAAATAATATTATTTTAATGTTAATAATAATGGGTAATAAATGTTTAAGTTTAGAGAAGATACCTGGGGTCCTAGATCCCATCAAAAGCCTGAGCCACATCCAGGCACGCACTGAACCAATTTTTCTTCTCGTCGTCCTCTCTAAGGTCTACTGTCTAACCCTGTTCACTCTAAGCCTTGCTGAATCAAGGAATGAAGAAACGAAAGTCGAATCATTGGGATAGAATGATTTTATGTGTGTTTAGAATGTGTCTTAACCTTAATATATTAAAGCATTTTACTTATTTATTAATTTTAATTTCTAATAATTTTTCTGGATAAATATAGAATCATATTTAAAACATTTTATTGAACTTTGAATAGGTTTATATATATCTTTTTAAAAATATTTTAAATAAATAACTTGAAATTTTATCAAGTTACTGTTGAACCAGACAACATGTATTTTAAATATGTTCATTGTTTATGATAATTTTTTTAAAGTCCTAGTAAGTCACACTACGATAGTATACGGACCATTGAAAAAAAAATCGCCTGTCAATATTTCAATGGAGTCATCTCATGAGTCATAAACAAGGCGCGTTTTTTTAATAAAGTCATCTCATCGCTTGAACGTATTTTGGATCGATATCGCGACCCAGGAAGCAATTAAGCGGATCGCAGATCACGTGTCAACATGAAGTATTAGCAACATTAATTAGAGAGGATGGGCGGACGAGTGATCTGTCTTGTAACTCACGCGGGTCGACATATCGCCAGACGAGAGAAACACTTTCGTCTTACAATCAGAAGTAATTAACATTTCATGAGAAGAATGATTTATTGCCGAGGAATAAGCGCCAAAGAAGTCTGTTGGAACCGTTGATTTTCTAGTGATGACCTAGAACTGTTCGATAGATTATCTAGTGAGTGATGATTAGTTATAGTATAACAAAATATATTGATTAAAAATAACTCATACGATAAAATAACTTATAGAAATTATAACAGTTGAATTATGAAAAATAACCAAAAATCTTCATTAGGCTCAATTAAAATAAAATTGGATGGGAGAAAAATGACGAGAGAAAGTGAAAAGTTTGAAAATTTTGATGTTGTTTTCTATCTGTAGTATTATTTTTTTAAATATATACTTAACGATGTTTATAAGTAAACAGTGTTCATATAAATATATTTTATTTATTACTTGTAAGCAAATAAATTTAGTTTTTGTTTATTATACTGGATGGCAGGAACGTATTGAACAAAAATTTATTGGCTACTAGTTCCCCTTAAATGTAGTGGAATTCCGCCGCAACGTGTGGACACCCACCGGTGATTAATGCCAATGGCCATCATGGAGGAAATTTAATCCTACATCTGAAAATACTGAGTTAGCAAAATTAAGGCGAGGGGAATGTTCAAAAATTAAAACCTTTTTTTATGTGGTTTTGTAAGGCGTGTTACATTTTTTACATATTTATTTTGTTGTGATGTGTTATTGAATTATTCTTTATTGAGGCTAAATAAAACATAAATAACATTCGTAATATCTACTTTATACGTTATAATAAAATATGTCCGTTTTATGGCTGTAAAAGTACGAAAAATCTCGTTTACACGGCGCTAGGTGATACAGTTCTGCAAGACACGCCTTCATTGCAGAACTGTGTAGCCTAGCGCCGTCAAAAATTGTAAAAAATGCTAAAAATCCGTTTGGAATATGGATATTCAAAATTATCCGATGATCGCCCGGAAAACAAACCACTCTAAGCACATTCTTCCGAATCGATGGTTTTAATGAAAAACCCTTTTCTAGAAATTTACATGTTCGAATAAAAAGAAACAAAGAAGTGGGTTTTACGCTTTTATACTTCACGTAAACCTGTCCGACCGACCTGTTAATTGGATTACATTTTACTTACATTTTTACACAGACTGTAAATAATTTTCAAGGTTCGTAGGTTTACATTAAAGAAAGGTTTTAACCACGGACGCCTGGGCGAAGTTCGAGGGTGCTGGCCGAGTTTATAAAGTATTCTCATCTCGGAATCTACGAGTTTTCACTGTGCGCCAATTAAAAGCGATTTAACTCAAGATCGAACATCACTCGCCAAATTCCGATAGGCGTTGAAATTTTATTTAAGACGAAACATTCCTCTGATTTTTCAGCGGTTGTGAATAGTCCGTAAAAATGGTAGTACAAATCCATATCAACTTAAATATATCGAAAGAGGCGACATACATGCGACACTTCACATCTTATATAAACGTAGACAAAACATACACGTTCATTAATTTATTCTTGATTAAAAATTGTACACACACTGAAATAAAATTCGTCTTGAAACCTGAACACGATCAATTTTGATTTTGTTCGTTACAATTTGTTTTGCCTATTCACGTTGGTTTAGCCTTTTCTAGCGACCATAGACTGACCACAATGATCAGTAGTGAATAAATTACAAGTTAATCACCCTGATGACCACAAGGAAAATGAAAAACGTTAGACAGTTTTTCGTCACATGAGAACGTTTTGCCAAAATTTTGGCAAGATTTTATTCAGTTTGCCAATTTGTTTTCAGAAGAAAATCCGTTGAATTAATTTTTTAGGAATGAAATTAATTTTATACAGTTTATTCGTGACATTTTTAATTTTTTTTCAAATACATTTTTCACGTTTTTTGCCAGACGCGACTGCAATTTTTCTCTTTCGGTGGAAGAGGAACTATACTATTGCTAAAACTAAGTAATTTTCCACTACCCAAAATTGAAATCAATATCTTTAGAAAAGATTTTGAATAATTATATAATAACTAGAAATGATCTTCTTTAATAAAGTAAAAATATTTATAAGCAATAGGAAAGAGTCAGATTATAATAAATATTTAGGACAATTTTAACGTTTATTTTTTAGGAGGCCATCCTACACTCTTTATAAAAAATAGTTTCTATTTGTTTCTAATTGTTTTGAACTATATTTTTTACAATTTTTCATTTTTATGGCCATCTTACATGTCAAATTGTACTGAAACGTAATTTTACAGGTTATTCCAATTTTTTCATAAATTTCATTACATCAATAGAAAGAATAATAAATGTTCTATGAGGTTCATAAGTTTATTCAATTGTACATTTAAACAAACAAAACAAAGTTACAGATAGACAGAACATTAACTTATATGAGATTTCAAATTTCTTGTCTAAAGTTTAAATAAACTTTTCTTGGTAAGGTAAATTCTGAGCGATATGGGGGCTCACAGAAAAGTTGCCTTTACTAATGAATTATAAACACATGTACTTAACTTCTCAAAGGTCAATTATGACCGATACAAAATTAACGTTTAATTGATAAAAATTGTATTCTTCGGTTAAACAAATTTGCTATTAAGATTTGTGATATCTCTATTAAAAAATAATGAAAGTAATTCAAAGTTAACAGAAAAGACGATAAAATTAAAACGTAAGGAAAAACAAAATGTGTCAGTAAAAACTTTGAACATTCAATTTAATATTTATAAGCTTGCTGTTTTTTTATCATGTTCAATTTTGTAGGGAAGACTGTTTTTATTTATTTTTGTATTTCTTTAATTTTTTTAATAGAAGTTTCATAATCTTATGAATTTTTTTCGCAGAAAAATACGAAAGCTTTATGGAAAAAATTGTGAGAAGTTGGATTAAGACGAAAAGACACAAAAGTAAAATATCTCGAATTGGTAATCAAACTTTGTAAAATAGAGACTTTTTAGTTCATTAAATCTTCAGGTAATTGGAGAAAACAATGATAATTATAAAATAATTTTTTGTTTAAATATTTGTAATATACAGATTTAAAGGTAGAACCTCGGTTGTTTAAACGCAGTGCAAACTGTATTTATGCGTAAGTAGTTTTCGCAGGGAGATAATGAGCGCCTGTTTCAGAGTCCGGCTCATTAAAATTGCACAATATGTTAACCAGCGGGGTGTTTTCACCCTCCGTGCACCTTTCCCATTATCAAATCGGCATGTGAACAATTTACGACCGGGGGTGAATTAATTCCGTCGTCGGTCCTCATTCATATCGGGAGCCGCCTTTGAATTCCGACACGAACCGTCGACTATTCCATTAATTCAATTTCCGACGGGATAAAATTTATCGTCGAGAGAGTTCCGCTTATGAAATTTTTCCCCCGGCCTAGAAATTGTGTTTGTCCAGGTCTGTATCGAGCCGAGGGGTGTGTTTGTTCCTCAGGGAGACGAGACGATGGCGGCACCTGAGAGGCGAGCGGTCATTGATCTTCAAAGGGGCTTTTGAGACGCTTTTTCCCTTTGTGAAGGCTCTATCGAGTTGACCCGTTCTCCTAAGGGATGATTGGGTTCGTATTGATGGAAAATTCGCTCTGGAAGCCTTCAGATCATGACGTACAAAAGACAAAACGGTGTCTAGACAGATCACTTATTCAAAGGACTTAAAACGAGATACCCACCCGTTGTTGATTTTCGTTTTTAAACTGTATTACTAAAACTTAACCCTTTTTGGTTCGTCACTAATAAACAGACTTCAATTAAAAAGTCTGGAAATGTATAAAAAATAAGACAATATCAAAACATGCATAAATTTTTTATAAATTAAAACAAAACCTTGTCTGTATTTAAAATAATGGTAAAATTATATTGAAACTAACTATATTCCAAGTCTACAGAGTCATATTAACTAGCTCATCAAATAATCATATTTGGAGGAGGTAGAAAGTAGATTATTTTAAAGACACTGCTGAGATTCTCGATAAGAGCCAATTTTTCTTTTCTATGCAAACACGAGATGTATTTGGGCGAGGTATCTCTAATAAATAAAACGAAAATTAAAAGTCAAGAAAAATTTAATAATGTAGAGGCGAAATATAAATTTTGTTGACAAACTTGAGTCAAAATATCACAGTACAACCTTGGACGACTTAATAAGTTGAGAAAATAGGATTATAAAAAGATTGTATTTTTTAAACTTTTACTTTTTGCGAACTTGGGATCAAATGTATATTTTCTTATAAAATATACTAAATATCTTAGCGAAATTCTCCTTTGCTCTCTCTTACTTTGTCTCTCTCTTTCTCTCTCTCTCTCTTTCTAACTCGAGCATCTTTTTATCTGTTTATTTATCTATTTTCTTACCTCTCTCTTCCTCTTTTTATCACACTCTTTCTTTCTGTTTCCTTATTTTATTCTTTCTCTCTGTTTCTCACTTTCTTGTCTTCTTTCTTACTCCATTGTTCTTTTTCTTTGTCTTTTTTCCCTCTCCTTCTCTATTTCTCTTATTCTGCCTATCTCTCTATCAAATGTTTAGTTTATAAGTAAGTTTGCAGTACCAAAATTCTTATTATAATTACACGCTAAGTGTAAACGTTCATAAAACCAAACTTAGCCCCTCTCTTTTTTACACACTCACTTTTTGTTGTCTTTTCCCTTTTCTTTCACGCTCTATCTTTTATTCTCTCTCCTCTTAAACTTTCTTTTTCACTTGCGTTTTACTCCGCACTATCTTTCTCATCCTCTTTTTTCTCTCACTTTTTCATTACTTTTTCTGTTACTCTCTCTTTCTCACTTTCTTTGTTTTTCTCTATCTTCCTCTGTTTCTTTATCGATTTTTCTCTCCCCCACTCACTCTCATTCTCTCTTACTCTCTTCTTCTTTCTCTCTCTCTCCCTCTCTTTCTTTCTCTCTATATCTTTGTCTCTCTCTCTCTGTTTGTCTCTTTTTTCTCTGTCTTTCTCTCTCTCCCTCTGCCTGTTTCTCTATCTGTCTGTCTGTCTGTCTGTCTCTCTCTCTCTCTCTCTCTCTTCCTTCTCTCCGCCTGCCTCTCTATCTGTCTCTCTCTCTTCTCATTATTCTTTTCACTCCCTTTTGCACTATCTTTCTCACTATATCTCTTTCACTGTCACTTTCTACTTCTTTTTTCTCTCTCTGTCTTCCCACTTTTTCTTTTTTCCCTTTTTTTCCCTTCTACACTCTCGATCTTTCTCTTCCTCCACACTCTCTTTTCCTCTTTTTTCTATCACTCTCTCTCTCTCTTTTCCTTCCTCTCTTTCACTTTACTTTTCACTCTCTTTTGCACTATCTTTCTCACTCTATCTCTTTCTCTCTTACTTTCTCATTCTCGTTTTTTCTCTCTCTATTTTTCAACATATTCTTTTTCTCTTTCTTTGTGTGCTCCTTTCTCGATCTTTCTCTTCCTCCACTCTCCCTCTCTCACACGTTCCCTCTCAATTTTATTATCTCTATCTCTCTATCTGTGTTTAGGATATTTTTACAAAAATGAGTTTGTTGATTATTGTGAAATATTGTATACTAAGGCAAAAATGAAGCAGTAGTTCAAAAATACCAAAATCAATTATTTGAACGTTGTTTATTTAAAGTCCGATATTTTTTTAAGTCGGTGTTGCTATAAATCTAGTACTGATAACAACAAATGCGGCTTTTAAGGCTCTTTTTCACAGGTAAAAACGAATAGTGAATCCTGCTAATGTATAAAAAATAGGAAATTTGACGTTTTTCTTTTTAAAATATTTCGGGATTTACTATTTTTCATAGTTTTTATAAAACGTATATATATGCTATTATAAAACGTGGAAGCCTCGGATTGAATGAAAACACACAATTTTATTAATTCATTAAACTATTTTTTAGAAATTGACTTATTAATGAAAAATAACTAATTAATTAAGGTTTTTAGTTGAGATAAAAAAGTCAGCGTCACGAGCGGGATTCGAACCCACGACCTTCGGCTCAGTACGCCGCTACTTGAACTATCGTGACTTCGATCCACTCGGACTCCCGCTCGTGACACTGACATTTTTATCTCAACTAAAAACTTTAATTAATTGAAAGATATTAATTGTTCAAGCGGACCACGAAAACTAATGAATTTAAGAAATAATTAAGTTTTGTCTGCTTGGATCAGAAACGGTAGGACGATCTTCTTATATAATATAGAAAGAAGAAACAAACAACTCCAGAAAAACTGATTTTAAGTACATATAACGTGTAAATCAACATTTTTTGTTTTTGGAAAATCAAAAGTTAAACATGCCTAGAACGTTAGTTTTACAGTAGGTAGGGTGGTGCTTCGGCAAATGAATAATGTGTCTCGTCAATTGACAACCGGCTCGGACTTCGCAATAGGTTTAATTGAATTTTTACACTGGATTGCTACATCGCATCCCCCAGGGGCGTGAATGCGCTTGATTGGGTTTTTTCTGTCGAAGCAGGAGTTCGCTCGTTACTTCTCCATTTTCTTAATCGCCTCTAAAAGAGCCGAACTCTTCTTTCCAACGATCAACTTAATCCACGTTTTTATCATCTACATGAGACGGACGTGTTTTATTTTTGTTTGTGAAAAACATTTTGTGATTTGGCAAAAAAGTTCTTTAAATGAACATTTGACGTCTTTTAATAATGATGCTAAAATTAAATATATGCGTTAGTTGGTCTTATTAACCAAAGTAATTATTCTGATTTATTATTTTTTGTGCAAAGTATGGTTGAGTTGAAAAATTGATGCCACGTGCAGGTATGAACTCACGAGGTTATGAGATAAGCGTTTCGATCTTTATTCGAGACATCTTCAGAGCAGGGGTAAATTACAAAACATACGTTACAAAAAATACAATTTAAGATGTAAATATAAATTTTGAACCAAGTATTTCATACCTACATAAAATGTGGTGCTATTATTGTAGAATCATATTGATTTTGTGTAAAAGTGTTGTGAAATTTGAATTTTTATTCTGCTGTTTTTATATGATTGTTAAAGGGTGGAAGACGCGGTAAATCTGGGAACTTTTCTTTGATCACAGCCGGTTTTATTTAACTCAAAGGAAGCCGAGAATGGGATTTTCTTGATTGGATTTGCGATTCTGCATTCAATATTGGAAAGGAAGTTATTAAGCACGATAACGAAGCAAAAGGGAAATATAAAAAAAATAAGGTTTAATAGTTTAATTGTTTTAGGTCGTTGGCATAACTTCGGCCGAGTTTTCATGTGTCTGTTCTGTAATGTGTGTGTGTCTGTTAATATAAACCATTTCTAGAAAGTTGCGTTTGTATTTATATATTTAGTTTTTATATTTAGTATTTCTATTTTAACCAAATTAAAGTTGTTCTGCTTTTCAAAGTAGTGTGTTGCTAATGCAGTGTGCCTAGGTTTTGGGATTTTACAGTCATAGATTTGTTGTTTCTGACTTTGGAAAAAAAGTGTATGTACTGTTTTATGATTTTTTATTGCAATGTGTTCCGAGGAAAGAAATTTACTTAATTTGTATGACAATGTGTGAACGAATAGAACGGACATGTACATTAGTTTGTTTTTATTTGATTAGCTTGTGTTGTGTACCGTGAAGGACGTTGTTTTGTGTAATTCTGGGTTATAAATATTTATGATTCTGTTGATTATATTTTTAGGTTAGTTGTTGTTATGTTCGATTTGTTTGTATATTTAAATAGTTTTTAGGTGAAAGGATTCAAGATTTAGACATATGATTCCTTTGAAAAGTTTAATATTATGTGCAGGGGGTGGTATGATGTATATTGAGGTAGCGATTAGTCAAAACATCGGCAAAACAATGAAATGATATTTTTCTAAATTACCTCCTTCTCGACGGTTTCTCACAACTTCAACAGATTATGAAACACTAGGTCACTAAGAAACATACATTTGATCCACATTTTTATCTAGAAGGAATAATTTTATTTCTTATGATTATTTGGAGATCGTGAGATGCGGTCTGGTATGGCGTAGATTTTAGAAAAACATTCTCTTTATCGTGCCAACGTTTCGATCTTTACTGAGATCATCTTCAGGGCTCAAAGTATTTCTTTTCTGTGTATTTGTGTTTATTTGTTATATTTTTAAAAAAATCTTTGTCTCGTTGTTACGTCTCGAATGATGGGCAAAGAGACGTCTTTTAAATAAAATTTGATTTCTTTTAAAAATGTATCCTTTTCATCATTTCATAAAAAAACATATGTTTTTAGTTAGCCCTTTTAACTACCCAAAGTAATTATTTTTCTGATTTCTTACTTTTTCTGTTTTCTATTTCATAAATCTCGCTAATTTTGTGGCCATATTTTTCAAAGAAAAGTAAATGTAACAAAATTTTTGAGGCACATACCATCACAATTGGAGATATTTGGTAATAAAAATTACAAATTGAACCAAATAAAACTAAATACACTATTTTATCTTATTTATTTTGTATTATTTTGTTCTGTTTAAGAAAAGAAAAACAACGTAAATATTAAAAGAAAATTATTCAGAAATCGTGAGATGCGGTCCGGTGTGATGCAGGTTTCAGAAAAACATTTTCTTTATCGTGCCAACGTTTCGATCTTTATTGAGATCATCTTCAGGGCTCAAAGTGTTTGTCTTCTGTGTAATTGTGCCATTTTTGCGCGTTGAGAGTGCACGACATGCAAGAATGGCACAATAACACAGATGACAACACTTTGAGCTCTGAAGATGATCTCAATAAAGATCGAAACGTTGGCACGATAAAGAAATTTTTTTTCTGAAACCTACATCACACCAGACCGCATCTCAAGATTTCTGAATAATTATCGATTAACGGTCACTAATTACCACATATTAAAAGAAAAATCAATATTTGATAGAAATAATTTAACTTTTATTTTTTATTAAAGGTGTACTCAGCATACATGTAACAGTTACGCATAGTCTACTTCCTTTTTCACTTCTCCCCCCTTTCCAGGTTCAAATGACAAAGTCTGTAAGAAATACAGATTTATTTCCCCCTCCGCCCTGAATTTACGAGATAGCGTGCACAGTTTTGTACTTTCCTTCGGTATTTAAGACAACCACGTAGGAAAGAGGTTTAGCCCTTGGAGGGGCGGAGGCTGGAGAAGAGGCAGCATATATCATTGTGATACTTTGCCATCCGAGGCTGACGGATACAGCCGAGATCATTCCGACAAACGGTGAATGCATAAGATATTCACTCTTGTTCCCTCCCCCCACGAAGGCCGATTTTTGCGAAACCTTCGCCTTTTTTTCATCCACCCTCATAAAATACATCGTTATATTTAATAACCCTTTAAAGATTTTTGAAATACGAACAAATATCCCATGCAAAATTGCTTAAATGTTGCCCGTTAGAAAGTTTCATTAATAACTTCTGCCTTTTCAAAATTTATTCATGGAAATCTTAACCATTAATAACATGATACCATGATTAATTATGAGTATGATTAATTCGCTAGATAGCTGTTTTTCATCTAAAGTATTTCAGTCGTGTATAAGCGATTTTCAATTTAAGATAAGATGTTTAAAAAAGTCAAATTTTTTTTCAGTCAGTTCTTTTGATGTTCTCTTTTTCTTTTGGAGTGTTTGTTTTTACATACATGTAATAGTATATGATTACTGTAAGCTTTTTATTTCCTTTTTCTTTTTGTAGAACTTACAATTAGTAGAATATAATTTTTTTTCCTTTGCGTTAGCAATTAGCTCAGGGAAAGTTTATGAAAAATGAAATATACGTATTTCATGAATCGTATAACGATGAAATAAACATAAATATCCCTAATAAATACTCCATATATACATCTGCAAAGTCCAGAATAATTTTTCAACTAATTAAGGTTTTTGGTTGAGATGAAAAAGTCAGTGTCACGAGCAGGATTCGAACCCACGATCTTCGGCTAGATACGCCGCTGCTCTCCCACTTGAGCTATCGTGACCTCGATCCACTCGGACACTACTTTTCCATCTCAACCCTACCTTTTTGAATTTTCCCTCCTTTTTGCCATTTTTCAAATGTCGTGAAATCTATTTGATTCTTGACGACAAATGAAATGGCCACCGAGAGCTTTAGTGAAGGTATACTTCGTTTTAACTTATTAAATTCACTAGTTTTCATGGTCCGCTTGACCCATTAATAGCTTTCAAGTAATTAAGGTTTTCCGACTGGATCGAGGTCACGGTAGCTCAAGTGGTAGAGCAACGGCGTATCTAGCCAAATGTCGTGGGCTCGAATCCTGCTCGTGACACTGACTTTTTCATCTCGACGAAAAACCTTAATTAATTGAAAAATTATTCTGGACTTTGCAGATGTATATATGGAGTATTTGTTACGCCACGCAATTGGAAGGAGAGTGGCATATATAGCCGAAGCACCCCCTGCATAGTCCCAGAATTTAGAAAAGGTTAAACATTTTCTAGATGCGCTTGACCTCACAGGCATCACACCTGCTCGCTCGACGTTACCACATTTAAAACTCGGCGAGGATAATCTACCCTTCTTCTTCGGCATCTCATTGAGATCCTCCAAAAGGCAACCTCGCAAAGCTGCGGGCACGTCAGTCCCCAAGTCTCACAAGCTTAACTTTTCAGGACACGCCCGATCCGTTCCAGAGACCAACAACCCAAAATTGGTTCAATCTCCGCACTCTAGGCCTCTTGCCTTTTCTTCGAACAAGAATCCTTCTAAGGGATTGGAAGGATTGAGGTTCCCGCATACTCGTCGTCACAAGACCAGAGGATCTTTAGCGTCCGCATCTGGCCTATTCGGCCTTATCGGACGTTTTGATTCTCAAGATGAGAGCTGACTCACCTCCGCATACGACGGTGCCGCAGCATTGGTGTAGAAGCATCTCAGCTTCTAAGGGCCAAAACAACCTCGCTCTCCGCTTTTCCACTCCGACTGGTCGGGCCCGCATTGTGCATCGGGTCGTATGCCGCGCGCAAAGAGCTAACAACCCGAAATATCAGCCTGTTCTCCTGCGCACTCCTTTGATAGAGAAGGCGACTCTATCTCCCAGAGCATTGGGGCTTCCCCAGCGTAAAAACCTCCGGATCCGCCCCGGCCGCCGTTTTGTTTTAAGTGAAATTGCCAACCACCCCCTAGATGAGCACCGTCTACGGTAAAAAATCTCCTATCGAGCTCAGCCTGCACCTGCCATGCGCATTCAAGGGCCGCCATAGGCTCAGGCTAGGTGGTCTGATCCTTCGCTTCCCCAAGGTTACCACGCCGGTCATACGCACAACAATGCAAAGCATACTCGAGTTGGAGCAACCCATTCATTACCCTTCCCAACCGCTACCCATTGGAAGGACTGTATTCTTTGTATATTGGAAAGTTTAGCAAAAGTAACATGGGTGCATTTGTATTATTTTATAGAATTTACTCTATTCGGCTATTCGCAACTCGCTCCCCTCCGAAGCCACTGCAGGATCCGCGAATGTAGCAAGGAGGACAGAAGGTGTAGTCGGAATATCAGAGTTTCAAAATTGGTCTAAGAACACTTCCTTCCTGACTCCTGCTTTTATAAGGATTCAAAAAAGTTCGATCCTTTAATATCCCGGAAGAATCGTTCTGTCTGGAAGAAGCCAAAAATCAGGTGTTAAGAGTTATGACAAAAAAGCAAAAACATAATCTGGAGCTTTGGGCCCTTTTGAGTAAAAAAAGCACAAAATTTGACACAATTAATAATCTAAACGTAATAGTGTAAAAATAAATGAAATGATCTAAATTATATAAGAAGGGAATAAAATAAAATTAACCATCCTCGGCGTTAAATTGGAAAGCAGGAAATATTAAAGATGGTAAGAGTTGAGACGTAAAAGTACACGAATCATTTAAATAGGGGACCGCGGTAGCCGAGTGGTTAGCATGAGAGACTCTCACGCCGCGGTCGTGGGTTCGATTCCCACCGTCGCCTCTGGCCCTTTTTTCACGATAACCCCCCAGTTTGAAAACACATATAAGAATTGTCACCATGGCTAACATGCTAGATCATAACGCCAAAAAAAAAAAATCATTTAAATAATTAAAAAATTTGTTTCAATATGGTTTTAAAATTTAGAGTGATAATCAAAATGAATTAACGCTTTATTCGAAAAAGGGAAAGTGGTATTTTCGCGATTGAACTTTTTGTATTGAAACAATTAATTTTTTGTCCTACCGACGGTAAAATTAAATGAAATTACAGTTGGGCCATCGTGGCGCTTAATTCAAGTCCCCGTCTCCATATCCCAATTGAAAGACATAAGTCCTCGAAAATTAAGCACGTCGAGCCGCGGAATTATGACGGACCTCGGGCCCAGTCAGTGATGTACCGCGGGGCAATGCGCTTTATCGCCCCAGACGCGATGAATCAGGCCGGCCGGGGGCCCCGATTGCCGGGAAATTACGATCCGGCCCTCCGAAATTAAATCGCCAATCATTTTCCCAAAAGGGCCCGTTTCCAAGCGGGACCAGGCCGTTTGTTATTATTGTTTAATTTTCCTAAACAAACACGACGACCGGGGCTTAATGAAAAAAGTCCCACTTTCGACTCGACATCGTACATCATTCAAATCTGATAAAAGCCCAGCTGTAAACACATTTCAACAACTAATAATTACAAACTTTTTTTCATACATCTATCTATTGGGTTGTCCGGAAAATAATGCAGGATTTTAAGTTTTCATTAAAAAAAATCTATATAAAATANGATTAAAGAACATTGCTTTAAAGTAACTAGTTTCTTTTTTTTTGTTTAATACCAAAATCCTGCATTATTTTCCGGACAACCCAATATTAAAAAAACAAAAAAACGATTAATTATAACGTGAGACCAGAATACACAACAATTTCCTGATAATAAAGTTTAGAGAGAACTTTTCTTATACAAAAAACTTTCAAAATTATTTTGACAAAGTATAATAAGACTGACAAAGTATAATAATAACACATATAAAACATATAAAATTTATGCTTTTAACTCTTTAAAAGCATAAAGAACACAAAAAAAAAAGCGTGTGATTATTTTGATACTCGCTTATTTTTAAACAATGCTCAAAACCTTTCACACAGAGAAACCATGCATTGTTTTCTTCAATATTTTCATTATTTTTAAACCAGATATCTTTATATCATTTTGTTTTACAGTGGATACTAGGAGGAGGTCCTTCTTAGAACTACAGCAGTACAGCTTACTGTACTTTATTCCTGGCTTCATTCTTTTGGAGCAACCGGTGTGCCAGTATTCTTCCATCGAAGACCCTCATTTTTGAAGGGGGTTGGGATGAGATCCAATCCCGCCTCAAACCATTGATGAGTACTACGACAATTTCTTTAAATTGCGGCCACCGGTCCCCTAAGAAGTCAGAAAAAAGTCCCGAGGCGACGGTGGGGATCGAACCCACGACCGTGGGATTTACTAGCCGAGAGTCTGACGCCTTAACCACTCGGCCCCGATCTTTAGGGCGATGACACACGGAGCGGTTTTGACCGAAGCGTTTATCGCGAGAAAAATCGAGGCGGTGAGTCGTTCATTGTTGTTGCATTAACCTGACAGACGTAGCGGTCGTAACCGCCTGTCGGTTTTCAAACCGAGTCGGTCGGTGGCGGAGACGACCCAACGCGTCGGTTTTGAAAACGCCAGGCGGTGAGTGGTACCCAANCATACAGTTACAGAACAATATATTTATTAAACAGGACTTGTTAAACAAACTGCAAAACCTTGCGACGTTCAATGCTTATATGCACTGCTATAGGATACATTTAATAACTGAGAGAAAACAAAACCGCTTCGGCCAAAACGCACATCATACCGCTGCGTGTGTCACAACCTAGCAAAACCGAAGCGGTAAACGCTTCGGTCAAAACCGCTCCGTGTGTCAGCGCCCTTATATTATACCATGTGAATATGTATTCAACCTAATAAATTCATTTACTCTCAACAAAACTAAAATACCTAAAAATATCAACACTATATACAATAAATCAGCAAACTTTGCAAAATGAATTCTCTGAGTGTCAACCTCCTTAATCTCTGAGGATGGAATTTCTTCTGAGATTCAGATCCTCCGATCTAACGAGATTCTTCTTGATACATGAGATCTATGCCGGTCAGGCTCACCGACGACGCCATTTTTAATCTAATCCCGTTTTTATATTGCATTTTTAGGGTCACGGGTTTAAGTACTGAGATTGGGTCGGCCTTTGAAGCCTTGCTTGCCTTTTTGTGGTCGTCGAGACCTACGTGTCCGGGTAACCAAACAGTCATTCCCAAATACTCGGACGTCCTTAAAAGGAAAATGAGGATCTTTAGCGTACCTGGCCTTACCAGAATTTTTGATTCTCAAGATGAGAGACCTCCACTCCCGACTGAATGTGTGTCACAGCCGCAAGCATTGGTGTAGAAGCTGTCCCAGCCCCGAGGGGCCTAGACGTACATCACTCCACGCTTGCCCATTCGGTCGGGTCCGCATTATGCATCAAACCAAATGCCGCGCGTAAAGGGATACCCGAAGTGGCTGAAATGCATCAGGTCTCCCACGCACTCCCTAGACAGAGAAGCTAGGGCATCTCCTTGAGCATTGGGGCTCCTCCAGCGTAAGAACGCTAAAGCCCTCCGGCCAGGGTTTTGTTTAAAGTGGAATTGCTAACCACTCCCTTGAGGTGACTGTCTTCGGTAAAGGACGCCATTCATGTAGACACCACCGACCACCATCCGTTCCCATCCGCCATTTCTCACGCATTCGAGGGACTCCGTCAGCGTAGTCTTAGCATTCTCAACGCTATTCGCTTTGATGGTCCGATCCTTCCTACCCCGCGAGCCCGGGTTTATAACGTAGGTCATACGCAAGTACTTGGACGGAAGTCACAGATAGAAGAACAGTCTTCTCTAAGTTCCCGCCAGGTGCATCACCACTAACCACTATGAGTCCGTTCCATTGTAGCCGGGGCTAAACTTTGGAACATTTCTGTTACCCCGTAGTACAGATACTTGTGCACCCTCCCCCATCTATGCAGACAGGATCTGGTACCCTAACACTCGTGGGTTTCTGATAAATCACGAATCCAGCTTGTGCTTTAGACAGTTTGCCACGCCCTCAAGGCTGCATTATTATTTTGCGCCTGGATACCGCTCTTGTAACCAAGGGCTGAGGGAGGTATCAAAAAAGAATGTCGAAAGACCTGGCGTGAGAAAGGGAAGTGAACGAGGACCCGAGGCTCGCCTTTTCAGGCTGCACCTCCGCCTTGTCCACACTGTACCACCCAATGTCGACATAGTTCCACATTAAGTGGCCTATGGCTCCCTTGGATGGAGTACCTAGACAGTTTTGCCAACGTATCTCACGATATATTCCTCAAAAAAACACAACGAGAGGGTCTACGGAGAACCTATCACGGGAAACAGTAACCGCGCTATGGGAGTCAATGTATACTAGAGCAATCAAAATCAAATCAAATTTGCAGATGAGTTTTTTTTAAGATTCTGTTTATTCATTAAGGATGATTCGTACAATTTTACAACGAAGTAATTACCCTCCTAGAAAGCGAAGGTAGTCTCTTAAAAAAACGTAAAAACATCTTAGCAAATGAAAATTAAATAAGACGCATCGTCTTAAGACAATATAACAATTTGACCACCTAAACTCCAGATCCAACAAAAATGCAAAAGATGAAGAGATTTGTCAAGAAATACGTCATTACGATCGATAGTGTTTATTACGCCTTGCAATATTATTATATATATTAATCAATGTAAATTGTGAAATTAAATCGTTTTTGCGATTAAGTGACCTTTGAAAAAGCTGAAGCTGGAGTCCGGTTGAATGCGTTATAGCACGGCTGACACATATAACGACCGGTCCATTAAACTCTTCTCTCTATTAGTGTGGAATTATCGCGGCTCAGATTTTTTCCACTCAGGTAGAAATGTGTGCTTCTTTGTGACCTGTTGTTTCATAATTTGTTGAAGTCGGGAGGACCGGTCAAGAATGACGTAGTTTGAGAAAAAGCCCTTTTTTCTTTTTTCCCCCGACGTTTCGACCTTCATTCGCGACATCTTCAGGGCAGAAATTGTGGCGTCATATCGTTTTGGGTTTTACAACAAGTGTGCCACAACACTTTCACACCAAACCGATGTGACACCGTAAGAACATAGAAGAATCTACCTGATTCTTGATCGCCTCTCACGACTTCAGCAAATTTTGAACGCACGGACCCAAGATTGTTATGCCGGCTTAAATAAAAGTCCAGCTCAAAAAGGACGAGGTTCGACATTAATCATAATAAAGATGTGATTTTCCAAATAAGAACGATAAGCATTGAGAAGAACTTTTCCTTTGTGCGTGCGTCGTTATCTGGATATCTTAGTAGATTTTGGACGTTAAACCCTTCTGAATGACAGGAATTACTTTTACTTACTTTAGATTAAAACGACAAGTTGGACTTAGAATAGAATTAATATATATTTTCCCTTCATCGGGCTGGTAACACTGTGGGCAACACTGATTCCGTAGTGTGAGGTTATTTAATTATTGAAGGCGTATTCTATGTAAAATAACGAATATAAAAATCAACTTTATTTGCTCGATCTAACAGGCCAGGGCCAATAGGGGTACTCCCGATGTTTGTAAGATGTTAACTCGTGCTAATTCGAATAGAGAAATGTCCTGTAAGATCATAAACGCCCCCTTCTTTTCTTAGCATGTTAAACGTTAATTTTTCCCAACGCTGCGCGCGGCGACTGGTAGAACCAAAAATAAAGCTATAACTGTCCTTGATGGCTTGTTGTTTGTTTTGGCTTTCTTTTGTGTTAAATTGTAACATGCCAGAAGTTAATAAAAAAAGAAAAGGAACCAACTCTTTTATTCAAAAACTACTCGAAAAGTACTAAAAAATGACACGCTTCATTCGTTCCGACATACCTAACCTGTATCCTAACGTCTAACAGCCTACAACTTTATAAGATATGGGATGTATCTACTATAAATGGGAGTGTAAGGACAGATCAGAAATTAACAAAAGAAATGTATTGGACTGATTTAATAAATGCGTATTTAAAAATAAAAATATGTTTAAACAAAAAACAGCTGTTCAATGCATGGCTGCCATGTTGGTTACCTGCGCCCTAACGGATAGCAGTGTGACTACATCTTCGAACTAACAATTTTTTTCTAAAAATTTGGTTACTGTGTTTCATCAATTATTCTATAGTGAATTTCAGTTTAATATTATAGATTATGTACGTCGGAGTTGAGTAGGGCATAAGGTATTTGAAAAAGTCTAAGTGGGATATGGCAGAAAGTGGGTCAGGAAACACTGACCTATAGGAAAAAAAGACAACAGATTTCTTATTTTGTCGAAACAAACATGGCTCATCAAGTGTATATAAATTATGCAATAACATTGCACTGGGCCAGCCTCTCTCAACGATAATTCCTATTATTATCGATAATGTTAGGTAAATAACGTTGGGAATATAATAAACAGAGTGCAGCCGGTTACAGATTACGCGCATCACTCTTGTCCCCCAGAAGTATTATGTTTGTTGTTCCCCTCGGTTCAAAGTCAATAATGTAAAATGTAAACAAAGGAAGCCACGGGATGGGATGATTGGAAATATCCGGTTGAAAACGCGACACACCTGTTTCCCGTCTGGCGTAATATCGGCCGGTTTTCAATCTCGACTGGAAATGAACAAGGCCATCGGACGGAATGGATTGGAACCGAACCGCTGATAGCCGGAGGAGGGCCAGATCTTGTTAAATCGCTCCATTCCTCCAGGGCCCGCACCTTCCAGCCGGTACGGGGGATTTCATTACCGGCGGGGAAAAGGAAATGTGAGCCTTGCCCGTGTGCGTGTGTGTGTAGGCGGAAGGATTTCTTCTTCTCGGGTAATATGTAAATCCGGCCGAGGTAAAACGATAAAGAATGCGAACACATCAAAGAAAGAGCTTGAGTTATTTAGATTCGTACCTCTTGGTTTATTGAAAAAAAGATATCTTTTTCTACCCACTTTTCTTTGTGACGATCGTGGAACTGGTTTTAATGAGTTCATATCCCCAAAGGATCGTGACTGAGATTCGTCGGAGGATGTGAAGGATTTCAATTTCCCAAAAATTTTACATGGAGTCAATAAACTACCAAAGATTTACCGTGATTCTTGGAAATTTTCCCAGAATAAAACCCACAATTCTGATTAATCTATAAGTTTTTGTGGTCCGATTGACCAAATAAATTCTTTTCAATTAATTAATCTTTAATTGAAAAATGGCAAAAAGGAGGGAAAAACCAAAAGATGGGGTTGAGAAGGGAAGTTGATGTCCGCGAGTGAATCTAAGTCACGATAGCTCAAGTGGTAGAGCAGAGGCGTATTGAGCCGAAGGTCGTGGGTTCGAATCCCGCTCGTGACACTGACTTTTTTTGTCAACCAAAACATTAATTAAAGATTAATTCTGATTAATAATTTCTTGATTTAGTAAAGATGAGTTATTGTTGAGTGTTGGATGAAAGAAAAACATCGATTACTGCAGTGAAATTTTACCAACGTCTTAGGATTTTTTCAAAACGTTCCGAAAATATGAAAACATCGCCTGCATAAAAAACAAAGAAAAGGTCAGACAAACTGGGCGGCATTCTTACACCCGCATACGAATTTATTTCTTTTATGCATTTCTGGGTGTCTGAGAGTATGTAAATCTGTGAAAATTTCATCTTTATTTTTATTAACTCCTGTGTACAGAAATGTATGGACCTCAGCTTGGAAAATTGTTAGGGTTAGTCCAAGGAGATTTGTTAGGGAGTAATTCGGCCATTTTATTTCTACACCTACACCCTGTTTCATCTTTGATTCATCTGCGCATCTTATTTTTTTTCCGGCCAGCTAACTGCTAGGGTTACTCGCTAGTTATTTAGCTAACTACTAATCTTCTTTTTATTTTGTTTCCTAATGACCAAACTGAGGAGTGTTTCTTTGCTCGTTCCTACCATTCAATACGTGGTTTGTTAACAATACTTCAATATTTACAAACTCAAACTACCTACTCACGTTAAGAAAAGGATTACCTAATTTTTTACCTCTTTTTATTACCTAATTACTTGACGGTCCTGCGAAGTACTCGATATTCCTCTACGTCCACGTCCATTTACACAAAACATTCACGCTAATAAATACATTCATATTGGAAAGGTCGCAGCATCTCGGCAGTATTGCTACAACCTCTCAACACGACTCCCAGCAATGACTCATCTACACAGAAAACGAACACTTTGAGCCCTGAAGATGATCTCAATAAAGCTCGAAACGTGGCACGATAAAGAAAATGTTTTTCTAAAACCTACGTCACACCAGACCGCATCTCACGATCTCCAAATAATATATAATTGTTTTATTATTATATTATTTTCAAAATCCTTTAGTTAACTTCCCCTTAATACATTTTCATGCAATTTATAATAAAAATAAAATGAAAATGTTAGGGAAAATAAACACTACAAGATGGCTGGGGGCCGCGATAGCCGAGTGGTTAGCGTGAGAGACTCTCGGCTCGTAGACCCCGCAGTCGCGGGTTCAATTCCCGCCGTCGCCTCTGTTATTTTTTCCCAATACCCTTCCCTCTCAAAACGAATACGCATAACATTAGCATTGGCTAATATGCATAGAACTTAAAGCTATTAAAAAAAACAAAACATTGGTAATATCCCTATTCACTTTTGAGCAGTTTACTTTATTGGCGTCAGAATTATTCAGATCGTGCCTCCAAATGAAAGACAAAAGATTATATATATTATGATATATTAGAATTTTTCATTATTTTAATGAATAATATAAATCTATAAACAGTCTTTAGAGATATCAGTTTTTAATAGGAGATTAAAAAAAAATTATAGCTGAAGTTTAGTTACCGTTAAGTTATAAATCTGAGAAAATAACTTTGATAAGTATTAAACTAGTTTTATTTATGTCTTATTGATAGGAAAGAGGTAAAAGCCGAAATATTAATTTAAAAAAAAGGGAAAGCGGATAATACTAATAGACAAGTCCCGGGCGGCCTGATTAGGGCTTCAGAACAGCCAACTTTGCCCGGATTTCAACCGGATCGCCATTTCCCTTGGATTAATCCTCAAAAACACCGCTCCGGGTGTTAATTGCAATTGTTGAAACTAAACAGGACTCCAACTTCTCGAATCCACCAACGGCCCAATTCCGCGTTGGGTTCTTGAACTTGGGCTTAATTAGCGGCCTGCGAGGATCAAAACCACATTTTCAACATAGTTCAAATTACGTTTTATCATCTCTAAAAGTGAAGTTCATTGAGTTTATTTCATCTTCAATCTTCAACCCTGATCAGCTTAGCAGCGACAAATATTAATTTCAATTGATTTTGGGTTTATCGACGTTTATAATTGTAATTAAGATTCCTCGGTTTTGCCACTGTTTGAGACTGATTTATTGAGGTACTGGGTTATCTGTCCTCGCCGGCCAGTCGGAAGCAAATAAATATTATTGTAAAAATTAAAAATTAATTGTGAATAATACGGTGAAATGTATGTTTAGTGACCTGTTGTTTCATAATTTGTTGAATGTAGTTTAGAAAAACACCTTTTACATTTTTTTACGACGTTTCGACCTTTATTCGGGTCATATTCAGGGCCTGGGTAAATTACAGAAGAAAGACACACTCAGCGTAAATTACAGAACAAATACAAGCAAACTCAACCGTAGCTACATCATAAAGCAAATGAACTTTTTTTTTTACTCCGTGTAATGAGTTATATACAACCAGCTGACTAATAATACTTAATTTTATTTTTCCTTTTCATTCGTTATTGTCCTTAATAATTAACTTCCTTTCCAATATTGAAATGCGGAATCACAAATCCAATTAAGAAAATCCGCATTCTCGGCTTCCTTTGAGTTAAATAAAACCGCCTGTGATCAAAGAAAATGTCCCAGATTTACCTCCACCCCGTCACCATCATACAAAAACAGCAGAATAAAAATTCACGTTTCACAACCCTTTCACGCAAAATCAATACGATACAACAATAATGGATGCGCATTTTATGTGAGTATGAAATTCTCGGTTCAAAATTTATATTTACAACTTAAATTGTATTTTTTGCAACATATGTTTTGTAGTTTACCCATACCTATGTCTCGAATAAAGGTCGAAACGTCGGCAAAAAAATGAACAAGATGTTTTTCTAAACAATCTCATTTTTGACAGCTCTTCACGACTTCAAGAAAATATGGAGAAAGGCAAGTGGTTTGACCCTTCGTCCGCGGGGTAGTTGGAAGTTAAGCCCTCCTTTATTTACTATATATAAAATTTAAGGATGCTAACTAGACTTATGTATTTATTTAAATGTATATTGTGATTGGAACGAGAAAGCGATTTATTAATCGATCGTTAAGTCAATAAGCAAACATATTCTAGATTTGACTAGCAGATAGTCTTTTTTTATTCTGTCAGAAAGATTCAGTGAACAAAAAGTTAAAGAGATGGAAATATATTGTGTATATTTTTTTAAATAAATCAAAGTTTCACGTTTGTTAACGTTTAATACTCGTGTCTTTGTCTAAAAAAGTAAAAAATGTAAATCGCTAAGGATAATTTTAAAAAAATTAAAAAAGACTGACAGATAAAATTTGTTTTAATTTTTAATTAACATTTCAATATCGCCTGTCCTTCTCATTCCTTAATTACATTTCAATGTCGACTGGGCATACTTTCTACTACTAAATGTCGCTTTGCTGGAGGTTAGCCCAGTCTTCACGAAGAGTCCTTTCAAGATCGTGGATTATATCAGGAAGTGATGGACGTGCTCTTATTCGACTTTCGAGGTTATCCCGTAAATGCTCGATGGGGTTCAAGTCAGGATAACGGGCTGGCCAGGCTATGACCCTGATGTTATGCTGCTGAAGGTACTTTTGTACTATGCGAGCGACATGTGGACGGGCATCATCGTGCATTAGAGTAGGAGTGTCGTTGATTTAATCAAGAATAGACAACGCATGATGTTCCAAAATTTCATCCACATAGCGAGTGGCCGTCAAAGACCAACCACTAACATCAACCAACTCTATGCGACTCTCCAATGAAATTCCTGCCGACACCATCACTGAGTTACTTTGACAACGTTGGCTTGGGAAAATTACTGGCTTCGTACCTTTCATTTCGCCTTCTCCACACTCTTTCACCCCTATCTGGAGATCGTAGAGCAAACCTAAACTCAACCGTAAAAAGTACAGCAGACCAATCGTCCAAAGACCAATGGCTGTGTTCTCGTGCAAATGCGAGCCATACAACTCTGTGTTTTGGTCCATCCTGGTCTTCTTTGGGGGAAAAACCATTAGTCCATACTGATCCGTCAAAGACGCTCCACTAACATCAACCAACTCTATGCGACTCTCCAATGAAATTCCTGCCCACACCATCACTGAGTTACTTTGACAACGTTGGCTTGGGAAAAATTACTGATTTCATGCCTTTCATTTCGTCTTCTCCACACTCTTTCACCCCTATCTGGAGATAGTAGAGCAAATTTATACTCATCTGTAAAAAGTACAGCAGACCATTCGTCCAAAGACTATGGATGTGTTCTCGAGCAAATGGGAGCTGTGCAACTCTGAGTTTTCTGGTCAATTCTGGTCCTCTTACGGGACGAAAAGCCATCAGTCCATACTGATTTAATCTTTTTCGAGCAGTGCGTTCAGAAATTTGGACCTCGAACTTCCTGGAGCTGATGAATCGCTTGAACAACAGTACGGTGCCGGTTTCGCAAAATTCTCAAAGTCTAAAAACGGTCATCTTGCGGTTGTTTTACTCTAGGGCGTCCAGAACCAGGCCTTGTGATGCAAGTATGACCCAATTTTTCAAAAACGTCAAACGGCGGCTCGCAGAGTTTCGTAGGGAAATCCGAGAGCCATAGCCGCATACCTGATGGAACGTCCATCATCAATATGTGCCACACCACGCGCAACATCCTCAGCACTAAGTGGCTGTTTTAAGTTTAAAAATTGAAATTAAGAAAACAAAGAAGAAAACTAAACAGTTTGTTGCTTCAGAAATGAAATGAGACTTAATATACATTTTTAATTCCATAAATATTAAACATTGAAAAATCCTTAATCAATTGTTATCCCCATAGCATAAAAAAATATTTATTGATAAAAACAAACAAATTGGGGGCAGGTAATAGCTGCTTGTTTTTGTTTTCTTTGAAAGGTTACAATTATTTTTTTTCCTCACAACGTTCTACATTGTGTCGGCTCGTTTTTGACGATTTCTATCAACTTGTTGATTTTTACTATCTGCATACCTCCTAAGATCTCCTCATACTTTCTGCCAAAGCCGCAAACTCCTTCAACGTCGGCAGCGTCAAAACGTCTAAGAAATTCTCCAGACAACCATTATCAGGCTCTTAAAAGAATTTCTTCAGAACCTATCATGGAGTCCAATTCTGCTCAGGCGGGTATGCAAAAGGAAGGGTTAACTCTGGCAGAGCTTATGAAATCGATGACTGATATGATAGATAAACTTCTTGATAAAAAATTAAACTCTTTAGTCACAAAGGAGGACTTAAGGAATCTGCTAGAGAAGAACAAGCAGCTAAAGGTGGATAATGAAAAAATGCATAATGAAATCCTCATGCTGAATGATAACTCCTTGAAACAGGAAAAGGTATTAGAATAATTAGACTACAGAACCCGCCGAAGTAACCTAATATTTTATGGTTTATCATTTGGGGATAATGATGACCTAAATTCATTATTCACAAAGTTCTGTAAGGACACCTTGCAACTCAACATCGACAAAAAATATATTCATGCGCTCTCTCTGGGTCAAGCTTCAGAAATCAAATAAGACTTAATGAACATTTTTAATTCCGTAAATAGTAAACATTGAAAAATCCTTTATCAATTGTTATCCCCATAGCATAAACAAATATTTATTGATAAAAACACACAAACTGAGGGTAGAATTTTCTTTTATGGAGAAAATGAAAAAAAAAATCGGTTGGGTGGAATTTTTTTCATGTCTGTTTGGTTTTAAAATACTATGTGTTATACCAAACTATGTTTTTCTGTGTACTTAAGAAATATCACCTTATCATACATAGAGGTTTGCGAGTTTGGTGTTTTTTATGATCACTTATCAAGAATTCTCTTTTATTACCTTTTTCAATGTTAAATATATGAACATTGATACTGAAAAGGCTGTAAGTTAAGGCTGGTTTTGTTTAAGTCTGTAAGAAATGATGCTTTCTCCGTCATCAATGTTGTAGGTTTGTCGCCCCGAAATGTTAATCCACGGGCGGTCCCCCCCCCCCGGCGGGACGCAATTCCGAGATAAGGCCCGAATTTATGAAAGCTCCCGGGCTTTTTCCAGTATCAAATCCTCGGGGGCGCCTTCCGCGTCGAATAAATCGCCGAAAAAAAACCCGACGGACGAAACTGTTGATACTCAATAATTGAACATGGCTCTTTTGTTTAACGTTTTGCCCGACTTCCACCCGCCCTCGGCCCTTCGCGGAAAGTCGCTCTATCTAGCCCGGTCCGAATTTATCGGGGAGAATCGTTTCCGATGGAAATTCAAACCGGGCCGCGCAACATCGTCAGCGGAATTATTGAAATACACATTCAAAAGCTGGCCCCATTCTGGATTCAGAACAAGGAAAACCGTTTAGAGCGAAGTGGAAGCTTTTTCACATATAAATCGCAAATCAATCATAATTTATGGCACTATGGCCGACAGATAAATACAAGAGACAATTCATAGATATTCCCCGTTCACTGTTTTCATTACATACATTTGAAATCTTCTACGATGTTCATTTTCAAAGTGTTCTTTCAATAACCAGATGCAATTTAATCTATGGTGGATACTACTCGAAATTCCTATGATGGAAATCTGATACTTTGAATAATGCTTTATGTTGGCAGGTGACAGAGAAGGGGCTCTGAAAAAATCACGGTAGCTCGTTGAGGGGTGTTGACGATATCTTCTCCCGTCATATTTAAAACCATCAAGCATTAATTTTGACACTAGTATTTACCCTTTCAGTTTGCCCCTCTTTGCCATTTGCGTTAAGTTGCGTCTTGACAGTTACCAGTGGTTACTCAGGACAAGCTACAACTATTAAATTCACCGTCACCGCTCCAAAAACTCCTTCAGCTCTTCGTTCCTAAAATTCTACGCTTCTACAACTCCTAAAGCTCTTCTTTCCTACAGTTAATCGCTTCTACAACTCCACAGAGTAGTGGATAAAATACTGCAAAACTTATGAGGAAAAAAGTATTGTCTAGGTCTATTTATAGATACCGAAAAGGCCTTCAATCGGTGTGGCATGAGGGCCTGCTATATATGATTAAAAAGTTACTACCCGATACATAATATCGACTGGTGAAGTCTTATGTGACCGACAGAAAATTTTTGGTCAACTATAAAGGACCGAACTCGGTAGTACACAGCATCTCAGCGGGTGTTCATCAAGGAAGTGTTCTGGGACTCCTCCTTTACACTCAGTACGAGCATGACTTCCCAGCAGATAGCAACATCGAAATATCCCAATTTGCCGATGACAAAGCTGTGTTGTCCCAAAGTATCACGCTCAGCAGAAACGAAGATGCAGATTTACTGCCAAAAAATTGTGCATCCGAGTGGAAAGTTCAGCTGAATGCAACTAAAGTTCAAACTCATTAACTTCACTTATAAGACCTCAAGTCCCTCACACATAGTACTCGGTGGAACTAATGTATCTCAAGCGGACTCATATAACTTAGGGCTGCACTTGGACTTGCTTCTCACCTGGAATAACCACATAATTCGCTTGCGTATTCGCACTATCAAGCCAATCCTCTCTAGCAATTCTGTCCAAATTCCACATAAGCGATTCCTTTATCTAAGCCTATTAAAACCAATATGGTTTTATGGCTTGCCCATCTGGTGTTCTGCATCCGCCTCGCGAATAAAAAGGATACAAACGCTGCAGACGGTTAATACTATGGTTAATAACAAACGCGCCCTGGTTCGTTAGAAATGAACAGCTACCCAATGAAATATCGTTGACATCGGTAGAAGACGAACAAAAGAAGAGATACCAGATGCTGTTGCCAAAGCTGACTCCCACCCGAATCCGGTAATTGCACAAATTCCAACAAATATGCCTCCACCCTGCCAACAAAGACGGCTAAAAAGAAAGCATCATGCGGACTACAGATTGTAAATATGTATTAATGTCAATAAGTGCTAGTGTAAACGTGCGCCTGATGTTATATTATTAAAGATAAAATCAAAAAGTAGGTTAAATTATTTATTAATTCTCAAATTATTATACTCCAGTGAATTATTGTTTGGACTGCCATAGGACAGGACCCACTCTCAAATGCCATGTTAATCACACTTTTTGAGGGTGCAGTACATCAGTATGTACTAGCAAAACATAATGTCTATGCACGCAAAAGTACTCTTAAAACTCTGCCTTCCTACAGTTCTTCGCTTCTACAACTCTTGCAACTTTTCGTTCCAACAGCTCTTTGTTTCTACCACTTCTACAGCTCTTCCTTCTTAACGTTCTTTGCTTCTACAACTCCTACAACTTTTCGTTCCAACGGTTCTTTGTTTCTACCACTTCTACAGCTCTTTGTTCTTAATGTTCTTCGTTTCTATAACTCCTACAGCTCTTCCTTCTTAAAGTTCTTCGCTTCTACAACTCCTACAACTTTTCGTTCCAACAGTTCTTTGTTTCTACCACTTCTACAGCTCTTTGATCCTACCACTTCTACAGCTCTTTGTTCTTAATGTTCTTCGTTTCTACCACTTCTACAGCTCTTTGTTCTTAATGTTCTTCGTTTCTACAACTCCTACAGCTCTTCCTTCCTGCAGTTCTTTGCTTCTACAACTCCTAAAGCTCTTCCTTCCTACAGTTCTTTGTTTCCACAACTCCTACAGCTCTTCCTTCTTAACGTTCTTTGCTTCTACAACTCCTACAGCTCTTTACTACAATTATTTGTTTGTACAACTTCTACTGCTTTTCGTTCCTCCAATTCTACGTTTGTACAACTCCTATAGCTCTTCGTTCCTACGGTTGTTCGCTTCTTACACTTTTTGTTCATAGAGTTATTTGCTTCTACAACTCATAAAGCTCTTTGTTCTTATAGTTTCTTCGCTTCTACAGCTCTCTTGATTCTCAACTCCTTGTCCATTTGGTCGGACTGCGGTCTGCGTTCTTGCTCGTTCAAGTTTCAACGCTCGGCCATCCCACTTCCCAGTTCGAATCATCGCGCATTACTCTAGCTCTTATTTATGTGTTTATTTACAGATAAATATAAGCTCTGCGAGTTTAAAAAATATGTATTGGTTTATTTGTTTGTTGTTATTTAAATTTTTTGATTTTTTTACTCACACAAGAAAAATGTGATAAAATTACAAAATAAAAAATATAATTTAATTTAATTGTTCATTTTCTCAATTTAAATTTATTGTCGGCCACAATAAAAAACGAGAAGGTTGAACTATTCGTTATTTCTTTCAAATAACAACTCTCTAAGTCAATCATCCTTTAAAATTGGGCCTAGAGCAACGAAATAGGAAAAATTTTATCCATGGAATTATGGGCAATAAAAATTTGGTGAGCCAGATCAGTGAGCCGCAAAAAAGCTGATTCATTTCATTGGGTGAGCTATCTGATCCGATAGTAGGCTATCATCCGGGGTCTCTCTGTCGAAGACTCATTCAGACGGCATTTATAGCCATCGATTGGCTCTGTGACCGGGATTGAGCCGAGTTGACCCACACAGCTTAACATTTCCACAACACGCGGGATGTCCCCGAAGTGGATTATTCATTACACCGATAACAATAAAACTATTACGGTTTCTTCACGACTTAGGCCGTTTAGCGGAGGGTGTCGTCGTTGATGGGTTGACGAGCCCAGTTTCGCCACCTCGGGGCGGAATCAATTCTTAATTCATATTAATGACGACACCCCCGCCTGTTTTTTCGCCCCGGCCCGAAAAACCCTAATTACCCTGTCATTCCCGTAAGGTCGTTAATTAGCGAATCGGACGGCTCGCAAACTAACCCCGCCCTTTGTGATCCGGGGGATTTTTCCTCATCTCTTTGACGTACTGACAAATTTTCTCGGGGAAATTTTCAACGTCGATGTTTTATCAGCTGCTTCATAAAAGGGGACTGAATGGGCGGTGTCAAATAACCGGAAAGGGCAGTGGATTATTCCGTGCTAACAATAGCCAGAGGGGAAATGTTTAATTCCTACTCCAGTTACAACATGTACTAAATTATTATATACATCCTTGATAAACAAATTTAAACGTCTATTCAATTATAAACAAACATCTAGATTGTAGTGAAATTACCATAATTATGATAAAACATTCTAATTAAAACATAAAACACATAAACTAAAATAGACATTGGCACCGCCTCCATAAATCACCATAATGGATCATAGTTCTAAATTTTTTCTCGTACGTTTCGGAGTTTAATGGATACCTATGTCCCCCTACTATTTATAAAATGTCCATGTTATGTAGATAATTTCTCAGATGCCAGTGACCGGTAATCCTATCACTACTCTAAGTTTAGCCCTCTCTAATTATAGCAGGGTGATTGCTAGACTTTAGTGTGTTAGAGTCTGTGTCCTAGAGTTTATCGATTTCTCATTTTATCTGTTTTGGAATCCATTCTGTGATGAAGGATTTATTGCCAAGAATTGGTTCCGGGGGTGGCCGCAACAGTTAAGGTGTTGACATGGCGCTCATCACCAGGTAAAAATTCCGGTTTCGAACCCAGCATCCGGCATAGTTAAAAAAGGATATTTTTGAAAACATCGAAGGTTCATGTAACTTCGTAGTTGAAATATCCTCGTAAGAAAAAATCGTATCATTGTACTTCTTATTAATTAAGGTTTTTAGTTGAGATAAAAAAGTCAGTGTCACGAGCGGGATTCGAACCCACGATCTTCGGCTTGATACGCCACTGCTCTACCACTTGAGCTATCGTGACCTCGATCCACTCGGTCACCAACTTCCCATCTCAACCACACCTTAAGAATTTTCCCTCCTTTTTGCCATTTTTCAAATGTCGTGTAATCAAATTGATTCTCGCCGACAAATGAAATGGCCACGGAGAGCTTTAGTGAAGGATACTTCATTTCAAACTTATTAAATTCACTAGTTTCGTGGCCCGCTTGACCAATTAATATCGTACAATTAATTAAGGTTTTTAGTTGAGATAAAAAGGTCAATGGCACGAGCGGGATTCGAACCCACGATCTTCGGCTTGATACGCCGCTGCTCTACCACTTGAGCTCGTGCCATTGACTTTTTTTTATCTCAACTAAAAACCTTAATTAATTGTACGATATTAATTGGTCAAGCGGACCACGAAACTAGTGAATTTAGTACTTCTTATTTATTTTATTAATTAATCCGTTTTTGTTTTTATTTGTATTTCTGATATTTAATTAATTATATTTATTTATTTTTTATTCTACTTAACTGTTTTAATTCGCCTTTATTTTTATTATTATTATGTATTTTTTATTGCCTAAACTTTTGATCATTTATTGAATCTTCTTAAGGGCTCTACAATAATTAGCAGGTATAAATATAAAATTATAATTGGTTCGTATGGTTACGATTATATAGCGTGTTTTAAAATTAATTTCTTATTCATGGAAGTGATGGGATTTACAATTAGCCTGTTATTTAAAGTTAAGATAAATAAAGTTAAAAATTTAATTAAATCTTAAATAAAATCTCTTCTGATATGTTTTTTTAAGTGCCAGGAAATTATTAAAAATAGACCATGACCCTGATTTATAACAACTAAAATCGATTCATAGTTGGCACTAGTTAACCAAATAAATTATTTAATTTTTTTTTGCGTTATGAACTATGCATATTAGCCATGTGACAATTCATATATGTGTGTTCAAATTTGGGGGGGTTATTGTGAAAAAAGGGTCAGAGGCGACGGTGGGAATCGAACCCACGACCGCGGCGTGAGAGTCTCTCATGCTAACCACTCGGCTACCGCGGTCCCTCAAAATTTAATGTTTAATGTTTAAAAAAAAATTTAATGTTCTCTTTGTTGTTACCAGGTCAACAATGGTTGTTAGGTTGTCAAAAAAAGATACTTTTAATTTTAAATCTTCGCCTAGCCTTCGGAAAATTATTGTACATTCTCCAGGGCTATACAAAAGGAAATATACGTTTTAATTTCGGCCAATTTAACACCAAATGTACACTGACTGGCAAAAAATCTCCTCCCAATTGATGTTTTTCATTTTCTCCATAAAAGAAAATTCTACCCTTAATAGAACTCATTGTTTTTACCAATAAATATTTCTTTATGGTATGGTTTAAATTGGGAATATCAATTAGAGGTAAACACGTTAAATAATTTTTCAATGTTTACTTTTTACGGAATTAAAAATGTTTATTCAGTCTCATTTGAATTGTAAAGCAAGAAACTGTTTAGTTTTCATTTTTGTTATCTTAATTTAAATTTTTAAACTTGGTGTGGTGTAGCACTTATTGATGATGGACGTTCGCGGCTATGGCCATCGGAGTTCCCTACGAAACACGGAGATACCCAGTTAGACGTTTTCGAGAAACTGGGTCAGACCATAGAAGGTTATGGACGCCCCAGGGTAAGAGAACCACTGGGTGACCGTTTTGTGACTTTGAGAATTTTGCAAAACCGGCACCTTACTGTTGGTCAAGCGATTCATCAGGTCCAGGAAGTTGAAGGCGTCCAAATTTCTGAACGCACTGCCCGAAGAAGATTACTTCAGTAAGGACTAATGGCTTTTCCCCCATAAGAAGATCAAGATGGACCAAAACATAGAGTTGTATGGCTCACATTTGCACGAGAACGCAGCCATTGGTGGGCGATTGGTCTGCTGTACTTTTTACAGATGAGTGCAGGTTTGTTCTACAATCTCCGGATGGGGGTGACAGAGTGTGGAGAAGGCAAAATGAAAGGTACGAAGCCAGTAATTTTTCCCAGAGCGAACCTTTTCAACTCAGTGATCGTGTGGGCGGGAATTTCATAGGACCATAGGGTTGAATGTTAGTGGCCTCTGACTATGTGGACGAAATTTTGGAACATCATGCGTTTCCTATCCTCGATAAAATCAACGACAATCCTACTCTTATGCACGATAATGTTCGTTCACATGTCTCTCGCACAGTAAAAACCTACCTTCAACAGCATGACTTCAGGGTTTTAACCTGGCCAGCCCGTTTTTCATATTGACTCTACTCTCTGCCCAGTGTGTCTGCTTTTTCGTTACCCAACGTTCTTTTGTTTCATGGTATTGGGGGAAAGGGCTTTCGTTAATTTGAAATACAGATTTCCTTACCCAATATCCCACTGGTTCAATGTGGGGATTAATTTTCCAGATCTCAATTAATTTCGCAGAAGATGAATAAATTAAATATATATTGTTTTTAAATTGAAGATAGTTATGCAGAATATTTAACTCTCCTTTTCCCTTTTATCTTTGAATAAATGAAAAATACCTAAAATTTGAATAGATGGCATGCACATATGTAGACGGGTAAAACTATAAATATATGGTATAAAGAATATATTGTTATAATAAAATAAATGTATTCTTACTTGATTTAAAAACATAAAACAAGATCAGATAAAATTAAAATAAACCTTTTCTATTGATCTATATATAAATAAAAATTAAATAACTTCTTGAATTACGATCATTTGAACAGATCGTGGTATTCGATTGACCAGATTGAAACAAAATGAAAATTATTAAATTTTAATGAAAAGAAATGAATGAAAATTGACTTTAATAATATTACTCATGTAAAGACGTGCACGTTAATTATGAATTAAATTAACTTAACGAATAAACTCGCATGCAATAAAATAATAATAATAAAATAAAGTAAACTTAAGGATGAAGTGAAATGGCGAAGCAGGTATGAAAATTGAAGATATGAAGTCGCAAATAATGAAGAAGCCACAGATGATGAAGAAGCGGAGATGATGACGAAGCCACAGATGATGAAGGAAACAAGACGAAACGACGACGAAGAAAAAATAATGATGAGATGAAGAAGATCAAAAGAAAATACAGCCTGGTGACGTCACGGTATAAATCGTAGATTCCCGATCTTTTCGGCGGTGGTCCCTGATGGTATAGGGATCGACGATGGGACGTGACGAAATCGATATAACAATCGATAGGCCGATGTACGGGAAATAGATATTTTGTATTTCAAAGTTGCGCAGACTACTTTTCGAGGTCTCATTCTGGATCAAGGGTCCGCGATAACGGCTAATCCTTTCTTGTTTTATCCGCTTCATCCGTTATGGATCGCGTATTCAACAATTATATGAACAAAATTAAAGATTTATCCCCGATACATGTGTAAAATAATAATATACTTAATGCATGCCAACATAAATCAAACATTAAAATGTATAATTAAGTTCACTAATTTCGTGGTCCGCTTGACCAATTAATACATTACAATTAATTCAGGTTTTTAGTTGAGATGAATAAAAGTTAATGGCACGAGCGGAATTCGAAAAATGGCAACAAGGAGGGAAAACTCATAAGGTCGTGTTGAGATGGGAAGTTGGTGTCCGAGTGGATCGAGGTCACGATAGCTCAAGTGGTAGAGCAGCGGCGTATCTAGCCGAAGATCGTGGGTTCGAATCCCGCTCGTACCATTAACTTTTTTTAATCTCAACTAAAAACCTTATTTAATTGTAATATATAATTAAGAGAAAAAAAAGTGGGAGGAGATTTCGTAATTTACGATAAAATATGAAAGAAAAATGCGCCTTAACACACGGTACACAAGATATCAGGTTATTGCTTTTCCCCAGATTTTGGAAATTATAAACTATTGTATTGTGATATCTGATCTTTAATCTTGAACGAAGGTTCAGTTTTGTTGTTTTCGGCCAAAGAAAAATATTTTTGGACAAAAAAATATATGCATGGAAAGCATTATATTTTTCTTTTTGATGTTGATTTAATGCGCGATGAAGGAGAAAGTATGGTTTGATATAAAATTCAAGTAATAATGACAAAAGCCGGTATCCGTGAAACATCAAATAGATTCTCAAAATAGTTAAAAATTGCAAATTTCGTCCGGAGAATTTTTGATGAAGATCGTTCCATTAAAAAGACTTTATAAGGAAGCACGTGAAAGGCTCGGCTGAAGCCTTCCGCGTCGGTCCCTCCTCCTAAAGAACAGACGTCACATTGAAAACCCCCCAGCCCTTTGAATAAATAAATGAGATTGCAGTTAAGAGAACGTTTTCGCCCCTGGCGAGCCGGTTTCGGCGTGGGACGAGGCGGTTCGGAATCGTTTGACCGTCCACAACGTTCGATGGGATCAAAAGGGAAACCTAATCGGATTTGGGACGGCGGTGAATGTGAAATGAAAAGCAAAGTGGCAGTCGCTCCGAAGTACTCTTTTTTTCGTCTCTTTTAGTTCTATGTCCGTTTCTTTACAAGGAAAAAAGAACCTCGGAGCAAATCACTTTAAAACGGGCAGGGGACGTTTTGCGGGCGTTGGTGTCCAAATTAAATTAACTTAGTTTGTGTTTCACGAAGTAAATCTAATTAGTTTTGTTTTTTTGGTGCAAAACGTCTACTTCTATCGGCTTGCTCGTTAAAATGAACGAAACTGGAACGTTTCACGGTTCATCACCTCATCTCTTTAAAGTAAATTTGTTTATTCAAATAAAAAGAGGTACTTTTTCTAGATACCATACCATTCTATACATTAAAAAAACACAGCCAAGCATTACGTCAATAACCTCACTACAGAACGTACATATGCAATAAAATGCACCCTCAAAACACAAACAACTCTCACATTATAAATCACAAAATTGTGCATAACAATTGGCATGAATGTAATTCATTAGTATGAAAGAAAAAGGTTGCCTAAACTAACTCCGAAGAATTCTCGTACTTCTTAGGGTTAGTTTGTGGCGCTGGAGAGAAAAAGTAAGTTACTAGAGTGAATGGAGTGGGTTCCGCTACGCGCCGAGAAATATCTAGCACTCGGGTGTATGTGTTTGTGTACTTGACGTCTGGATAGAAAATTAATTTATTAGCGTGAATGGAGTGGGTTCCGCTACGCGCCGAGAAATATCTAGCACTTGGGTGTATGCGTTTGTGTACTTGACGTCTGGATAGAAAAGTAATTTATTAGCGTGAATGGAGTGGGTTCCGCTACGCGCCGAGAAATATCTAGCATTCGGGTGTATGTGTTTGTGTTTGTGTACTTGACGTCTGGATAGAAAAGTAATTTATTAGCGTGAATGGAGTGGGTTCCGCTACGCGCCGAGAAATTTCTAACACTCGGGAGTGTGTGTGTTTGTGTACTTGACGTCTGGATAGAAAAGTAATTTATTAGCGTGAATGGAGTGGGTTCCGCTACGCGCCGAGAAATATCTAGCACTCGGGTGTATGTGTTTGTGTTTGTGTGTGAAGTCTGAAGAGAAAAAGTAAATTATTAAATTCACTAGTTTTCGTGGTCCGCTTGACCAATTAGTATCTTTCAATTAATTAAGGTTTTTAGTTGAGATAAAAAAGTCAGTGTCACGAGCGGGATTCGAACCCACGATCTTCGGCTAGATCAGATCGGCTCTACCACTTGAGCATCTATCTCAACTAAAAAGCTTCATTAATTGAAAGATACTAATTCGTCAAGCAGACCACGAAAACTAGTGAATTTAATAAGTTAAATGAAGTGTACTTCACTAAAGCTCTCCGTGGCCATTTCATTTGTCGCCGAGAATCAAATAGATTACACAATTGAAAAAATGGCAAAAAGGAGGGAAAATTCAAAGGAGGGGTTGAGATAGGAAGTTAGTGGCCGAGTGGATCGAAGTCAAGATAGTTCAAGTGGTAGAGTAGCGGCGTATCTAGCCGAAAGTCGTGGGATCGAATCCCGCTCGTGACACTTACTTTTTTATCTCAATTAAAAACCTTAATTAACTGAAGGTAAATTATTAGCGTGAATGTAGTGGGTTCAACCCCGTCCCGAGGAATATCGAGTACTCTGGGGTGAGTGTCTGACGTTGGAGAGAAAAAGGAAATTATTAGCGTGAATGGAGTACATTTCGCTACGCGCCGAGAATTATCTCGCACTCGGTGTGTGTGTGTGTGTGTGTGTTTGTGTGACGTCGGGAGAGTAAAAGTAAGATATTAGTGAAAATGGAATGGGTTCAACTCCGGCTCGAAGAATATCGAGTACTCTGGGGGAATGAATGTGATCAGACCTCTATGTTTATATAGGGTGTAGTGTTTAAGTTAATTTATTGGAATAAAGTAATTTATTATCGTGAAATGGTTGCTTAACTCCCCTCGAGGAATATCAAATACTTTTAGGTTAGCATGTGACGTCTGGAGAGTGAGAATGGCGAGGGTTACTCATCCCAAGGAATATCGAATAATCTAGGGTATTGAATGTGACCAGCGATCAATTTTTTTTAAATTAACGACTCCTGCTAAGTTTGTTAATACTGGAAAGTATTTTTGGATAAAAATTACTTCATCTACATCGGTTGTCTTGGCAACTTTGAGAGCTTGTATAAGTGATGATCAGAACAACAAAAATGTAATATAACACTCCCTTTCTGAAAGTGAACTTTTACATTTAACAGAAATTTGGATGTTACATATGATGACTTGTACGATCGGGGTCAAGTGAGGCACTTTAAATTACTACTCCTTCTCTCAAAAAAAACACCTTGATGCAAATGTTACGTTGGAAAGTGATAGAGTGTACATAGATCGCGAAAAATTTTTGTATTGGTTGTTGGTTTCGTACTCAAACGTTGTTTTATAAGACAGCAAAAGCTGTCGAAAATTATCCAATGCTATTCAATTGGGTTGATGAAATTAGAACTCTACTAATAACTATGGCTACTACTCAGCATAAAATATTGGATTATTCAACAATTAAAGAAAACTGTAGCAATTATCTAGAGTTAAATAAAAACCTGTTTGTTGTTGTACCCGCATGGTTTTAAACAGCTTTAACCCATCCATTTCTTTGGTGTCCTTTGACAAGAGAATTTCCGAACAGGAAGACAGCTGAAGGCAGAAAGTGGGCCATCCTACTCAATATCTTGCCTTTTACGCCGAATATATTTGAAAACACATCGGTTGAGGCAAAGCATAATTGAGAGGTTAGGGGCGCATTTACATTTTATTGAACATTCCCTTTTGGCTATCGGTGAGAAAATATATATAAAAAATAAATAAATAAAAGACTGTCGCCTTATTGGGTAAAACGCAAAAATAGAATTTGTGGGTAAAGTACGAATCCCTTGTACGTGATGTTAATTAAATGCTGGAAAATTTTAGATTAAGAAAAAAATTAAATATATACAATGTAATAATTTTTTTTATTATATTCAATCAAATTAATTGTACTCACTCAAAGTGTTTGTGGAGATAGGAGATCGTGAGATGCGGTCTGGTGTGACGTAGGTTTTAGAAAAATATTTTCTTTATCGTGCCAACGTTTCGAACTTTATTGAGATCATCATCAGGGCCTGGGATTTGTAAAGATTGTTTAAATTTTACAAATACATGTATTGTGTGAAAAAAATGAATTTATACAATGCTAGAAAATATTAGAATAAAAAAATGAATTTATACAATGCTGGAAAATTTTTGATTAAGAAAAAAAATTGAATTTATGCAATGCAAAATTTTTTTAATGTTCAATCAAAGTATTTGTACTCACTCAAAGTGTTTGTGGAGATTAGAGATCGTGAGATGCGGTGTGGTGTGATGTAGGTTTTAGAAAAATATTTTCTTTATTTTGCCAACGTTTGGAGCTTTATTGAGATCATCATCAGGTCCTGAGATTTATAAAGATTGTTTAAATTTTACAAATACATGAAGGGTGTAAAAAAAAATGTATACAATGCTAGAAAATATTAGAACAAAAAAATGAATTGGTACAATGCTGGAAAATTTTAGATTAAGAAAAAAATTGAATTTATACAATGCAAAATTTTTTTTTATTATGTTCAATCAAAATATTTGTACTCACTCAAAGTGTTTGTTTTCTGCGTTACGCAATGTTTGTAAATCTCAGGCACTGATGATGATCTCAATAAAGGTCGAAACGTTGGCACAATAAAGAAATTTTTTTCTAAAACTACGTCACACCAGACCACATCTCACGATCTCCGAATAATCATTGACTAACGGTCACGAAACACCACACATAAATGCAATCAAATTTTCATGACATTTTGTAATAAATTAATTTGTACAACGACTTAACAAAAAATTGTGGTCATGTTTTGACTTCAACCGATGCGCTTCTGTTATTCTAGTAATTAGCTTAGCAAGCCGCAACGGTTCCAGATCGACCCGTTAATTAATTTTTTTGTCTCGAGCTTGGGAGAATTTCAATTAACTCCCCCGGAGCTTGGGATCTCGCCCTGATTGAGACCTGCGGTATCGAACCGAATCTAGTGGAAAATACGATCCCGGGAAGAAGAAATATCAACAATTAAAAAACTAGACTTATTAATTTTCCCTGTTGGCTCGGCGCCATTAATAAAAGAAGGAAATAGTCAATGTGGAAAAAAGCTATCGGAGCTTTGAGCCCCAGTGGACTTTAAGTCTCTTGGGAGGCAAGACAAGAGATATTCATCCAGTGGGACCCGGATGCCTACTATTAACTAAATAGCTATAGATATACACTGATTGGAATGTCGGAATTTCGATCCAGCATCGTAGCGTCTCAAGAAAAGAATAAAACACTAAACTTTTATGTTTAATTTAAGTATTTAATTAAATAAACTTATTGTGAACTTAACCAGAAAGTAAGGCCTAGGTTTGTGTCTCCCTAACAACTAAGCAGGCCAGATGTGTCATCCTCTCGCACTTTTAATTTCGTCAAGACAATTAACTGGATAATTAACAAATTTTAAGTAAATAGAAGACAAATATACATACTCAAAAAGACGCATTTATAACTAAGGAAGCTAACGTACAAAGCAACGATAACATAAATTTTTATAAGTAACACTATATAAAATGAGTCTAAACTTACAGACTAGATGAACCTTATATTAAAATGTCTTGGTTAAGAGAAAAAATTCAGTGTCAGGAGCAGGATTCGAACCCACGACCTTCGGCTAAATACGCCCCTGCTCTACCCCTTGAGCTATCGTGACTTCGATCCTCTCGGACACTAACGTCCCATCTCAACCCCACCTTTTTTTAATTTTCCCCCTTTTTGCCATTTTTCAAATGTCGTGTAATCTATTTGATTCTCGGCGACAAATGAAATGGCCACGGAGAGCTTTAGTGTAGGTATACTTCATTTTAACTTATTAAATGCACTAGTTTTCGTGGTCTCTCTATCTCAACCTAAAACCTCTCGAATTTTCCTTGATTACAAGTCATTTGAAAATGGCAAAAAGTGGGACAATTCGAGCGGTTGTAGGTTGAGATGGGGAGTTGGTGTCCGAGAGCACCGAAGTCACGATAGCTCAAGTGGTTAGAGCAGCGACTATTGAGCCGAAGGTCGTGGGTTCGAATCCTGTTCGTGACACTGACTTTTTATCTGAACCCTAGAACATACATACATAGAAAGAATAATAATTGAAGTAACTTGGTAAATTGACCACTAAAACGTAAAGGGCTTATCTTAAAACCTAAATAAACTTTTATTACAAACTAAACTTTCCTGAGAACTAGTGTCCACCTTCTTGATTCCGACGCTGTGAAAAATCCAGGAAAATGTGGAGCGTCTTCTCCAAAGTTGGGTGGGTCCAATGTCGCCTGAGTCAATGAAGGAACATCGGCACACTTATCTCCCTAGTTCTTTTTACCGACTCATTCACCTACACTGATCGTAAGCTTATTCTAGTCCGTATAAATTTGAGATTGGCACACCGCTCCACTTTAGCTCAGGAGGTGTTACAATTTAATAGGCATACTCGTTAAACTTAACATTAGACATAGCCTATATAGTCTCGTGTTAAGGTCGATCAAAAGCTTCGCCCCCAATTCTGCCCCAATTCAAGGAAGACAGGAATAACATCTGCAACACAGTGGCACTGTTGTTATGCTGAGTAACAGCTGCGACAACCAAACTGGTCCGAGATAATTTTTGAGTATTAAGGGTTGGGAGCAGCCGTTTTAAAATAAGCAGTTGTAAAACATTTCCTAGAATGGTAGCAAACTGACGGGCACGTAGGAAGTAGGATAATGTATGTTTTTGGTTTGGGAATACAGAGAATGGAATGTTTCCAAGAAAGAGGATTTAGGTTGCGCGTAAAACTGAATTAAATATATAAGTAATAAATATTACAGATTTTTTTGGATTTATGGATTTGAAGGGTATGCTGCTGGAATCCAGAAGGATTTTATAGGCTTAGAAGGACATGATAAGGGGAGAGGAGAGGTTGTCTGTGTTTATGCAATAAGCTCGTTAAGTTTGCCAAAAAGCAAATTACTGTCGATACATGTGCGATTTATTTTTCTAATTTTACACAGTTCTTGTTCTCCATTTTGTGAAATTTCAATTAAAATGGCTGAAATAATAATAATAATACAGTGAAAGAGTTTATCCCGAATTTTTTGTTAAATTCATTTTTCAATTTGTCATATTTTGTATACCTTATTTACAAGGAAATTTTTTTAAATTTTAGCAGTTTCCTAATGCCCACTTTTGCTTCAATTATTATTGATAAGCCATATTAATTATTAAATCTCATATTTTGTTAAGCCTTCAGGATCAGAAATGACTGGTGTGAGCCTCTGGAAAAGTGACCCCATTTTCCAAAAAATCAATAACTGACGATAAATGTGCGATTTATTTCTCTAATTTTACACAGTTCTTGTTCTCGATTTTATGAAATTTCAATTAAAATGGTTGAAATAATAATGATGGGGGACCGCGGTAGCCGAGTGGTTAACATGAGAGACTCTCACGCCGCGGTAGTGGGTTCGATTCCCACCGTCGCCTCTGGCCCTTTTTTCCCGATAACCCCCAATTTGAACAACATATATAAGAGATTCGTCATGGCTAATATGCAAAGATCATAAGGCCAATTAAAAATAATAATAATGATACAGTGGAAAAGTTTATCACAAATTTATTGTTAAATTCACATTTCAATTTGTCATATATCATATATGTATATTTTAAATATCTTATTTACAAGGAAAATTTTATAATTTTAGCAGTTTCCTAATGCCCACTTTTGCTTCAATTATTATTGATAAGCCATATTAATTATTAAATCTCATATTTTGTTAAGCCTTCAGGATCAGCAATGACTGGTGTGAGCCTCTGGAAAAGTTTCCCCATTTTCCAAAAAATCAATAACTGACAATGAATGTGCGATTTATTTCTCTAATTTTACACAGTTCTTGTTCTCGATTTTATGAAATTTCAATTAAAATGGTTGAAATAATAATGATACAGTGGAAAAGTTTATCACAAATTTATTGTTAAATTCACTTTTCAATTTGTCATATATTATATATGTATATTTTAAATGTCTCGTTTAAAAGGAATCTTTTTTTAATATTTCAGCAGCTTTTTAATGCCTGCTTTTGCTTTACTTATTGTTGAGAAGCTATATTAATTATTAAATCTCATATTCGGTTAAGCCTTCAGGATCAGCAATGACTGGTGTGAGCCCCTGGAAAAGTTTCCCCATCGTAAATACACGAAGTGAGAGAGCGGTGCATATTTCACACGGGTAACTTTTGATCTCCCGGCCAGGGGCTCCGGCTCGTCAATCCTGCAAACTTCCTACACATTATCTTTCTCGAGATAAGCCCGGGATGTTTCACGACTCGGCGGAAAACCCGTTCGAAAATATTCCGATGGACGCGTTTTTTCACCCCGACGCCGTCTTTGGAATACGGTTTTTCGTTTTCCCCCGTTTCCATCGGTATAAACGGGAACGCAGATGTTGAGAATTCGGGGAAAACAGGACGGCCGACGGTAAAATATGTAAATACCGAGGCCTAAGGGATACGCCCTCACATTTGCGAAACTCGTTGCCGTTTATTGGGGCCACCCCGCCCGACCCATCACCAAATCGCATATGTGTTTTACCTCAAGAAATAGGACTTATGGGCTGTTGAACGGGTATTATCTGTTCATCTCCTCCGAATACAAAATAAATTAAATTTTCCTCCCGACCAATATATTCGAGCCTGCCTTATAGGCATGTAACAAATGGTAGAACTTTGAATTAATAACACTCATAACTTTATGATTAAAGATATGAGGATAATTCAAAACGATGTTTGCACAAATCTTAAAATCCACGTTTGATGTAAAATTAGTAGCCATAAGCATAGGTAAAACTTTTACGTTTATAAATCATGATTTTAATTTGTAAACATGACAGGATTTTTTTTCCTAATAACCAATAAAATTTTCATATATGAAATCAAATACTTTCCGATATATTATTTATCTATCCTCTAGCTTAAATACATATTTTACTAAATTCTAGGTTCTCACAAATTCATCGTTGAAGACGATTGGTTTGTATGCTACATACATGATGTGGGAAGTTTATCGGCCGACATACGGTTGAGGTCATCGCAGACCCTTTGTATGTTTTGCTTCTTTTTATCGTTTTAAACTGCAGCGTCTCGATCTGGTACTTACTCTCTGCTTTTAAATGTAAACCAGGACAATTTCTAAAATGATAGCTTCTAGTGGTTATATATCATCACAAATATAGAAGTCCGGTCACATTCACTCCCCCAAAGTACTCGATATTAGTCGAGTTGGAGTTGAACCCACTCTATTCTCGCTAATAAATTACTTTTCTCTCCAGTGTCACACCCCATAGTACTCGATATTCGTCAGGGCAGGGTTAACCTTCATTCGACAACACTTTACTTTCAAGCTAATAAATTACGTCACATGCTCACCCCAAAGTACTCGATATTTGTCAGGGCAGCGTTAACCTTCATTCAACAGCACTTTACTTTCAAGCTAATAAATTACGTCACATGCTCGCCCCAAAGTACTCGAAATTCGCCGGGGCAGGGTTAAACTTCATTAGACAACAATTTCCTTTTAAGCTAATAAATTAGTCACATGCTCACCCCAAAGTACTCGAAATTCGCCGGGGCAGGGTTAAACTTCATTAGACAACACTTTACTTTCAAGCTAATAAATTACGTCACACGCTCACCCCAAAGTACTCGAAATTCGCCGGGGCAGGGTTAAACTTCATTAGACAACACTTTCCTTTCATGCTAAATTCAAATTCAAATTCCAAATTATTTCAATAAATTAACTGAATCGTAACAACGGATAAAAACATAAAAATCGGGTCACATTCACTTTCCCAGAGTATTATATAATCCTTGGGCGGGGGTTGAGCTCAATCCTTTCACGCTAATAAATTTACTTTATTTTAATAAATTAACACAAACACTATATACGACACAAACGTAGAAGTCTGGTTGCTTTCTCGTACTCGATATTCGTCGGGGCGTTGCCAAACCCACTCTATTCACGCTAATAACTGGATTTTACTCTTCAGAAGCCACACACTATTGTGTTTGGGTTAATTTATTGGAATCAATGTAATTTATTAGCGTGAAAGAAAGAGAATGTTTAACAACACCCATAACAATATAGTTTATATATAAAATATGTTTTATTATTACTTTTCTATTTCGGTTATTTTGACCTTTCTAATATCTGCTCTATCATAGTTGTGTTGTTTTGCATTACGAGTCGTGGATTTGTTTTTATCAGGTGTTTCATTATTGTATGTTTGCTTATAAATTGTCTTACCTGTTCATTGTATATTGCCTTAAATCTTCATCATTCCATTACTTAGGTTTTTCTTTTGAAGTAATTTTTCCTGATTCCTAGTTAATATGTTTACAGTCTTCTTATAACCTATCTCGCGCTAAATTTTTCAGCGCTCCTTGTCATGTTAATGGGGAGAGGGAGAGAGAGAGAGAGAGAGAGAGAGAAAGAGAGAGAGAGAGAGAGAGAGAGAGAGTGTGAGAGAGAGAGTTAAGAAGACAAAATTTAAGAGATTTGTTACTATAAGAAACAATTTCTCAGCTAAAGAACAATTTAAGAATCATTTTTCTTTGGTTTGAACAAAGTGACCGAACATGATGTCCTACGAAAAGAACAAACCGGCAATTTTTCAGTTTTAAATCTTTTATCAGTGGACATCAGGTACGATGGATTAAATGAATGTAAGCCAGTAAATAGCAAGCCAAATCTTACCTTGGATCGCTGATTCTCACTGTTTTTCATAATTGTCCATCTTCTCATTAATCTTGAAATATTTGATCAATAGGTTTCATTTTTCAAACATCCAGCAGTTCCATGTACAAAATTAGGAAAAAGAAAGAAATTAAGCTAGAGAGCTTGATATAGCAAAAGAAAAAAAGAGAATGTGTGTGTGTGTGTGAGATATAGAGACATAATAATAGAAAGGGAGAGAGAGAAGGAGAGGGAGACAGATTGAGATTGATTAATGGTTTGAATGAGTAGTATTTCCACTCTCGTTTCGTAAATGACAGTCTGTTTGTTCAAACTTTTATTTGTCAACTATTTGCAAAAGTTAAAGCTATGGCTCTCAGTATCCATTGCCACGTAAATAATAATAATAATGAATTAAATCACAGTGAATTATATTGAAATTTTCACCTCCAAACTTGACTACAACCTCGATCATTCTATCATTACTATACGTGAAAACGCCCTTCCAAAGTAAAACAGAGTTAATCAATATTAGTGCCAAAGCAAACGGGAAACGACAGAACGGAAAAAAAGTTAGCCAAAGAAATAGGAAAAAAGCAGTTGTCGGATTAATAAACCCAGTTACTAAGTGATCACCATAATTTCAATGACAGAAATGCCTGTAGAGTTCTCTTTCTTAAAATCATTCAGACATTTTATTAAATAGTGTTATAATTATATAATAAAAAAATCTATTTTGCAAGAATTCACGCGGAATTGGTATTTACATACTGGGCATTGAATGATACAGTTTTGCATTGCAGGCGTGTATTGCAAAAGTGTATCACAGAGCGCCGTACTTCAAGGAGTTGATAGGCTGATAGTACTAACTGTGGATTCTAGTGAATTTTAAAAAGGAATACGTGTCATTGTGAACACTACATTGTTTATTTTACACATTAAACAAAGAAAAATTGTTAAATTTAAGAATTCGGACGGTTAAAATCCCGCAGTGTCTATATTTTTTAAAAAGAGCAATCGTCATGGGGCACATGATTTGAAACGAGTTCTACTTTTCGTCTACCTCTGACCTTTTCGAAGAGAGATGCAGAAGAAGCCTCTCGCCCTTTGCGACATCAAAGGACATGCTAATTGAGTAGGTCCTGGGAAATCGCTCCCGCAGGGCCAAAGAGCCCGATCCTTAGCATCAAAGACGCCCTATGTAGTTAATTTCTGTCCACACTTATCGTTTCCTTCACATTACCAGGAGTGAATCAATATGTTAAATGATGATTGTATGCCAGTCAAATTTTTATGAAGGAATGCTCTTCGGCATTCAATATTTTATAGGTAATTTTTAGTGTTCTTCGTCTTGGTTTTCCCTTCTGACGCACTCTTTTGTTCTGTGGGTCTTTGGACACAGAAAAATAAAAACACTTTTTTCTTTTTTTTATATTTTACCAAGTGAAATCACGCAGTTCCATACTATTCTTGACTTCAATCTGAAATTGAGACTAGTATTTTAAACGGAGAATGACTGTCAGATGAGATGACCCAATTTTAAAATCTCAGAAATTTTTATCCCTTTTGAGCGGTGTTAAACTTGAACGGTGAAAAATATAATTTTCAATTTTGGCACTTTTTCTCATGTTCTAAAGAGAAAATCTAGACAATTATTATGAGGTTGCTGTTTTTGGTATAGACTCAGAAAGTTTAAGTGGAATAAAATTTATTCTAACTTCTTCTCCTAGGGGGTGAGGTTTCCATTTCCCTTGTTAACAAGACAACAAAACCTTTAGTGAAAACCACCCTTATTCTTCTGTAAATTTCAGGTCAAGAGCGCACATGTTAATGCGGGTGACAGGTTTTAAATTGCTTGAAGGGCGAGAGGTCTTTATTAAAGCTCATTCGAAGGGGTTGGCTCGGGTGAAAAAAAGTATTTTTCTTCTTATTGCTTTTGTTTCCGTCGGCGATTTCCAAGGATAGCCGTCCAGGCCTGCCCCAAGGGGTGGCCCATATCGTCAAGGTCGCACCCTCTCCGATACCCAACCCCGATTCACTTCTGGTTTGGGAGCGGTCGCCCAGTCTCTATCGAACGCCTGCGTCCCCAGTTGCCCTGGAAACGCCCGGGGTTCCTTATCATCCCACTTCCCTCTCAACCTTACTTTCTCATCTCCCCGGCCTGCCCTACCTTTCTCTTATGCATTAGCCAAACCCCCTCAGACCACTCTTATCACTCCTAATTTATAAATTCTAACTACACTTTCGAACCGGGTTCTGAGAATAAAAACCCATTCTGTTGATTAAAGGCCTTTATTTTTACAATCCTTTGAGAGGGGCGGCACTTTTGTCCGGACTCGCATTGTTCTACGTTAATCATTCTGCACAAAAGAGGCTTCTGTTTGTAATGACAGACACGTTTAAAAAAAACACACGCTTACAATGCACACATCTTAACTAAGATAAATTTTTCGTCTTACAAACTATGATCAGCAACACTGCATTCTAAAACACGGAATCTACATGAAAATAAGTCTAAATCATGAAATAAATTGGACACAACAGAAAAATAGTCATTTGAAGGAGATAGTATAAAAATTTTAAAGAAATCTCCCCGCCCGAGACATATTGAGTACTCTGGGGTAAGTGTGTGACGTCTGAAGAGTAAGTAATTTATTAGCGAGAATGGAGGGGGGTTCATCCTTGCCCAAGAAATAATGAGTACTCTGGGTTGAGTATGTGACGTCTGAAGAGTAAATAATTTATTAGCGAGAATGGGGAAGTTTCAACCTTGCCCCAGGGATATCGAATACTCTAGGGTATTGTGTAAAGTTTAGAGTGGTAAAGTAATTTATTAGCGAGAATGGAAGGGGTTCATCCTTGCCCAAGAAATAATGAGTACTCTGGGTTGAGTGTGTGACGTCTGAAGAGTAAGTAATTTATTAGCGAGAATGGAGAAGGTTCAACCCTGCCCCAGGAATATCGAAACTCTAGGGTGATTGTGCGAAGTTTAGAGTGGTAAAGTAATTTATTAGCGAGAATGGAATGGGTTCACCACCTCCCGAGAAATAACGAGCACTCTGGGGTTGGTGTATGACGTCTGGAAAGTAAAATTAAGCTAGTAGCGAGAATGGAGAAGGTTGAACCCAACCCTGAAATATACCGAGTAGTATGGGAGAGTGAATGTGCCCAGTTTCTATGTTTGTGTAGGTTTTGTGTTTATATTGATTTATTGTAATGAATACAATTAATTAGAGTTAAAATAAGGGGGTTGTTTAACCCCATCCCGAGGAATATCGAATACTCTCTGGTGAGTGTGTAAAGTTAATAGTAGTAAAGTAATTTATTAGCGAGAATGGAGTGGGTTCAACCCCGTCTGAGAAACAATGAGTACTCTGGGTTGAGTGTGTGACGTCTGAAGAGTAAGTAATTTATTAGCGAGAATGGAAAGGGTTCACCACCTCCCGAGAAATAACGAGCACTCTGGGGTTGGTGTATGACGTCTGGAAAGTAAAATTAAGCTAGTAGCGAGAATGGAGAAGACTCAACCCAACCCCGAAAAAATACCGAGTAGTATGGGAGAGTGAATGTGCCCAGTTTCTATGTTTGTGTAGGTTTTGTGTTTATATTGATTTATTGTAATGAATATAATTAATTAGAGTTAAAATAAGGGGGTTGTTTAACCCCATCCCGTGGAATATCGAATACTCTCTAGTGAGTGTGTAAAGTTAATAGGGGTAAAGTAATTTATTAGCGAGAATGGAGTGGATTGAACCCCGTCCGAGAAACAATGAGAACTTTGAGGTGAGGGTGTGACTCCCGGAGAGTAAAAGCAATTTATTAGCGAGAATGGAGAAGTTTAAACCAACCCCAAAAAATACCGAGTGGTATGTGGATTGAATGTGGCCTGCTTACCTGCTTAGCGGGAAACTAAGGGGTTGTTTACCCCACCATGAGAAATATCGCATACTGTCAACTGAGTGTGTGAAGTTTAGAGTGTAAAAGTAATTTATTAGCGAGAACGTAACGTGGGATCGACCCCGCCCCGAGGAATATCGAATAGGGGAATGGAAATAACCAGATTACTACGTACAAATGAGAGGATAGCATTTTAAAAAATCGTCTGTTTTCACATTAAAGCAACGAGTCAGAAATCGAAATGCTCAAATGCCTGAAGGTTGAAAAATAAGCGTGAAAGGCCAGGAAAAGATGTACAAAAACGCAGAGGCCGGCGATGACCTCAGTCGTTTGTCACCCCTTAATGTTTCCACATTATTATAAAAAAATCTAATATTTTAAATTTTCTTTAAAATAAAAATGGTGAAGATAAATTGGCTTTAATGCCATTTAAATTTGTCAATTAGTCAAAAACAACGATTTATTGTTATAACTGAATAAAAAATGAGATCATACTTGAACGTAGATGTTAAAACATAGCAACGAGAATAAAGAGCATGATTCTAATAAATTCTAGTAATTTTCCCTAAGAATTTTTCCCCGACAGTGGTACATGCTTTCAATAAACCTCATAACTAACAACTTTACTTTTTCTACTTTCGCTTATATCCATCGCCACTGTAAAATTGAGATTGTTCTCTTAAATTTGTAAACTCACCCAACCCAGACTAAAACCGTTTCGGAAGTCAAACCAAACTAGATGATACAACTATGCTACACCCTTATAGAATATGATAATGGCGATGATGAAGTTTCCTGTTATAGACAACAGGTTTGTAAACAATGAACTTAAACATCGCATTAATTAGCGGCATATTGGAAAACGTACTTAAAACGCTGAAGGCACTTATAATTTAAACATTTTAATTATTTATCTTATTGACGTGATTTGGACAAGAAATATTTGAATTTAGAACATTTTTTATCATGAAAGAATTTATAAATAATCGTAAATCACGCAAGCTTTAAGTTATAACAAAATAATAAGAAAACAAATGTAACGTGACACAACAAAACAGAAACTGCATAACGCTAAAATTCAACATAAAACGTCCCAACAAAAGACAACATGACAAAAGGTTAAAATTTAAATTCAATATCACACAATAAAAAAAATCTTGAAATACTTAAAAAAAATTCAATATTTATCGACACTACCGAACCGACAGCAAGCGAGTAAAACAAAGGGCAAGAAAAATTTACTCAAATTAACATGGTTTTTTTAAAAGTATACAAAAAAAGTACGTTTTTACATTAATAAAAAATCCAAATGTAGCAAATTTAACCAATCGGCCAAAATGAAACAAAAGTCCAAAGGCACTCGCTAGTATTCAAAAATAAAAACGTAAAGTAATTCTTTCAAACAGAAAGCTTAAAAACTTTAAACAATACTTTTTTCATACTATTCTACAATAATTAAAATTGTATGGTACACGCCGGGATTCGAACCCAGGACCGCATTGTGTAACTTTTGTTTATTTTCTCAAAATTATTTATGCTCACGTATATTTTGGGGTGGAGAAAACGGTTACCAACTGCATTCCTTGCAAGAATGATTTTTTTATTCTACTTTACGGCTTAGAAGTGTCACAAAATAATTAAGTTCACATCATATTTACTATATTGGTGATGATTTGAATGTTATTTATCAACAAATCAAGTTGAATCGTTTTTGACACCCGCAAAACCTCTGATTACTAATTGTGAGGAAAAACACGATTTTCAAAAATTGTTCGCTAACTAAATGCCTTGGAATTTTTTTCGAAAAACAATGTTATCAATTTTATAAAAGAAAATTTTACACTGATTAAGAATTTTATAGCCCACACGCATTGGCATAAAACTGGTGTCCGTTCAACATAAAAATAAAGAATTTCTCTTTTAATTTATGACATGTGAAGATAAAGTTTTTAATTACCAACTTATTTTACATAAAAAAATCTCAAATTAAAAGAGGTACCGTTTTTCATTTTCAACGATGTTTTCTACTGTTTTAATTACGAGCAATTTCCACTTTTAGTAGAGAATATATCGTTTATTTCTCTCAAATTAAATCGTTTGCCCGCCAAATTAACAGTTTTTTCCACCATATTAACTCATTTGAATTACAAATTAAACCTTTTTAAATTTTCAATTAATCCGTTTTAATTTCAAATAAACCCTTTTTAACTTCATGATACAGCTATTGAAATTATGTTTACGTCAAATTAACTCTTTTTAATTTGAAAATAACACTTCTTAAATCCATAGAAACCCTATTCATATTAAAATTATCCTACGTTACTTTAAATTAACCCTTTTTAACGTCAAACCAACCATTTTTAACTTTAATTAAAGTTAAGTAATCCTTTTTAATTTCAAATTAATGCTTTTTAATGTCAAACGAACCATTTTTATCTTTAACTAAATCATTTTTAATTTCAAATAAACGCTTTTTACTCATAGACTAATCTTTTCTTTAACGCATTAAAAAACAATCAGAAAAGTTTATTTGAAGGAAAAAAAGGTTAATTTGAAATTAAAAAGGGTTAATTTTAGGCAAAAAAGGATTGATTTGAAATTAAAAAGGATCTATTTTAAACCAAAAAGTTTAGGTAACAAATGATTTAATCTTCGGCGACGAAGGATTGACTTGAGATTAAGAAGAATTACTTTAAGCAAAAAAGAATTAGTTTAAAATCAAAAAGGGTTAATTTTCGGGAAAAAGGCCTCTTTTTAATTTCAAAATAACACTTCTTAAATTCATAGTAACCCTTTTTAAATTAAAATTATCCTACGTTACTTAAAATTAACCCTTTTTAACATCAAACCATCCTTTTAACTTAAATTTAATCATTTTTAATTTCAAATTAACGCTTTTTACTCATAGACTAATATTTTCTTTAACGCATTAAAAAAATCTAACAGATGGTTGGTAATATAAGCTTGTGAAGTAAAATTCCTTTATGGTTCAGATTTTTAAATGCAAAATAAACTGGAGTTGAAGAAACATAGAAAGATTAAATTTAAATAGAAACAATTACTAAAAAAATGATTCTACATTTAATTTTTTTAAATAAAAATGAATTACTTGATTTGTTCTAATTTTACCTTGAAAATTTTCAGAAATTGAGGTTTTTCAATTAGTTCAATTCAATTTCAAAAGGCTTTGTGTTGAAAAACATCTCAAATTAAAACAAAAATTTCATTTTAACTTTTTGTCTTGAACATTTGTCTTTTTTTCATAGCAACTTCTTGGCATTTTTGTTGTTTAAAAAAACGAGTAATACTTAAATAAAACGTGCTCATTTTAAATTAAAACGGATTAATTTGAAGTGAAAAAACACTTCATTTGAAAATTACAAACGTTTATTTGAATTTGTAATTAAAAATGGTTAATTTTAGACAAAAAAGAATTGATTTGAAATTAAAAAGGATCTATTTTAAACAAAAAAGATTAGGTAACAAATGATTTAATCTTAGGCAACCAAAGATTGATTTGAAATTAAGAAGGATTACTTGAAACGAAAAAGAATTACATTAAAATTAAACAGGGTGAATTTTATGGAAAAAGGATTGGCTTGAAATTAAGAAGGATTCGTTTTAAACAAAAAAGGATTAGTTTGAAATTAAAAAGGGTTAATTTGAGGCAACGAAGGATCGACTTGCAATTAAGATGAAATACTTTAAGCAAAAAAGGTTTAGTTTAACCCATTACAATTAATTAAGGTTTTCAGTTGAGATGAAAAAAGTTAATGGCACGAGCGGGATTCGAACCCACGATCTTCGGCTATATACGCCGCTGCTCTACCACTTGAGCTCTCGTGACCTCAATCCACTCGGACATCAACTTCCTATCTCAACCCCACCTTATGAGTTTTCCCTCCTTTTTGCCATTGTTGAGATAGGAAGTTGATGTCCGAGTGGATCGAGGTCACGATAGCTCAAGTGGTAGAGCAGCGGCGAATCTAGCCGAAGATCGTGGGTTCGAATCCCGCTCGTGCCATTAACTTTTTTCATCTCAACTGAAAACCTTAATTAATTGTAATGATTTAATTGGTCAAGCGGACCACGAAATTAGTGAGTTTAACATTAAAAAGGGTTAATTTTAGGCCAAAAGGATTGGCTTGAAATTAAGAAAAATCCGTTTTCAAAAAAAAGGATTAATTTGAAATTAGAAAGGGTTAATTTTAGGCAAGGAAGTATCGACTTGCAATTAAAATGGAATACCTTAAGCGAAAAAATATTAGTTTAAAATTAAAAAGGGTTACTTTTAGGGGGAAAAATTGGCTTGAAATTAAGAAGAATCCGTTTTCAAAAAAAATAGGGTTAGTTTGAAATTAAAAAAAGTTAATTTGAGGCAACGAAGGATCGACTTGCAATTAAGAAGGATTCGTTTTAAACAAAAAAGGATTAGTTTGAAATTAAAAATGGTTAATTTCAGGCAACAAAGGATCGTCTTGCAATTACAAAGGATCCCTTTTAAACAAAAAAGCATTAGTTTGAGATTAAAAACGGTTAATTTTAGTCAAAAAATGATTGTCTTGAAATTAAGAAAGATTCACGTTAAGCGAAAATGAATTAATTTGAAATTAAAAATGGTTGTTTTAAAGAAAAAGAGTTTTATTTAATTTATCCACAACAAACAACTAACTTTTACAAAATAACAGAATCCAATCTGGAACCTCTGCCTTAAGCACATGTTAAATCAAAGACCAGACTAATCACAGAAACTCCAAAACAAAACAGAAAGAGAGAAATGACAAAAATAAAAGCACAAATCACAACTAAGCACAATCACTGCATTTGGCAAAACTAAAAAGCTCAAGATTAAACTACAAATTTTTCACCCTGTAAACGTAAACAAAATATATTCATATTCATGTTTTTATAACAGAAAATTATGAGGTTTCTTCTTGTTTGTTTTTAATCTGAATATTTTCCTAGTGTAATTGTAAAAATGAAGTATCATGACCTAGTACTTATTTGCATCCACACCGCGGTTTTTCTCGCTCTCTTTCTACATACTTTATCCTAAATAATTTTTACAGTCCATTTACACTCGCGAGGGTTTTTTTGCCCCCTACCGAGTTGTAAGTAAACCCGACCTCCTCCCACCGAAGCAATTACTTGTGAGTACTGTTTTCGCCATTGCGACCAGACCAAGGTTAAATTAATGTTAATTTAACTGTTCTATCGTATAATCTAACAATTCTAACGCATCCTCTCTTCCTCCCTAATACAAAACATTGAATTCTGTTTGTTGAGTTGATACTGTAAACAGCTCTTGTCTAATTTGAATTTAAAGGGTTATCACTATTTGTAGAGGTGTATCCGGATTTTACATGAATTATTAATGAATTCGTGTTTTTTTAATTTAACATAATTCAAGTAATTTAGTTCATAGGTCGGTTTCGTATAGAATAAAAATGATTGTAAAGTAAATGAGTTTTTTTTGTTTCATAGATCTTGACTGACGTCTTGATCATGCTATTGTTTCCGACTGCACTCAACACGATCGTTCAATTGCAGTTCAGCGGCTTGCATCGTGATTCGGGAATTAACATGCTCGTACGTATATGATAACGTGGACGTCAATGCGCTAATGAGGATCGTAGCACAATAACACGGAACGACGTTCTTGTTCTCACGTAATTAATGCTAACAGCTGCCACTAATTACGAGAACGGGCTTTCACGCATATCCGAATTGCCGAATCGTAAATATAGCCAGTTGTTGCGCTCCAATTTAAAAAAAATTGTACATTTTTGCAAAACATTTGAGAACGTACATCTATGCCAGATTATCGACGTTACCGTAAAAGAGTTAATTTTTTAAACAAACTTTGGTCAGAATAATTTTTATTATTTTTTAAGTCGTAGAGATGATTAGTTGGTCTCTCGGGGGCAAAAGTCACAATAGCTCAAGAGGTAGAAGAGCCGGTGTATCCGGAGGTCGTGAGTTCGAAACCCCGCTCGTCACACTATTATTTAACTCAACCATACTTAGCATAAAAAATAATAAATCAATTAAAATAATTATTTTGGATAATGGAAACAACTAAACCATTACAGGGTGTCCTTTTTACATAGCCCGGCTGAATTTTTCTCGAGCCAATGATGTTATCAAAAATACAATATTAATCTTTTTTAGCCTAGTTTCAATTTTTTATCTTTTTTTAGGAGAAAATTTTTACAGGGTAACTCGGGCCCAGTTCAATTAAAAAATTTCAACTACAACATTCCGAAAATTGCACATGATCCATTGTTTCTTTTCTTCCTGGTAATATCTGGATAAACGTTTTTTCTGTACTGCATGACGAGTCAGCAGTCCTACTTTTATCCTAGACCTGTTCTAAGATCTTGAAATTTGCATTGGTTCTTTCATGAATCTTTTTGCATTTCTCTATCCCGGAATACAGTCCATTTGAACATAGGATTTGTTCATAATCTATTGATTTTTGGATATATTTTTTTGGCAAATCGGTATGTCCCAAAAGGATTCAGGGCAAATAAGTCATCATCGAACTTTCCTTGTTCAAATTACCGTTGCCCCTCGTACAAGAGTAATCTGGTTGTTTCCAATGTCTGACAGGGTAATGCTACGATGCCAAACGGCTCTGAAATTTACTCGATGAGAAAGTTGCGCGTACTTGCCGTACTGTCAGTACTACCTAGCATTTCGATCTGCCTGGCACGGTGTTCAATAGCCAAAATTTCTACTTGAAATAAGTGGCACATTGGCCGTGTTCGGTCTTAAAATATCATATATAATTGGCATTAATCTCGTTTTTTCCAGTCTGCTCTATCGGGTATTTTCTTATAAAAGCTGGGTTTTTGGTATCATGGTATCAACAGGCCAATCCCCAAACTCTCGTCCTGTACTTTGCTCCCTCCTGTACAGAGTGCCATTTCTGATGGCCCGGCTGAATTTCACTTGAAGGAATGACCCTATAAAAAAAAATGCGTTTAATATTTTTAGTCTAGTTTTACCTTTTTGGAGAAAAATTATACAGAGTACAATTAATTAAGGTTTTTAAGTTGAGATAAAAAAGTGAGTGTCACGAGTGGGATTCGAACCCACGACCTTCGGCTTGATACGCCGCTACTCTACCACTTGAGCTATCGTGACTTAGATCAACTCGGGCACTAACTTCCCATCTCAACCCCACCTTTTGAATTTTCCCTCCTTTTTGCCATTTTTCAAAAGGGAGAAACTTCATTTTAACTTATTAAATTCACTAGTTTTTGTGGTCAGCTTGACCAATTAATATCTTTCAATTAATTAAAAGATCGCCGAGAATCAAATGGATTATACGACATTTGAGAAATGGCAAAAAGAAGGGAAAATTCAAAAGGTGCGGTTGAGATGGGAAGTTAGTGCCCGAGGGGATCGAAGTCACGATAGCTCAAGTGGTAGAGCAGCGGCGTATCAAGCCGAAGGTCGTGGGTTCGAATCCCGTTTGTGACACTCACTTTTTTATCTCAACTTAAAACCTTAATTAATTGTTTGATATTTATCGGTCACGCGGACCACGAAAAATAGTGATTGTAAAATACGATTAAACAACTTCATTGATAAAATAAAATACAGAGTACCTCAGACCCAGTGTAACTACAAAATTTCAAATACGACCGTACATATTCTGATACACCATTTTAAAGGATTTTTTACGCTGAAAACCATGGTACAATGGGATTTTAATTTGTCAAAAATGACAATGTTATGGCAAAAAGTTTGGAAAAAAAAACCACTCATTTAGTTTGCTATTTATTAATTACATTTAAAGTTCGAACTGCCTGCCTTGCTATTTGCAGATAATATATTTATGAAGATTTGCACTTTTTAACTTCTCTTCACCGGTGATCAGAGCTATAGATTCCGGGGGATGGATTGACAAGCATTTTCGATCATTTGCCGCAATTTTTCAACCGCGTTTGCTGGTCGTTGAAATGGCCCCAAAGAACTCCAGTAAAGTGGAATTAAATCTGGTGATCTAGGAGACCAAAAGACCGGGCCTTGAGGTACCATCTATCCCATATTATATACGGAAGAACATTTTGTTCAGCCTCCCGAATCGACATTTGTGCAAGAAAAATTAGACGCCTGACATAATCTGAGCCCGAAGTCCCCGAATTTTATTTTTTGAACAACATAGAACACTTCCAAGATTTCAAATCAAGAGAGAGGAATTCGAATTTTCGCGAACATACAGCAAAATATTCAGCTTCTCGTCGAAATTTCCGGTTTCTTGGTGGTGGAACAGCAACTGATCCGTATCTCCTGGTATTGCGAGCAAAACGAATTTTCTAGTGTACTCTGGGCCCATCAGAAAATTTCTGGGAGTACAACTCCACTGCACTACGCGCAATACCACCACGATCAATAAAGCAGTCGTACATAACAACTAGCAGTTGATCGGAAAAATCTGCTCTTCTGTTCATTTTGAATGGGATTCTGAATGTAACGAACAGGTAGTATTACAAAATTTATTTACTTCCACAAACGAAAGTTTTATCAAACTTTTTGCCATAACTTTGTCGTTTTTTGACCAATTAAAATCCCGCTCGTCACATTTTTTTATCTCAATCAAGTCCTTACATAGAAAGAATAAGTAATTGAGAGAAGTAACTTGATCAATTGACCACTAAAACGAAAATGGATTGATATGTAGAAACGCTCCAAACTGCTAATCATTTAGCACGTATTGAACACAATTCATTGAAAATGTCGCATATGTGCCTAGCAGATGTAATATCGAGTCAATGGCTGTCGTCGTAACTTCTGTTCATCAAAATAAGTACGTTTAACATGCAAAAATATATTGATTTAAAACACCTGTAGATTTTTACCATCAATCCTTTTACTACTCACCCGGCTATGCTAAATAAATCAAAATTCCGCCGCATTCTCTCCTGCCTCGCAACAATAGCTTTTACCAAAAGGACGGGACTTTAATTTTTTTTCCACCCACGGAGATGATTCACGAGCCGAGTTAATGAACGCGCCTAAGCCCCTCCACCTGAGAAAATTAATATATACAACGGTATCACGCGGAATTATTTTCATTAAGTATTAATTGAAATTTAGGGACGGCAATGTTGTTAATTAATAAACGTTGTGTAGAGGTTTTGGAGGTATTTTTGCACTTAAATCAAATGTCGCTGTTATGGTGCACAATGAGAATAAATTTAATTTCCAACGCAAGTACCACTTTGGAATGAATTACTGGCTATTACAAACTGAATCACTTTACGGCCCTCTTAATTATTTATTCATTTATCGGAGTAAATAATTTTTATCGGTCGAAGATATTTTAATGACTGTCACTTGTGAAAAAAGTATTATGCAGGGTGTTACAGGTTTAAATGTCCATAGTTCTACGGTGGATTCAATAAACAAAACGGAATTCAGTGCTACCAGAACGAGGTTTCTTTTTTGTCTCTTTCCTGAAATATAAACATTTTTGTAACATTAGATTTTTGTACATAAAATCGTAATTTCTCAACTTACAATATATATTAAAATTATATAATAAATAATAATAATAAATATTATATTAAAATACAAATTTGACCTTTATTTCACGAACTACATTAAATTTTCCACAAGACAACATTTTCGTTCAAAAATTTGCACTTTCGAATAATCAGTATACGCTCAAATAATAACAAAAGCTAAAAACCTGGAAATATAGATTAGACCTAATTATGAAATTCACTTTTTGACCTTTCCAATTCATTCCAATTTCCTTTATGTATTATATGATTTTATTATATTCGAGTTTTTGTCGCTTTACGATTACTTCCCCTCTGGTTTTTTTTTCTTATTTTTGTTATGTGCTAGCATATAGCGAATAATGTTAAAAGCTCGCTTTATCCCTTTTTCTCTTTATTACCATTTCTACATTATTATTAATTTTTTTCTTTTATTCTTTTTCTTTTAACAACGACCTCCGGCACACGTATTGTAATCCATGCCTGCACTATGTTTTGTAAATAATCATACAGTTATATTCATGGAAAAAAAGCATTAAAAAGTGCTTTTTCAATTGTGGCTCCTGCAATGACTTTTCCATAAAATTTTTCTCAGATTTCACCTAAATTGCCTTATTTTATAAGTATACCATGGACATATTCACTTTTATATTTTTTAGAACTTTTCTTACTGAAGAATACTTGGAAGGTTGAAATACGTGATATCAAACCCGAGGGGAGTAGATAGATAAAAACATCGTAAATGACATATTTTTAATGAAAATATTTATTAGTTGGAAACAAAAATCAGATCCATTCTTTTCATAAAGTGTACGTAATCAAAGAAAAATTTAGAAGGAATTAAGACTCTTCCTACTTTAGCAAATGCTAAATTGGCATAAAAATGAGTTAAACTCTAAAAACACGTTCTAATGATCTTTTATAATTAATACCTAAATTTAATACAGCATCTTTTGTAAAATATATTACTTGATATAGTAATGAAGTTACATCAATTTCTTAAAAGTTTTATCACCGCTCCATTCCAACAGCTCGGATAATTTTGCATAAAGCGTGTAAAACTACAAATTACAAAGTCTTAAAGAAAGAAAAAAAGCTTCAAAACAAGAGTATAACCAAAATTTTGAACAATATTGCAATTTATGTGTTTCTTAGTGGCCTGTTGTTTCATATGTTGTTTTTTATTTTTTTCCTTTTTACTAGGGTTCGCAACAGCAGAGGTTATATAAACCCTCGGGTGCCGGTGTTTTTGAAAAAAAAGCCCATTTGTAAGTATGTCGGGTCCGAATGTACGGCCGCTGAATTCGAACCCGGGATCTTTACCTTACAATGATGAGCGCCGTGTCAACGCCTAAACAGTTGCGGCCACCGACGCCTCCTGTTATTTGTTATTATTATATAAAATGTAAATATTTAAATAATACACACATGTATTTATTCTCATACATTTGTACATACTTCTCTTTGTGAGGAAACAGGGAACCCAATATTCGGCCCGCTCGCCCGAGTATGATTTTTATGACAGAGCTTAGGCTTACTCGCTTCATATAAGGGGCCAAAGCGCAGCACTCTTCGATTAGATGTGACACACTTCGGAACCCTTATCAAAAAACTGAATAACTGCGCGGGTTTTGGCCCTAAAACAAGGTGTCCGAGGGTCAGCCAGATATGACCGATCATCAATCGGGTTAGCTCGATTATCTTTACTACATGACATATACAACATGGACCAACCAAACAATTTCAGATCTTATACTTCAAAGAAACAGTTCTTTGAAAATTTGCGGAGTAAAAGGTTGCGAAATGTGTCACATCTACTCGAATAGTGTGTGCCTTGGCCCCTTACAGGGAGCGAGTAGGCAAAAGCTGTGGTATAAAGAGGCCTCGGGCGAGCGGGCCAGATGTTGGGTCACCTGTCTCACCACAAACAGTAGTTGTATGTATCGTTTTAATTATAATACAAACAGATATTTTTTTGAAAGGAAAGAAAATCTGTCTCGTACAACTATAAATAGAAAGCTAGAATATGGTGTCAAAATCCATATGGAAGAGGATAAATATAATAATGTCCTTACGAAACAAATAATAAGAGGTTGTCTTAAAGATGACGTTCTGTCACAGCTACGGTGGGTACATGGGTGGTACAATGTGGTTAAGGCTCGGGCCTAAGAAAGGGGTACTTCGTGTCCTCATCACGTCTCCCTCTCACTACAGGTTCTCTGTGACCCCTCCAAACCCTTGTCTACAAGGGGGGTGTCCGGGCGCAAAATAATGGTGTAGTCCTGAGGGCATGGCAGCCTCTCTAAAGCACAAGCTGTACTCTTGTCGGCCTCGGGTCGCCATGGGGGGGGGTGACTTATCAGAGGCACACGTGGGTTAGGGTACCAGACCTTGTCTGCATAGACGGGGGAGGGTGCATAACTATCTGTACTACGGGATAACAGAAATGCTCCAAGGTTCAGCCCCTGTTACAATGGGAATGGACTCGTAGTTGGCCGTGGTGAGACCCCTGGCGGGTACTTAGAGAAGAGGCTGTCTTCTATCTGTGACCTTCGCACGAAACTTGCGCATGACCACCGTTCCTCACGGGATACGGCAGCGTATCGGTTGCTCCTATTTGAGTATGCTTTGGACGTAGGTGTAGGCTGAGCTCGATTGGAGGCCTTTACCGTAGGCGGTCTTCTCTAGGGGTGGTAAGCAATTCAACTTTAAGCAATACCACGGCCGGAGAGGATCCGGTAGTTTCTACGCTGGGAAGCCCAAATACTCTGGGAGATAGAGTGGCCTACTTCTCTATCTAGGGAGCGCGCGGGAGATCAGGCTGATATTTCGGCTTAGGTTGCTCTATGCGCGCGGCATACGGTTCGATGCTTAATGTGGACCCGACCACTCGGAATGGGAAAGCAGGGAGCGAGGTCCCTCGGGGCTGAGCTGCCTCTACACCAACGCTGCGGCAGTAACACCCTTCTGTCGTATGCGGAGGTGCGTCCGCTCTCATCTTGAGATTCAAAAAGTCCGATAAGGCCGAATAGGCTACGTGCGGACGTTAATGAACCTCATTGTCCTTTTTAGGACGACCGAGTATACGGGAAAGCAATGTCACAGCTATTGTAGTCTTAATCAGGTTGTACACAGCTGAATTTAGACATATGGTAACTGGAGAATCGGTGGTTTGGTGGAAATTATAGCTGAGGTCAATCAGAAACGAGAACGACTACTGCCCTAAAGTGCAAGTACAATCCCTAAAGTACCCCAAAGCACAATCAACCACCCTGTCTTCGTGCAGATCAGCGGTAAAGAAGTAAGGGTTCTCCGAAAAGCTCTGATAAAGGGGCTGACAACTGAGCCCCTATATTTGTCATAAATCTGCATAACTATGTTTATTTTACCTGTTTTTCACAAGGACAAAATTAATAAAGTTTAGTAAGAATTCTGTAAGAGCTTGCAGCAACAGTGGGCATTGAGGTCCGAAAAACTGCTGAGAGTTAAGAGCACGACTGAACGATAGCCCTAGAGTGAAACAAAAGGAATGCAAATCTAATTGAGGATCGGTCATACTCGTCTGACACAAAAACACGCTGTAGGGCCAAAATCCGTGCAGGTGTCTCGGTAGAAAAAGCTCATTGTGACATATCTGATCGTTTGCCTTGGTCCCTTATGGGGAGCGAGTAGGCATGAGATCCGCTTACTTTACCTTTATGTTAAAAAATTGTTTTATTTTTCTGGCTAATTTCGAATGTTGATTCGTGATTTTTATCTGCCCTCCAATATCGATTTTTGCATTCATAAATAAAAGAAAAATTATAATGTCGTCCTTGATATTTTTCTTTCCCTCCGAGGTATTATAATTATAATTAAAAATTCGTTATTCATGATGGGCGTTGATTTTAATTTGTATAATGATAATAGGAGAAGGGGGTGAACTGATTAAAAGCCCAATATTTACAGGGGGGCTTTTAACAAATTTGTTTACTCAGGGCTCTTGTGTTTTTCCTTTTCTTAGGCATTCAATCTTCCCAAAGTAGAAAGTTGGAATCGCACGGCCAACTCCTTAATAACACACGTCTAATTCGAATGGCTAAGTTTTTCCATTGTAAATCCCGTCTTGGGCATTAGCGTGGGCCCCTTGTCAGGGTCAGAAAAAAAATCAACCCGTTCCGATGAAATCGCCGGATTTCTTCCAGAGATAAATATGCGATTGGAGGAAAAGTACTTCGGCCCACCCCTATTAGGTCCTTTGAATTCACGTCAAACATATTTCACTACCCCGACGTCGGTATGAGGCCGAACCGGCTTCTTTTATAACTCACATGAACGGCTCTTTACAATCGGACCGACTTTCCGTTCCCATATTTTACCCTATGGCTAATATAAGTAAAATATATTTTACCTAAGATATCTAGTTTAGACAAGGGAAATGTATAGTTTTAATAATTCAAACTGAACCAATATGAAATCCACCCTCTTCCAGGATATTAATCCATAAAAGCCACCAATAAATCCATTTCTGTTGAATGACCTGATTGACCTTATTAATTATTTCAATTAATTATTCTTTTTATATAAGGTCTTGGTTGAGATGAATAAGTTAATGTGTACCTTCGGCTACGTGGGTTCGAATCCCCCTCGTGACAATAACTTTTCATCTCTACCAAAACCTTACATAAAAAGAATAACTTACAACCAATAAATGTATACTACTGTAGAATTGCACAAATAATATAAATTTAGTAGAAATATCTTTACTACTACTTTTAGTCACTTTACCCTGTATTGACAATGATAAAATTGTTTTTAAATTAATCGTTCATATTTATAGATATGTAAGGAGGATTTGAACATGAAAAATCTTGTTAATTAATGAAAAAAGAATGTTGTAAGTTGAAAGTTTTACAGTAAATATTCTCTCGCCCTCTTTCTCTCTCTCTCTCTCTCTCTCTCTCTCTCTCTCTCTCTCTCCCTTTCTCTTTCTCCCACCATAAAATTGAATACGAATTAACAAACTACTTGGAAGTAATTTGTTAATAGTAGTAATAATTTAATAGTAATAGTAATAATTTAATATGTAATAATAAAAACGTAAGGTTTACGGTTTTTACAGTAAAAAAATTACTTTATATTATTTTTTCGATAATATTTTTTAAATTTTACAGTAAATCTCTCTCTTTCTATATCTCTCTCTCTCTCTCTCTCTCTCTCTCTCTCTCTCTCCCTCTTTCTCCCTCTACAGAACTGAATAAGGGTTAAAAACTTACAAAACTATTTGGAAGTAAAATAAGTAAGAATAAAAATGTAAGTTTTACAGTTTTTATAGTAAAAACATTTATTTTATTTTTTCGATAATTTTTTAATTTTACAGTAAAGTTCTCTCTCTCTCCTCCCTCACTCTCTCTCCCTCTGTCTCTCTCTCTGTCTCTGTCTCTCTCTCTCTCTCTTTCTCCATAAAATTGAATAGGGGTTAAAAACTTAAAAAACTACTAGGAAGAAAATAAATAACAATAAAAATGTAAGGTTTATTGTTTTTAAAGTGAAAAGAATTATTTTATTTTTTACATAATTTTTTTTAAATTTTACAGTAAATCTCTCTTTCTCACTCTTTCTCTCTCTCTCTCTCTCTTTCTCTCTCTCCCTTTCTTTAACCACAAAATTTAATACGGTTTAAAAACTTACAAAACTATTTGGAAGTAACATAAGAAACAATAAAAATTACAAGGTTTACGGTTTTTACAGTAAAAAAAATTAATTTATTTTATTTTTTCGATAATATTTTTTAAATTTTACAGTAAATCTCTCTCTTTCTATATATCTCTCTCTCTCCCTGTCTCTCCCTCTCTCTCTCCCTCTTTCTCTCTCCACAGTATTGAATAACAGTTAAAAACGTACAAAACTATTTGGAAGTAACAATAAAAATGTAAGGTTTACGGTTTTTACAGTAAAAAAAACTAATTTATTTTATTTTTTCGATAATATTTTTTAAATTTTACAGTAAATCCCTTCCTTTCTATATATATCTCTATCTCTCCCGTCTATCTCTCTCGCTTTCTCCCTCTACAAAATTGAATACGGAATAAAAACTTACAAAACTACTTGGATGTAAAATATATAAAAATAAAAATGTAAGTTTACGGTTTTTATAGGAAAAAAATTATTTTATATTATTTTATTTTTTCGATCATTTTTTTTTAAATTTTACAGTCAATGTATCTTTCTCTCGCTTTCTCTCTCCCTCTCTCTCTCTCTCTCTCTCTCTCTCTCTCTCTCTCTCTCTCTCTCTCTCTCCCCCACAAAATTACACATACGTTAAAATCTAACAAAACTACTAGGAAGTAAAAAATAGAGTTTTTTTTATTTACATGTCGTTTTTATAATATTTAATTTTTTTTATTTTTAGCAGTATTGAAATTTACACCCATCACCAACAATTAATTAGTTTTCAATTTATACGCTATTTTGAGATAATTATTGATTTAGATAATTTTTCATTTGCCAGAGTTTGCATAGTCAAAGAACGGACAAAAAGACTAAGGAGTACCAAAGACTTTTAGGTTTTTAACCATGTGCCCGTGGCCAATGAAAAACCATATTAAATCTTTAATTATGTAAAAATTTAAAAACGTAATAACACGTTGTTCGTAAATGTAAATCCCAAACGTCCCAAAAAATCCCAAAAAATTAAAAAAGTGAAACAGAACAAAAACCACATGCAAATGTTTTTTTCCTAAGGAATTCAAAATAAAAAAAGACAAACTATTCTCTTACTATACCTCTGTCAAAAACAATTATAACATCTTAAAGGTCATTAAAAACAATTTATTGCAGTCCTGGAACTGTATTTTTTCTTCGATACAAGCCAATGCTATTATCTATCATTTAGATCCAAAATCTCTTATATTTGCATTTAGGATATTATATTGATTAATAACCAACTTTTATTCCATTACAAGTAACAAACCTTCTGTACCACAACAAGAACTTTGAGAAAGTTCTTGATCAGACCTTGCCCTGCATATCCTATGTATTTCAAATTTGGCGAAGTAGCTTTCGACCCTCAATCAGTTCTGTCATTGTCTCTTAGTTCGCTCTTATATTCTCTCATAATTTGATATGTTTTGTTCATGGGAGACACTGAGGAGGTTGGAAATAATTTTAAACGTGAAATGAATTGTTTTTTACTACAGATTTGAAGTTTTTTAACAGTTTATATCTTACTGTTAAATCCTTACAAAAATGGATTCAGGTCCTCCGTACACTCTGTCAAACTTGATACTTTTGGCTTACATCCCTCTACAATCCAGTCTTTTTTCCTCATTTGTGCCTGGAACGTATGGAATTTCCTTTCTCTTTTTATCCGCCAAGTCCATCCATGTTAAACGCTTCCTTTGATTACTTCTTCCATTTAAGGTTTTTACTTTATACAATATTTAGATATTTTTTAAATTAAAAATCTTCTTATCAACTTTATCAGGCATGAATCTCTGTACGTTGTATTAATGGAGATTATTAAGGATGGGGATAATTAAGTAATTGAGGAGAATTTACGCCCCAGTACAATGTTGTCGTTTCATTAAATCAATTTATTCATTCTATTTTGGAAATCATCCGTTTTAACTGCTTCTAAGTTTATTTTCAGTAGCAACCCTCTTACACTTTCCTTATTCCTTCTTGTAACTACCACTTTCATTTGTGGCCTTAATATTTAATACATGATAAGATGTAATGGTAGGATAAAACCCGATACTTCTACTAGTCTAACTCTATTTATAAATAATTAATAAATAATTTTATTCCTACAACAAAATAAAACGTTAAAAAATAATCTGTGAGTGGTCGATATAAATTAATACCGAAACTTACTAATAGAAAATAAAGTAAATCAATTAATTAATTAAGGTTTTTAGTTGAGATAAAAAAGTCAGTGTCAAGATAGGGATTCGAACTCACGATCTTCGGCTTGATACGCCGCTACTCTACCACTTGAGCTATCGCGACTTCGATCCACTCGTACACTGACTTCCCATCACAACTCCACCTTTTGAATTTTCCCTACTTTTTGCCATATTTCAAATGTCGTGTATCTTTTTGATTCTCGGCGACAAATGATTGACCACGGAGAGCTTTAGTGAAAATATACTTCATTTTACCTTATTAAATTCACTAGTCTTCCTGGTCCTCTTGACCAATTAATCTGTTTCAAATAATTAAGGATTTTAGTTGAGATAAAAATGGCTCGAATCCCGCTCGTGACACTGACTTTTCTATCTCAACTAAAAATCTTAATTAATTAATTGATATTATTTATTTTTTAAATTAGTACGTTTCGGTATTAATTTATATCGACCACTCACAGATTATTTTTTAATGTTTTATTTTGTTGTAGGTATAAAATTATTTATTAAATGTAATTAAATTAAGTGGTTTTCTTATACTTTTTATTGTTCAAAAATATTCCTTTTTTTTCTCTAAGAAGTTTTGTGTTCAATCAAACTTTTTGTTCGCTTTCATATTATGTAAACTTTATAGAAGAAAGAAAAGCAATTAAGCGAATAGGAGAAAAGGGTTAGTGTTACGTAAAAAGCTAATTTCGCCCTTGTAAATTTTGCAACTTTATTTTCATACAAAGCCTTGAATATCAATATCACAAGTATAAATTAAATATTTACTTATCCAGAGTTAACAGAAAATTGTTAATGTAATGTCGTCAATGTAAAAAAATTGGTTTGACTTTTTCTTATCCTATAATGGTAAAAAAGTTCTGGAAAAAAAGGACTGGAGCATTCACATTGAGTGGATCGAAGTCAGGATAGCTCAAGTGGTTAAAGCAGCGATCTATTCAGCCGAAGATCGTGGGTTCGAATCCCTTTCGTGACACTGACTTTTTCACTTCAAACTAAACCTTGCATAAAAAAGGTTAATTAATTGAATAAATCACTATATTTCAATTGTATTTTAAACAGCAACTTGTCAGGATATAAGCCGCGTCCCACAAGGGTGCATTTTTGGTCCCATTCTAATAATATCATCACCACCAGAAATTTTGTCTTCTAACTCGAATCCTATCAACGCTACCTCCAACACCATCAGCTTACCAAATATCGGCGCAAATTTTAAGGATTGAATGAAGAAAAATGAATTCACATTGAAAAAATCGTCTTGCTGTATCACTGATCCTACTTATGTCCATTCGAGTCAAATACTTAGGACTATAACTAGCCAGTAGACTGAGGTGAAATCACCAAACCAGACAATTGCGAAAACTAGGACCAATATCATGATCATCAAACACTAAACTATGCGAGATTTTACTGCGACCACTTTGGACATAGGGATTTTAACTGTGAGGGTCTGCCAAGCCATGCAACAGAGCAACCAATCCTTCAATCCAAAGTCCTTAGACTCAAAGCTTCTTACTACTTCATTGACCTCACTATCCACAACCTCTCGATAAATTCTAACCCTACTCGAGGTCTTTCTACACATGCCCATCCCTAGAACCCGCCGCGACGGCTTAATCGGCGATGACCTCGAGACCTCTTCGTTCCTTAATCATCAGAGTTAGTACTGTGACCGTGTGAAAATAGGTAGGCTAAAATAAAAAATAAAAATAGATTCGATTAAATATTGCACACTAGCACGTGTTTTAATTGCCATTTATGACAATTTTGTTAACGATTCAATAACATTTAGGTCATTTTTAATGTGTTTTTTAAAAATATTATTTTTTTGATAAAAGCAGCAGGATGGTTTGAACACGGTCCAATCCTAATTTTCATGTTTGAAATTACTATTCCGTGATATTTTAATTACTCTGTGATCAAATATTCCTTCAGGTAAGACTGTCCGCAGGGTCTCGCTTTGTAACCGGTTGGCGGGGTAATACAACATCCCAGGCCCCTTCGATACAATATATAAGATTTGGCAGAATTCCCATTTACCTCTCGTTCCCCTTTTGTCGCAGATGAGTTTTTACCGAATACCTGCGGGAGGATTACATCGTCGTATATTTTATCAAGTGTTATTGAACGCCGCTCCTGTCAGCCGTGTTGTTTTGTCTGCGGAAGCGGCGGGGAGTTCAACCCCTTTTGGCAATACAGGGTGGATCATTGCTGAAATATAACAATGCCGTGGGATTTTTCTCCCCGGCCAGGTATATACACTGTTCCTGCCTGAGACTGAAAATCAAGACACGAGAAGACTAGAGATATAAAGAAAATGATATTAAATTTGTAATAAGGAAGAACATGAATATATACCATTTCACTTCCTTGCCTTTCAATTTTAAAGTAATATTTCATTCATCAATTATGTAATAAATATAATTATTTTGTTACAACCATTTACTTTGATGGCGTACCGCAATTTTCTTGGCAACTCCTGATCAATTAACAACCATTATCCTGCAGAATTACATCGAAAATTGGTACCTAAGCCACATTTTACTAATTTAAAGACTAGAAGATAATCTTACTGACTAGCTACATTATATTGTTACAAATTTGGGTAAAATAGCAGGGTTCTCTGCTGAGCTCAAAATTGTTTTCCTTGTTTATTAATGACTTAGAGGAACCTAACTAAATCAATAATAATCATTAAGAATGCAGACAGATTTTTGAAAAATGATGTATTTTGGTATACAGAAAAGAAAATAGAAATGATAAATACTTGTAATTTGAATTGTCTTAAAAAAAATTGTTTTTTTTTTTTTTTATTCAAAGTTAGGACTTCAAAAAGAAAAGTTCCCAAAACACATTTTCTTTTGCCCTTGTACCTTTGTGATCTTAGTTAGCAATATTTAATTATGTTAGAAAGGCAATTAGATAATTCTGAACGCTATTCTTGGTACGATATCATGATTGCTCCGTTTTATAAGAAAGCTATTGGTGAATAGATGCCCTCCTTTCGCGCTAATAAATTACTTTTTCAGATATAACACTTTTAGCCCAGACTGCTTTATATTTCTATGCACTGGTTGCAACTGTCCATTCGCGCTAATAAATTACTTTCACCAAGCTTCACACCCCCACTGTAAAATACTCTACAATCTTGTTCATTTAAACAATTCAATCTCGCTAATAAATTTATTTCTTCAGACATCACACTCTCAACTCATGAGTTGACTCTCCAATCGATCTAATAAATTATTTAATACTTTTTAAAAGGATAGTTCTTACTCACAGTAAGTTGTTTTGCAACGATCCGGATTTCGAGCCTTTTAGCTCATCATCAGCTTGAAGGACTTCTACAACCACGTCTCTCGACATGAATTGCCAAAGTGAACCCGCTGATACCTCCGCCAACGCGACGTTCCAATTATCAGCTGATTTTTTTCAATGACGCTCAATTTGAACGTGCGAAACGCGGAAATTATAACGCAAATAAATATTAGAACCGATAGAATATTAGGGACCGCGGTAGCCGAGTGGTTAGCATGAGAGACTCTCACGCCGCGGTCGTGGGTTCGATTCCCACCGTCGCCTCTGGCCCTTTTTTCCCAATAACCCCAAATTTGAACACACAAGAATTCGTACTATGGCTAAATATGCAAGATCATAAGGCAAAAAAAAACTTAATATTACTATAAATTACTATAAAAATAATAATTAGATTAATTATTTGGATGTTTGATATTATTTATGTACATATTTAAAATGGGAGGTAGATCAAAATCTGTTATATTATTAATGCATTTATCACCATGTTCAATTTTACATTTTTTAATTTCAAATTTCTCAAACCAATCTAGTTCTTTCCCTTTGTTGAAACTATGTAACACTCTTGTATTTAGATTTGAATTGAAATTGTGTTTTGTTTCTTTTAGATGGTCCTTAAATTCCGAAAATTTGCTCAATTTAAGCAAGTGTTCTTTTATTCTTGTTTTTATTTCTCTACCGCTTTGTCCTATATATTTAATATCACAATCATTACAATTGAGTTGGTAAACCCCAGTTTTTGCCAAGTTGTCTACTTTGTCTTTAGGTTTTGAGAGGATGTTTTTAAGTGAACCCGTACTTCTAAAAGCTATTCTAAAACCTTCTTGTTTAAAAATTTTACTAACTTTTTCCGATAATTCACCAATGTATGGCAAACAACGGAAACCTACTGATTCAATTGTGGTGGGGTGACTGAGTCCTATTGTTGATTCGTTTAAAGTTAATTTTTTTATTCTTTTAACTAGCAACTTATCAATAAATATTTCTTGATACCCGTTCTTTTTTGCTAAGACTTTAATAGTTTTTAATTCTTTTTTATAGTTATCAGGTGTTAGCGGAAGTTTTAACACCCGGTCTATGAGATGAAAGACCACGAAAACTAGTGAATCTAATAAATTAACTTTTTTTCAGAATCACACTTTTAACCCAGACTAGTCTATACTCCTCAAGACCGCTTTAAAAATTCCATTCACGCTAATAAATTATTTTCATTCTCCACGTGTCACACTCCATCACAAAAATACTCGATATTCTTTGATGTGGTTTAGACCCTTCTTTTACTCTAATAAATAACTATTTTCGATTATCCTTTTAGCCAAGACTAGTCTATATTTTTATGCACAGGTTTAAATCTTCCATTTGTGTAGAAAATTAATTTTATTCTCCAAGCATGACAAATTCACTCTAACACATTTTATATTCGTCAATACAGCTTTAAATGGTCTTTTCGCGCTAATAATTCACTTCTTCAATGATCTCACTTTTACCGCAGCCAATATTTTATTACTTTTCACAGGATTAAATCCTCCATTGGCTCTTCATTCAGACATCACATTTTTACCCCAAAGTCCTCAATATAGTCGAGAGTGGTTTAAAGCCATCATTCGTACTAATAAATTACTTTCTTAGAAATGCATTCCATGCATCATTCTCTTACCTTGAAATACTCTATATTTGCCGGTTTTTAAACAATCCATTCACGCTAATAAATTATTTCGTCATTTATCATCCTCGGGAAGGGTTGAAAGGATTTATAACCCCCAGGTTTAGGTATAATTTATAATTCCATTTTATCCTGTTTTAAACCTCAGTTTTACAAAGAAAGCGGTGTTAATTACGCATTACATAAGTGTTTGCGTGTTATGATGAGATAGAACATGAAATAAAGAGGCGTTGTCAAACAAATCGTCGGGAACTTTTCACCCTGGCCTTCCATGTCGTTTATTTAATTAATGAAGTCTGTCATAATGCCCCTTAGAGGACTGGCCGTTTTGGAAAAGAACAATCCCCAAAAGAGGCCTAATTAAAAGAAAGTTTAAAAAAAACAAATTCGGCAGTTAAAAAAAACAACAAAGTGTAGACTGGATTATAAAAGAGAGGGCGGAAATTGAAAACAATATCTCAGAGAGGAATTTGGGTGGAAAATACAAAAACCGGCCGAGTGGGTGGAGGAAAAACTCCAGCTTTATCTGAAATAGCCTATTCGGTTTTTAAGATTTAATTTATATTTATCGTTTTTTTAAACAAATATATCTGCTTGTTAGTATGCGCAAAAACCAATTTTCCAAAATGTATGTGCTTATTTTCTCGTTGAAAAGCTAATTTCCTACTGAAAATCCAATACTGAGAAAATAAACGATATTGAATAATAGATTGTAAAAGGGTATTATTTTATAATAAAGATTATTTTAATGTTTAAAAATTATCGTATAATACTATATAATTTACAAAACAAACGTTTTATATGAAACTATCAATTTGAACCAGGTTTATTATATTTTAATGCCAGTTAATTTTCCTTCTGGCATTTTTTTATGGTATCTTTATTGCATACATAAATACTATTACTTTTAATAAATGGATTTTAGATTAGGTTTTATTTCCGGTGGGTTGTTTTTTCAATTATTCCATGGTTTCCAGAAGCGGAGGTCTTCAAAGACGAAGAATAATAAAGTTTAGTTCATTATAGTGGGCCCCACTTGATCTATGGGATCATGAAAAAGAAAGCACTTAGAAACGGGCGAGGGGGGAATTGAAAGAATCTCGTTCCACCCAATCTTTTATTTACAGATCCATCGTTTCCAAGAACCCGACCTGTTCTCCGTGTTAGCTCGAAGTTCGGACGTTTCTCGTTTCAATAAGACGGACCTTTGTAACGTTAAATGGGGTGCAGTAAAAATAAAAACCAAACTTTGTTCGGCAAACTCAAGCCTGATAAAAACAAGAGTTTCGACAATTAAAAATTTAAGTAAAAAACAATTAATAAAGTAGGTGGAACTGGATTCGATGACGTCGGTAAAGCTTGCAAGCTCAACGCAGACCAGATCTGGTCGCATCCCCCCCTCCCAACACTACTTGATAAGCTTCGAAGCAGGTTTAAACCCATCATTCACGCTAATAAATTACTTTCTTCCCACACTCCCAACATGAAAGACCTCAATAAACATCGGAGCTGGTTTAACGCCTTCATTCACGCTAATGAAATTATATAAACTTGATATCCTCCGGGACAGGGGGACCGCGGTAGCCGAGTGGTTAGCATGAGAGACTCTCACGCCGCGGTCGTGGGTTCGATTCCCACCGTCGCCTCTGGCCCTTTTTTCCCGATAACCCCCAATTTGAACACACAAGAATTCGTACTATGGCTAATATGCAAGATCATAAGGCCAATAAAAAAAAATATATAAAAAAAATATATCCTCCCCGACAGGTTTAAACCCTTCATTTACGCTAATAAATTACATTCATTTTTCAGGCTTCACACACGCTCTTCTAAGTACTCGATATTCTTTGGTGTCAGGAAAGCTTGAAACCTTCCATTCGCTCAAATAAATGACGTTCTTTAGATATCTCACTTCCAAACCCAGAGTACTTGATATACCTCGAGACAGGCTTAAGCTCACGATTCACGCTAATAAATTCTTTTCGTCGACCACACTCTCAGCCCCTGCGGTCTCTATATACTTCCGGACACGTTTAAAGCCTCCATTCGCGCTAGTAAAATACTTTCTTCAATGATAATTTTACCTCGGACTAACCTATATTCATCAGAACACTATTGAACCGTCCATGCACGCTAATAAATTACATTCATTCTCTACGCACACTCACTCACAAAAATATTCGATATACCTTGGACTGGTTTAAAATCTTCACTCATTCAAATAAATTACTTTCTTCAGAATTACATTTTTACCCTAGACTACTCAACATTTCTCAAGACAGTTTTAAAACTTCCATTCACGCTAATAAATTATTCTCATTCTTCAGGTACTATAGCTCCACATAAAAATACTTGATATTCTTTGGTGTGGTTTAAACCCTTCCCTCACTCTAATAAATTACAATTAATTAAGGTTTTTAATTGAGATAAAAAAGTCAATGGCACGAGCGGGATTCGAACCCACGATCTTCGGTTAGATACGCCGCTGCTCTACCAAAAATGGGAAAAAAGAGGGAAAATTCAAAAGTTGGGGTTGAGATGGGAACTTAGTGTCCGACTGGATCGAGGTCCCGATAGCTCGAGTGGTAGGACAGCAGCGTATCAAGCCGAAGATCGTGGGTTCGAATCCCGCTCGTGCCATCGACTTTTTTATCTCAAATAAAAACCTTAATTAATTGTAATGTATTAATTGGTCAAGCGGATCACGAAATTAGTGAATCTAATAAATTACTTTCTTCAGAACCACACTTTTACCGAAGACTTTCTCAAGACATCTTTAAAACTTCTATTTACGCTAATAAATTATTCTCTTCTCCAGGTAGAATACTCCCATCCAAAAATACCCTATATTCTCTGGATTGGTTTAAACCCTTCTCTCACTCTAACAAATTAATTTCTTCAGAATCACACTTTTACCCCTAGACTACTCTATATTTTTCAAGACAGCTTTAAAATATCCATTCATACTAATAAATTATTCTCATTCTCCAGGTACCACACACCCACACAAAAATTCTCGATATTCTTTTATGTGGTTTAAACCATTCACTCACTCTAATAAATTACTTTCTTCAAAGATCACACGTTTACCCCAGACTGCTCAATATTCCTTGAGGCAGCTTTAACGCTTCCATTCGCGCTAATAAATCACCTTTCTTCTTCAGGCATCAAACCCTCACACCAAAAATTCACAATTTCCTTGGTGTTGTTTTAAACTCTTCATTCTTGCTAATAATACGATGTTTTTTTCGATTTTGTCATAAATTAACTATTTAGTGCTATGGTAAAAAATTAAATACATTCGCTCGTTTATTCAGGCAAATTTCCAGAAATATAAGCTAACCTGTTTAAGAGGTAATTTGTTGAAACAAAAAAAAAAGAAAGTTTAAAGCCTATTGGCAAGACACTAGAGTAAATCTTGTTCTTCATATTTTCTAGAAACTAATGTTTATCTATTTCGATTATTTTTAAGTCATGTGTATTTTTTTAATTTAATGTACTGTTAAAAAATAAAATATCGTACAGTATTTGAAACTTACTTTTGGGTATGTGTATCAAGTATGGGTTGAGCTCCTTGTAAGGATATTTTTCAAAAAAGGATGTCCCTAACATGAATAACTACCTGCCACCATGCATTCATACTTGGGAAGAGAAGCTTTGACAAAAAGGTCTCCCGACTCTATGATGTACGAGCGGCCGTAGGTCTTTACCTTGTCTATTTCATCCCTCGGGTATAAATTTCGGGCTGGATGTAAAAAGAGCGACGAAAACAAAAACACAAAAAACCCGCCAGCTCTGTCTGGCCGTAATCGCAACAGGATTAACAAGTGGAAATTATTAAAGGTCCAATTATTAAAATTACGGTCTACGTGCGAACAATGCCGGCGGATGTTTCTATTGTCTCCATTTCAAAATTCGTTGTTTGCAGCCGCTCGTATGACGAAAGCCGGAATCCGTGCTATCTCCCCGCATCGGATTCAACCGGCCTTGTGCTAATAAACGCGTGATTATCTTGATTTTCTTGCCTCCCGTGAATCAAATCAATGGACTATGGATGAGCTGATTTTAACCCCTTGGTTAATCTCAAATACGATTCTACTAAACTTTAGATGTAGACAAATAACTTTATATTTACTAACTTTATTCCAAACCGTTATGTTTCGTGGTTTGATTGACCAAATTACTTCTTTCAAGTAATTCTTTTTATGTAAGGTCTTGTTTGAAATGTAAAAGTTAGCGTCACAAGCGGAATTCGAACCCACGACCTTCGGCTCAATATGCCGCTGTTCCAAACACTTGAGTCACGCTCGTCACGATGGGTTAAGTGGTTAGCGCAGCGGCATATTGAGCCGAAGGTCCTGGGTTCGAATCCCGCTTGAGACACTAACATTTTCATTTCAACCAAGACCTTACATACAAAGAATAATTAATTGAAAAAATAATAATTATCATTTCCTTATGAACTTTTCTTAAATGAAGCACTCGTAAAGGTCTTTAAAGTATCACTGACCCCCGTTAATAGACCTAAATTTTAATAAATTGACCGCGGTCAGTCGATTTGAGGTACCCCTCGAAACAGGGAGGTGGATGGTAAAAAAAATGACATTTTTAAAGATCCTAAAACCATTGAGTTAATGAAACCAAATTTGATAAAAATTAACACTTTTTAAAACTGAGCTGGACGGTCGTGGGTAAATTTAATATTCCAAAGTACTGAAAGTCAAAGGATTGTTTTATACATGACAAATGATTCTTCAAGTCAGGATAGCTCAAGTGGTAAAGCAGCAGCGAAATTAGCGGAAGGTCGTGGGTTCGAATCCCGCTCGTAAAACTGACTTTTTATCTTAACCAATAGCTAACATAAAGATTAATTCATTTCAAGCCATTATGTTTAGTGGTCTGATTGTCCAAATTACTTCTTTCAATTCATTCTTTTTTTTGGAAGACCTTGGTTGAAATGAAAAAGCTAGTGCAACGAGCGGGATTCGAACCCACGACGTTTAACTCACTACTCCGCTTCTCAAATCACTTGAGGACACTAACATTTTCATTTCCACGAAGACTTCACATAAAAAGAATAATTAATTAAAAGAAGTAATTTCGTTAATCAGACCACTAAACATAATGGATTTAATAATAAAACGAAGTATAACTTCACTAACCGCGGTCGTGGGTTCGATTCCCACCGTCGCCTCTGGCCCTTTTTTCCCGATAACCCCCAATTTGACCAACATATATAAGAATCCGTCATGGCTAATATGCAAAGTTCATAAGGCCAATTAAAAAAAAAATAAAAATAAAAAAAATAAAAAAAACTTCACTAAGAGCTCCCCGTGGCTTCTTCATAAGTCGACCCTGATTAGACGAAAAAAGTCACTCAAGTGGTTAGAGCAACGTGACTGAGCCGAAGTTTTTGGGTTCGAATCTGATTCGTCACATTAAGTTTTTCCCTCTCAACCAATATGCTGAAAATGGTGCAATCGGATTTTAAATTGGTAAAACAATGACAAATTTGTGGCCAAAATCTTTTTTTTCGTTGTAAATTCCAGTATTTCTTTTTTCACTAAATAAAAGTTAATTGCCTAACTAAGATCGAAATCACGATAGCTCACGTGTTTGAAGCAGCTGCATATTGAGCCGAAGGTCGTGGGTTCGAATCCCGCTTGTGACACTAACTTCTTCATTTCAACCAATACCTTACATAAAAACGATTTATTCCAAACATTTGATTAATTAAATAATGAATTAAAAAAGATTAAATGAATTTTAGAAAAAACATTTTTAGTGGGATACATTTTTTAAAAATAAAAATGGACGGCGCTGTGTGACACAGTTTTGCACGACACGCCTGCCTTCCCTTACTGTATAGTTTAACGCCGTTATATATTTTTTGACTCTCGGCAATCGGCAGTTTGAGACAGTAAACATTCTAAAAAATGAGTAAAAATGGATTTTTTTGAGAGGGGGAGTGAAAGAAATAAACCTTCCTTTTCTCGGCTTTCCCCGAATGCACAAAAGCCCCTTCAACACCCCCGCCGGGTTTTATGACCTGTGACAAGTCCGTGGGTATGATTTGATAGGGTCCCCTCGAAGAATAAACACACGATTTAAGGCCGGGAAGGTTTTTATTAAAAATACGGACTGTAGACAGGTGTTTTTCTATGTCAACGTGTTAACAAAATGTCACAAACATTTTCTAAAATTTATTCTGACGCTTCGACCTATTCGAAAACACGATTTAGCGTTTAATATTAAAAATGTATAACCCAATTTTACCATTTAATATAGAACAGTAATTTTGTGGTGATTAGTGACCGTTAATCGATAATTATTCAGAAATCGTGAGATGAGGTCTGGTGTGATCTAGGTTTCAGAAAAACATTTTCTTTATCGTGCCAACGTTTCGATCTTTATTGAGATCATCTTCAGCGCCCAAAGTGTTTGTCTTCTGTGGACTGGCACTCTCAACACGACACGCAAGAATGGCACAATTACACCGAAGATAAACACTTTGTGCCCTGAAGATGATCCCAATAAAGATCGAAACGTTGGCACGATAAAGAAAATGTTTTTCTGAAACCTACATCACACCAGACCGCATCTCACGATTTCTGAATAATTATAGAATAGTAAGAACTCTTAATTATTAGATTCGTAAATTGGTTGTATTCTAAAATTTATACTGGAAGTTTGATTCGCAAAAAACACAAAAGCTGTCTGAAAATTTATTATTACGTCGGCGTATCCTCGTATTTTAATTGTCTAAATAATTTTACTCCCATAAAAAGTCAGTATAAATTTTTTTCAAAACAATATACGATAGGTTAAAAGAAAACCAAAACCTTATTACTGAGAGCACCAGGAGCGTAAAAATCATTATGTTTTATTTAATCCATATTTGTTTAGTGGTCATAATTGACGATATTAATTATTACTTTGACCTAAGTTCTTGGTTGAGGTGAAAAAGATAGTGACACGAGCGGGATTCGAACTCAAGACCTTTGGCTCAATACGCCGCTGCTCTACTTGAACTATCGTGACAAGAGGTTAGAGCTGCGTAGTATTGAGCCAAAGGTCGTGAGTTCGGATCCCGCTCTTGACACCAATTTTTTCATCTCAACCAAAACCTTAGATAAAAAGAATAATTAATTGAAATTACACATTTGAGTTTTAGTGAATTTGTGTCATGTTGTCTTGTCAATATGTAATTTGCCTATCTGAGGTATCAACAAGAGGGTAGAAAATTAAAAGATGATGAGGAAAAATATGAGAGGATCAGTGGGAAAAATGCTCGGAAGAAACGAATATTCCGTTTTATGCGTATAAATATTTGTCAGCCCATAAACAAAATACGTACCATATTCTCTTTTGTTGTTTATTTTTATATAAGTTGCTTTCGTAGTAGTCATTTTATTCGAGCCTTTTTTTTATTAAACTTTATTCCGAATCAGTACTGCAGAATATGGCAGCTTCTGGATGGAATTTAATTTTTACAATAATGCGTGGTGTTTAGTGACTGTTAGTCATAGACTATTAGCATTGTATAATTTCATTTTTTTAAATCTAAAATGTTCTAGTATTGTATAAATTTAATTTTTTTAATCTAAAATTTTCTAGCATTGTATAAATCAATATTTTTTTACACATCCTACATGTATTTGTAAAATTGAAACAATGTTTATAAATCCCAGGCCCTGAAGATGATCTCAATAAAGATCGTAACGTTGGCTCGATAAAGAAAATGTTTTTCTAAAACCTACGTCACACCAGACCGCATCTCTCGATCTCCTAATAGTTTTATAATAATTTTGTTATTAAATGATTTTTGAAATTATGTTATTTCGTTGTTATTTATCATGGCTTGTCAAGCATTGTTCATTTTTTTGCTTATTTTTTAGTAGTGTGTAATTTCTTTCACGTTGCTTATTTTTTTAAATTTTTTTACGATGGTTCGGACAGCAGTGGTCATAGCGACTCACGGGGTGTTTGAAATGAAACAGTACATGAATGTCCTGTTTTAGATCTTTGTGATGTTAAATTTGATTTGCCATTTTTTGAACTAAAGTTCAATGGAATGTGTTTTATTTAATTTTTACAAGGGTTCAAAACATCAGAGATCACTTCTGGCAGTTGTTTTTGAAAAAAAACCATTTGTAAGTATGTCTGGTGCGAATGTAGGTCCGCTGGATTCGAACCCGGGACCTTTACCTTACAGAGATGAGCGCCAAGTCAAAGCCTAAACCGACGCCCTCGTATTTGGTTTTGTTGTACTCTGAAGTGTTTCAGTTAAAAATCTCTATTTGAAAAAATCAAAATAACACTCAGATTGAAATATTAAATATGTCGAAATGACAAAACTATTATGACTTTAGAAAAATAAATATTGTAGAAAATTAAAATTGTTCTATTTCAAGAGATTAAAATTTGCATAAAATGCCAATGTAAAATGTACATTCTGAAAGTATTACGTGTTAAACTGTCTCTAGTGGTGACAAATATTTGGTAAAAATTGACCCAGTCTGACGATCGTCCAGTGGAAGTCTGTCAGTTCCAAATCTCGTTGAAAATTTAAGCAAAAGTTACAATTTTATTTATGACAATGTATAAACCACATCGACGAAGAGGTCTCACATTTTGAACCATGGTTGAGGTCTAATATACTTTTTATCGGGAAAAAAGTAGCACAATAGGCCTCGGGATATATTTTTAGTGCATTCCTTGTCAAATATATCTCTCGGCCCTGCGATCTAATCGCCTCGAGACCGGATTTTTTTCTCTTTTCGGCTATCATCGCGCCTCTTTATCAATAAACAAGGCCCTGTGTAAAAAAATAAGGGGCGGTTGAAACTGTCCCCTCGGGTAAACGGAGCCAAATTTTACAACCCTTGGTACGTGAAAATGGATTTAGGGTAAATTGAAGCTTGTTTCTTTTATACTGAACATTTTCACCCTCCTTGGGTCTTTATAAAGGAAATAAATCTTGATTCAAAATTTTCATAATTATATATATATATATATATANTTTTGGATTGTTGAAATCGAAATTGTGTTGGTGTTTAAAATGGTGGGTAGCCAATGCAATTACATCAGACTTATTTGTTTCTAGTGTGGTATTTTTAATTTAATTTTAATTTCTCAATAAAGACGAAAAAAATCGAAACGTTGTTATGATGAACAAAATGTTTTTCTCGACCCACATCACACAGACCGTATTATATATATATATATATATATATATATAATATACGGTCTGTGTGATGTGGGTCGAGAAAAACATTTTGTTCATCATAACAACGTTTCGATTTTTTTCGTCTTTATTGAGAAATTAAAATTAAATTAAAAATACCACACTAGAAACAAATAAGTCTGATGTAATTGCATTGGCTACCCACCATTTTAAACACCAACACAATTTCGATTTCAACAATCCAAAAATATTAAACACAGAACAAAACAAACATAAACATAACTTTTTAGAAATGGTTTACAACAACAGAAATAAACACAAAATCAATTACAGAACAGACACATGTAAACTCAGTCCCAGCTATGCTTATATCATAAATCAAATTTGATATCAATAGCATACATATAATATACAAAATATATAATACAAAAATAAAACAATCATTACAACACATACAATTCTTCATAGTCTAAATCCCCAACAATTTATCCTGTCTATAATAATCCTGAAAGGATAACGAGGCCCGAACGACAAATTTGTTGCCCTTTTTTCCAGCAAAATTTTACAACCCTCGGTGTATGTACGTTAAAATCGATTTAGGGTAAATTGAAGCTTGTTTCGTTTATACTGAACGTTTTCACCCTTGGGTTAATTCATGTATTTAAAAAGGAAGTAAATCATGATTCAAAATTTTTAAAATAATTATTTAGAGATGTGCTTTGGTGTGATGTGGGTGAAGAAAAACATTTTCTTTATCGTGTCAATCTTTCGATTTTTTCGATATTTATTGAGAAATTAAAATTAAATTAAAGATCCTACACCGGTAACAAATAAGTCTGATGTAATTTATAAAATCAATTGTACAAATTGTCCGCCAACTTACGTCCCAATATTTGGATAAGAGAGTAAAGCAATTAATCTATGATTGCAAAAAACCTAAACAAAATCCTACAGCTCTGGTTACCCACCATTTTGAACACCAACACAACTTCAATTTCAACAATCTAAAAATTCACTAGTTTTCGTGGTCCACTTGACCAGTTAATTAAGGTCTATCCACCTCGAACCGTGAAAAATGGCAAAAAGGAGGGAAAATTCAAAAAGGTGGGGTTGAGATGGGAAGTCGGTGTCCGAGTGGATTGAGGTCACGTAGCTCAAGTGGTGGAGCAGCGGCGTATTTAGCCGAAGATCTTGGGTTCGAATCCCGCTCGTGACACTGACTTTTTATCTCAAATAAAAACCTTAATTAATTGAAATCTAAAAATATTAAAACAGATCAAAACAAACATAAACGTAACTTTTTAGAAATGGTTTACATCAACGGAGATATACACAGCAACATGTAAACTCGGCCGCATAAAAATCAAAATCGATATCAATAACACACAAAATATATAATACAACATATAAAAAACAATCATTACACTCCACACATCAAACAATTTCCCCAACAATTTGTCCTTCTATTCCCTAAAAATCCTGTCTATAATAATCCTGAAAAAATAACAAAGCCCGAACAACAAACCATTACCCTTTTCTCCCATTGTCGGTCCTTTCACCTCAAAGAGGCCGACTCTCATAGAAAAATGAATTTCTATCTCTACTTCCTTCCTCACTCCATCAAAATCAAACATATATACACAAAAAACATTAATATTTCACTAACACGACACATAACAATGACCCATCTACACAGAAAACACACTTTGAGTGAGTCTAAATATTTTGATTAAACCTAAAATTTCTGTATTGTTTAATTATACCTCATGAAATACTTTTAACATTGTATAAATTAATTTCCACGTCTTACATGTATCTGTATAATTTAAACAATGATTATAAATCCCAGGCCCTGAAGATGATTTCAAGAAAGCTCGAAACGTTCGCGGAAATGTTTGCCTAAACCTACATCATACCAGACCGCATCTCATGGTCACTAAACACCACACGACAGCTTAAATAAAGCAAGTGATGGAAAAAAAAATATAGAAGGCAACTACTTGATCTTTCCTTGGCGAAGCGAAGCCCATGTATCAACCTGGCATGGCCTATAATCTGACAAGTCAATCATTTATTCAAGTTAATATTTATTAATTTAGTCAATCGGTTTGAACGACGGTTTTAATAGAATTTATCGTTTATCATTTTTGAAAAAAATCAGAACTTTTTAGGAAATCTATATCATAAAAATATATATAAATAATCTCTGTATTTATATTTTACAAATTGTAAACAAAGGAAATGAATACAATAGGATTTGTTGATGGGACAACTTTTGATTAAATTGGTTTTCTTTGGCCACCCTTTTGATATAATCGTAATAAATCTCTTGTAACTGGTGAGGGTTCAGGAGGGTACAAGGCGCAAAAAGCTTTCAACTCAAGAGGTACACCCAGAGGTTTTTTTGCACCCCTATTAGAGCGGTTTTACCCTTGTTGAAGGAAGGGAATGAAATCGAAATGAATTTCCTCGTATAATCCTTCTATATCAACTCAATCAACTGTCATATCAGTGTGATCTTTACAGATTATCCTCATTTATCTATAACAGATTCAGACCAGAGGGATTGTTGGTGGACGATTAACAAATAATAGCATTATTAATCGATATGTTAATCTTGATATAATCCTTTGCTACAGGATAATCAAGGGGTTATGAACGTTCATTATAATTCGTAAATCTACTTCTTTTAAAATTCTATTTTGATTAAATGGCTTTTATATAATCAGAAAAAATAAATATTAATAATAATTATTCAGAAGTCGTGAGATGCGGTCTGGTGTGTCGTAGGTTTTAGAAAAACATTTTCTTTATCACGCTAACGTTTCGATCTGTATTGAGATCATCTTCAGGGCCTGGGATTTATAAACATTTTTAAATTATACAAATACATGTAGGATGTGGAAAAAATGAATTTATACAATTCTAGAAATTTTAGAATCAATCAAAGTATTTGTACTTTCTCAAAGTGTTGGTTTTCTGTGTAGATGTGTCATTATTGTGTGTCGAGTTGAGAGTGCCATTGAGATATTGATGTTTTATGTTTTTTTTTAAAAGGTGCAGAAGGAAGTAGAGATAGAAAAAGATTAATTATTGGGAAAAGGAAAGCCAAATTGTTGAAGAATTGGACTATGTAGAAATGTTTGAGGTGAGGAATGTAATGACTGTTTTATATGTTATATTATATTTTTTGTGAAGTGATGATGATATATGTATGTTATCGATTTTGAATTTGATTAATGATATTATCGTAGCTGCGACTGAGTTTACATGTGTTCGTTCTGTAATCGATGATGTGTTTATCTTCGTTGATGTAAACCATTTCTAAAAAGTTACATTTATGTTTGTTTTTGTTCTGTGTTTAATATTTTTATATTGTTCAAATCGAAATTGTGCTTGTGTTTGAAATGGTGGGTAGCCAGTGCAATTACATCAGACTGGTGTGGGATTTTTAATTTAATTTTAATTTCTCAATCGAAAAAATTGAAACGTTGACATGAGAAAGAAAACGTTTTTCTAAACCACATCACACCAGACCGCATCTCACGATCGCGAAATAATTATTTTAAAAATTTTGAATCAAAATTTATGTTTGTTTTGTTCTGTGTGTAATATTTTTGGATTGTTGAAGTCGAAATTGTGTTGGTGTGCAAAATGGTGGGTAGTCAGGGCTGTAGGATTTTTTTGGGTTTTACGTTTTTTACAAATTTTATATATGTTGTTTTACCCTCTCATCCAGATATTTCGAGGAAATTCCAATGCATGTTGCCGGACAGTTTAAACAATTGATTTTGTAAATTACGTCAGACTTATTTTTTACGGTTTTGTTTGGAAAAAAGTGTGTGAATTGTTTTATAGTTTTTGAAAGATATTTTAAAGTTATCGGAAGGTAGAAATGTGTTTAATTTATGTGATAGAAGATAATAATAACAAACTTCATTTTCGGTTATTAAATCCATTAGATTTCGTGGTACGATTGACCAAATAACTTTTTTCAGTTAATTAATCTTTATGTAAAGTATTGGTTGAGACAAAAAAGTCAGTGTCACGAGCAGGATTCGAACACGCGACCTTTGGCTAAAAGTTGATCTTGAACCCCCAAAAAGTGGTAGAATAGCGTTGTTATGTTAGTTATTATTTTTTCAATTAATTATTCTTTGTATGTAAGGTCTTGTTTGAAATGAAAAAGTTAGTATCACGGGCGGGATTCGAACCCACGACCGGCTGAATACGCGGCTGCGTTAACAACTTGGGCTATCGTGACGAGCGTGGCGTATTGAGCCGAAGGTCGTGGGTTCGAATCCCGCTCGTGACACTGACTTTTTTTATTTCAACCAATACCTTACATAAAGATTAATTAATTGAAAGAAGTAACTTGGTCAATTGACCACTAAAACTAGGCTTATTTTAAAACCTAACTAAACTTTTAATATAAGGGATTTAATAAGCGACAATGAAGTTTGTTATTATTATCTTCACTAAGCTCCCCGTGGCCAATTCATTTGTCGCCTAGAATCGATTCCTGATTTCATGACATTTGAAAAATGGCCAAAAGGAGGGAAAATTCGAAAAGATTGAAGGTTGAGATGGGGAGTTAGTGTCCGAGTGGATCGAAGTCATGACAGCTCAAGTAGTAGAGTAGCGGCATATTGAGCTGAAGGTCGTTGGTTCGAATCCCGCTGGTGACACTGACTTTTTTATCTCAACCAGTACCTTACATAAAGATTAATTAATTAAAAGAAATAATAAATAACTTAAGGGCATATTTGGGTCACTTAGTAGTCATTTGAACCCGGCATGTTTAGTAGGCTTTGTATTCAATTAGGTCAAGAAAAACAGGTTGTACAAGATCATCCACATTCCAGGTGCTACACCTGAATTGAGCCGTCTTATTAATTGAGCGTCTAAAGGACAAATTGCGCGAGAAAAGGTTAAACGTGACCCTGTGTTGAAACATCACGGCCCCGGACGGAAAATCGAATGAAAACAATTTATCCCCCGAGGGCTTTTTTCCTGTGTTTTTCCCCGGGCTAACTCGTTTTCACGGCATGCTTTTCACAGGACTCGAATTTGTCGGCGCCTCTTGTTAACCTCCTCTGCAAGAGCTTTGTCCGCCTTAAGGTTAAACCGGCGGATTTTTGTTTGTTTTTAATTAAACGGGACTAATCCACTTCGAACCGTGTTTTGTCGTTGTCGGCCGCCCTCTGCACACCAATAACAAACCACCCTGTTGCATGAAATTATGTGTAAATAATGAGTGTTTTAATATTAAAACAATAAAATACAACGATCGGGGGTTCGAACAATATTTACCATTCATTTAAAATTAAACTATAACACGACAGTACGTTTACTTAAGCAAACACCACTCAAATTTAAATATCATTCGTTTCCCTCAACTCCTGTTAATCTAATTTGTTTTTTGTTTTTCTAACAGAATACATTCTCAGATTAAATTACTTGTGATTGACGTAATTAAAAAACATTAAGACTCTTTTCGTGTATCACTCTGATTGACATTTTGTTACCAAAATAATTAGTTATTCGTAAAGACATTCATTAAAGAATTCGTTTCGTTGGGTTCTGGTGAACTTTTTGGGTACCGTGTCAAAAAGAATGTCGAAGTCATTGTGTAAATTAAACGACGGCGTAAAGAGCTTTGACGATTTGTCTAAGAAATTTCGATTAGAACAATGGATTCCCTTGATTTTTTGTGGTTTGCAGAAACCCAGAGTTCAACTCAGTATGTCCAAAGTGGTTGTCTTGCACAATGTTAATTTAGTTTTGACGGTTTAGAAAAATTTCGATCGATTGTAGTCCATGTCTTCTCTCAAATTTTTGTCCTTAAGTCTTTTCTGGCGGGATTTCGCGTCAGTCTGCTGTCTAGGTATAGTCTTAAATTTTTGACTTAAATGAAAATGGGTATCTTTTTTTGTAGATGAACAGTGAAGGAAAAAACAACTGTGTACATTTTTCTACGTTTACACCTGTTTTCCAATTTTTGCACTTGGAAGTAGGTTGCGTTCGAGTCTCTTTTTGTGTGTCACTATGATTGACATTTTGTTACGAAAAGAATTTGTTATTCGTAAGGATATTCATTAAAAAAATTCGTTTCGTTGGGTTCTGGTGAGCTTTTTGGGGGCCGTGTCAAAAAGAATGTCGAGGTCATTGTGTTAATTAAACGACGGAATAAGGAGCTTTGACGATTTGTCTAGGGAATTTCGATTAGAACATTGGATTAACTTGATTTTTTCTGGCTTGCAAAAATCCAGAGTTCAACTCAGCATGTCCCAAGTGGTTGTCTCTTCCAATGTTAGTTTAGTTTTGACGGTTTAGAAAAATTTCTATCAATTCTTCGTTGTCCGTGTCTTCTCTCAAATTGTTGTACTTAAGTATTTTCTTGTGTTGGGATTTCGCGTCAGTCTGCTGTCTAGGTATAATCTTAATTATTTGACTTACATGAAAATGGCTATCTCTTTTTTTGTAGGACAAAACAACTGAGTACATTTTTCTACGTTCACACCTGTCTTCCAATTTTTGCACTGGCCATAAGCTCAACGTGTTCTATGTTGGAAGCAGGGATGAGCATCGAAAAAAAACATCGATGATCACCATCGATTAAACGTCGGAACCTCATCATCGACTCTATAGTCTAACATCGATGGTTTTTTGAGTACTCAAACCATAAATTATTTTCATATGCATACATTATTTTTATGTGCCACCTTAGCAACATAAGCTAATTTCTCAAACTTCGCCATTTCTGAACCTTTATTAGCAACTTGATTATTAAAAATTATGTTTATTATTTTAATAAAGTTTATTAGGAATTACTTTTGCCTTTGGTTTCATTTAGAGTTTTATGCAGATCTCTCGGTCCCTTTTAAATAAAACACGTTTGTTGTTAAAGTATTTTGTGCCTGTGAAATTTATTCAAAATACCTCCCTGTTTTTCCTCGATACTTTGCAAAACATCCATGATCCACCCAAGCCCTATTCCGGTCCTTTGCTAAAAAAAAAAAGGTTTAACATGTACGTAACTAAAATCAACCATATCCTTAATTTATTAGAATTAATGTATCCAAATTTTACAATGAAATACTACCATATCTTTTCCGGAACGCAATTTAAAAACTTAGCCAATTTATCCTCTAAGCGATTTCTGGCTACAGTTGTATATAGATCTTTCGGTCCATTTTCAATAGAAAACGTCTATTGTGAAAGTATTTGGTGCCAGTGAATTTTATTCAAAATGCCGCGCTGTTTTTCTTAATTTGGAAAACATCCATAATCCTCCCAAGCCCAATTCCTGTCCCTTGCTCAAAAAAATAAAATGTTTAAAATGTACATAAATAAAATCCATAAAAATACATTAAAAAAATAAAATGTGTCCAAATTTGACAATGAAACACTATCACATCTTTTCCGGAACGCAATTTTAAAAAAACTTAGCTTTAAAGCCAATTTGTCCTCTAAGCGATTTCTAGCTTTCCAAATAATCTGTCCAGCTTTGGAAAATAATCGTACAGAGAGAACAGATGTGCCATTAAAGTAATAATTGAACAACTCCTGACAAGTTCTGATATGTCACTTTCATATCAGAAGAATTCGGGTCATTCCTTATTCACAAAAGAGGAAACTAGGAAAAACTTCAAAATAAAACATCGACAGCCCACCATCGATGGTCAAAAACATTGACACAGTAACATCGATGTTGAAAACATAGAACATCGCTCGCCTTATCGATGTTTTCTAAACATCGACCATCGATGCTCATCCCTAGTTGGAAGTAGGTTGGGTTCCAGTTAAAGGACAAAGATTCTGATGGTAGGAAGTATTGGTAGGTCGGTCAGCAGTATGAACGATATAAAGGATGGGATCGAGAACTCTCCCTTGTGGGACGCCGACTGGTACCCCAGATTTCCTAAAAATCGATAATACCATTGAAATATTGGGATCTAAGTAGCATTGTTTTGACCTCGCATCTATACATAATCGCCATTGGATCATCTGAAAATATTCCCCATAGTGATCACATTTCGTTTGTTCACAAAACAAAGCACTAACACTGATGCCAGCGCCGGCCCCGAAGGATATGCCATGAAAAACCGGGCAATGCTGGCATTCAGTGTGATAAATTAAGGAACAAGGAGGTCTAGAGGCCATCGTCGATTAAATGGGTCACTAGGCTAAATTCTTAATTTTTTTTTCTGTAACACCTGATCACCATCATTTTCTAGCGTACTTGCCATCCAAAAAAAGGAAGTGAGAGTGACACTTGGTATTGGTTGTAAAGATAAATGCAAAAATGTATTCATCAAATTAGGAATACTTATTCTAGTATGTTTTTGTTAATGAAAGTGTACAATTTATATTCATAACAACCCTGAATAATTTGCATTGATCATTGAAGTACATAACCACAATACGAGGTGCAAAAATTATTTACTCGTAAAATATAAAAATGAAGGGAGCTTAAAATAGCTAAAATTATTATAGCTCTACAATATTGTATATTAGTTGTGTTTATTTACTAGTCGAATATATTCTACAATTATAATCAAACTAATTATAAATGCATTTTCATATTTATAATCTTATTATAATTATTTCAAAATTAATTAAAATCTAATACTGAAAGATAACTGCAAATAAATGATTTAAATTGATTGGAATATTTATATAATAATGTAATGCACCACTGAACTAGACAGTTGATAAATATATTTTTAATTACAATATTTTCACTGTTTGCCTGGAGAAACAACCCCCCTCGATTAAATTCTATTAGAGTTTTTCGAATTTTATCGTTCGGAAACTTTTAACAAAGACCGATGGGACTTGAAGGAGGGTCGGTATTGACAAGTACAGATCTAGCAGGTGTCCAATCGCAGGCCTAATTATTACGCAATCTGTAGTCTGTCACTGCCAAGTAGATCGTTTCGGTTACATCACAATAATGATGATTTCGTCTTGTTGGGTCAGTTTTTTTATTTTGTCTATAGTATTTATGTTTTATTTACACCATTGGTATGGCGTTGTTTTTGTCGTTTGAGATAAATGTGACAAGGACGGCATCAGTGTTGAATTGTTGAAACTGTCATTTACTTAAGGTTCCAGGTCAGAAGTGACTTTGAAAGAACAAAAACTTATGATTTTGCTCATCCAGTTTTTTTTATACTTTATTATTTTGCTGATTTAGTTCATTTAAAAGTAACATAGCGATAAAATTATTATTTAAATGAGTTGTTTTTGCAGGTTATCATTTGTCATGTTTAAAACAATTCTTGGATTTTCAGTACATTGGCATTTTAAATTTACCCACAACCGTTCAGCTCAGTTTTAAAAAGCGTTCTTTCTATATCAAATTTGCTTTCATTAGCTTACTGTTTTTATGATCTTTCAAAATGTTTTTTTTTCCTTTTTCCATCCACCTCCCTGTTCGAAGGATATATATAGGTTTATTAACGGGTGTCTGTGTTACTTTAAAGTCCTTTATGGGCTCTTCTTTTAAGAAAAATTCATAAGGAAATGTAAATTATTATTTTTTCAATTAATTATTCGTTGTATGTAAGGTCTAGTTTGAAATGAAAAAGTAAGTGTCACGAGCGAGATTCGAACCCACGACCTTCGGCTACATAACGGACCGATAGCTCAAGTGTTTAGAGTGGCGTATTTAGCCGAAGATCGTGGGTTCGAATCTCGCTCGTCACACTAACTTTTTCATTTCAAACAAGACCTTACATACAAAGAATAATTAATTGAAATAAGTAATTTGGTTAATCAGACTACTAAATATAATGTAGTAAATTATTTATTTTCTTTGTACATTTTCTAAATTTAGGCTTACTACGAAATGTTGGTTCCTTCTTTCCTACGAAATTAAGAAAAACAAACAGATACACTTTTCCATTTTTCCAGAATCAAAAAAATAAATAATAATAAATAAACAATTAACAATAAATATAACAAAATAGAGAAAGGCCCAAAAGAAAAAAATAATTCTTCAGCTTTATTCCTAGACGTATCGCAAGCATTTGACAAGTTTTTTATTTATTAAAGTTTTTATATATAATCTAAAAAATATTCCTAAAACAATATAATAAACTCACTAGTTTCGTGGTCCACTTGACCAATTAATATCTTACAATTAATTAAGGTTTTCAGTTGAGTCCTAGTGGATCGAGGTCACGATAGCTCAAGTGGTAGAGCAGCGGCGTATCAAGCCGAAGATCGTGGGTTCGAATCCCGCTCGTGCCATTGACTTTTTTAACTCAACTGAAAACCTTAAATAATTGTAATATATTAAACTTTTGATGTCCTACTTTTCAAAAAGATTGTTTCCAGTTAAATAACAATACGAATACGCTGATTTGTTTGAAATCTAGGCTGGCTTACCACAAAGTGACATTCTAGGCCCCGTTCTGTATTTGCTTTAAAGTAGTTTCTCGGTCAGTAAAGAAAGTTAATACTTTTCATTAACTTACTAGCGAAGCCCCATTTCCAGCCTCAACACAAATTGATGGGATGGGATGAAATTGGAGCTTTCAAGGATTGTCTATTTCAGAAGGTTTTTTGGAAGATTTCGGAAAGTTTGGAGATACTAAGGTTTTTGGGGATTGATAATTTCTGGAAGGGCTGAATTGAACCCTCAAACCAAGCTTTTTTTCCCTTTAAAACTTTCAGTTTTAAAAATATGATTTTTTTGTTTACAATTGGGTATTTTTGTCATATAATAAGCTTACTTTGAGGAGTAAATAAAAAAACCTTGAAATGAACTTAAAAATAGAGAGAAGAATAAGAATTTGAAAATTGTATGTTCCCATTCAATGAAATTATCATCTTGTCTCAGTTTTATTGAAAAGAACTTATTGTTTCGTGTTAGCCTTCTTCTTTTCTGCAGAATTTGTCAGCTAGCCACGAGATATATGCTACTTTCGTGTTAAAGTTTTCCTGCATAAATAACAATCAAAATCAATCAATATCAGCTGAACCGTTCATGCGTGTTGCTTTTAATTGTTATTATATCTATTTATCACTCATCAAAACAACCAAACATTTTATTTTTTGTAATTCAAGAAAGGTTGATGGTTTGTAAAGAGTACTAGCGATGTGCTGTTCTTTTCTAACAAAGAATTATGACAAAAACCTTTCTTAATTAAACAAATGTGGTGAAAAGCCTGGTTGAAAAGTTATCCGATTTGTTTGACAATGTACTTTTTAATTTTCTATCTCTTTGTAACACGAAAACCTGCAAACTTATTTAAAAAGGGAATACCATTGTTTTACAGTTTTCAAAGGTCGAAATTGAAATGACAAAAAGAATTGTAAATCAACAATTATCCTTGTATTCTCACACAATTATTTATCTCGTTTTAACTCATTTTTAAACAATTTCCTTCCCTTTTGTATATAAATTATAAACACGTATTTCTCTTTGTGCGTAAAGTAGATAAAAACAATTCTTCGAAAGCTTGAGTTCAGTTTTGAACTGAAACACAGCTGAAAGTGGAAGTGCGATGGGCTTCGTAAACTAAATTTTCAAATTTGACGCATTGCCGTCGCCTCCCCCCCCCCACTGGAATGAAAGTCCGCAAGTTTCGTCGTAACGGGGTTCAAAAAGCAGACGAGACCGTGGACCACTCATCACCCGGTCCATTAGGCCGCGGCCGGACAAGGGCGAAATGGGAATAAAACAACCCCCGTCGACATCCCTCCGAATTATTGCCCGGATCGGAAACCTTGTAAATATTTACATCTGAAAAGGATCACTTTTTGGAATAAACGCGTCCTTTTTTCCCCAAAGGGAGGGCACAATAAAAAATTTCAAATTGAAGTACTTATCTAGCAACGTGAAATTCTTTAAAGATCCCAATAAGTCTCAAATATTTAATAAAATTTTCAATAATAATTCAAAAATACTAGGATCTTTTTACGTATTTTAATATTCATAAATATAATTTTTTCAAATATCCCCTCAAATGAGTAATACTTCTCACTACGATTCACATTGGAGCATATCAAGGAAGATAAATGACCTGAAGATAATGACATAATAGATATTATATTTGCATATTTAAACTTACAAAAAATGTATTGAATTTGTAATCGTATGACGATTTAATTTCTTAGGAAAGATTATAACGTACAAAACATGAGATCATCAAATTACTTTTAAGTTTTATTTTTAGGTAAATACCAACGACTAGTTATTTATTTGTATCTGTTTTGTCCGTATTGAAAATGAGAGGACAGTTTTTTCTTTATACGGTCATAGCAGTAACACTAATGCCAGCTTGCGACCGAAGGGCACGTGCCATGAGAAACCAGCCAATGCTAGCACTCAGTATGAGGGATTCAAAAGTAAGGAGGTCTCCAGGTCATCGTCTACTAAGGATGTTAGGATGGATTGAGAAGTTAGCGTTATAATTTTGGAATTGGGCACGGATCTGTTCGTTTATAAAAGGAATGTTCAGGTCGTTGAGGATAGTAGGTTATTGTCGTAGTAACGATATTTGCCGATTTATCTGACTTTTGATAGGAAGGATTCGACGCAGGGATGTTGGATGGCTTGGAGGAAGCTCACAGTTCCACTCTCCAGTCCAAAGTGGTCGCATGGTCTTATATAAAGTTAGTTTAGTGTTGACGTCAAAACTGATTTTGGCAGAAGACTTTTTGTTAAGTTCTCAGTTAAATGTCTCTTAAGATCATATGTGGGGACTCTACGACAGTGTGTTGTAGGTAGTCTTAAGTATCTTAGGAACTCGGTATCTCTGTTGTCGATGTAGATTGGAGGGCAAGGCTGTTTTTAATGTGAACATACACTAAGTACATTTTTCTTCATTCAGTCTTGCCCTAGATTTTTTGCACCAGTCTTTGGTAAGTTGTTTTTTCTGACCTTACTTTATGCAATGGCCAAAGAAATAACTATATGAAACACGATGAGGCGGAGACGACCAAAGGGGCCAGGAGGAGGACCCAAGCCGCCCAAGCCAATCCAGCGGGGAGCCTTTGGTAAGTTCCCGGTTTTCTTAAAGTTTGGTGGTATCTTCAATAGGATTCGTGTAAGAGGACAAAATTTGCAGAATCGCCCGCATAGTTGGTCTTGGTTTTGGGCGTGTAAGCAGTTCAGTAGTGTAGGTCGTATAAAAGATGAGACCAAGAATGTTCCCTTGTGGGACGTCGGCTTGTATCGGTCTCATATCTTAGAACAGATAATATAAAAGATGAGACCAAGAATGTTCCCTTGTGTGACGCCGGCTTGTATCGGTCTCATATTTTAGAACAGCTAATATAAAAGATGAGACCAAGAATGTTCCCTTGTGGGACGCCGGCTTGTATCGGCCTCATATTTTAGAACAGCTAATATAAAAGATGAGACCAAGAACGTTCCCTTGTGGGACGCCGGCTTGTATCGGTCTCATATTTTAGAACAGCTAATATAAAAGATGAGACCAAGAACGCTCCCTGGTGGGACGTCGGCTTGTATCGGTCTCATATCTTAGAACAGCTAGTAAAAGATGAGACCAAGAACGTTCCCTTGTGGGACGCCGGCTTGTATCGGTCTCATATTTTAGAACAGCTAATATAAAAGATGAGACCAAGAACGCTCCCTGGTGGGACGTCGGCTTGTATCGGTCTCATATCTTAGAACAGCTAGTATAAAAGATGAGACCAAAAACGCTCCCTTGTGGGACGCCTGCTTGTATCGGTCTTATATCTTAGAACAGCTAATATAAAAGATGAGACCAAGAACGTTCCCCTGTGGGACGCCGGCTTGTATCGGTCTCATATCTTAGAACAGAACAGCTAATATAAAAGATGAGACCAAGAATGTGGGACGCCGGCTTGTATCGGTCTCATATTTTAGAACAGCTAATATAAAAGATGAGACCAAGAACGTTCCCCTGTGGGACGCCGGCTTGTATCGGTCTCATATCTTAGAACAGAACAGCTAATATAAAAGATGAGACCAAGAATGTTCCCTTGTGGGACGCCGGCTTGTATCGGTCTTATATCTTAGAACAGCTAATATAAAAGATGAGACCAAGAACGCTCCCTTGTGGGGCGCCGGCTTGTATCGGTCTGATATCCGAGAACTCCTTGCCGCACCTCACTGTGAAACAGCAGTCTGCTAGGTACTATTTTAGTAAAAGATAATAAGGAGTGGGTAGGAAGCGTTTAAGTTTATAAAGCAAGCCCGGGTGACCTTATCAATAGTCTGTACTACATCTAGAATGCATCCAAAAGGTTGACGAAATCAGAGATGTTGGATTTTTAAATGAAATTTAAATTTAACATATCTGTCTGTTGAAATTACGCAAAAGTCACGTTTTTTTTGTAGGGGAGGAAGGATGGGCATAAGGATCACTGGTCTTTCCAAGCACACTTCACGACAAAACTCGTCTTTAAACAAATGTAAACTTTTAAATTCGCCATGGGTTTGATCCAGCTTGTTTTCAAACCCCTCTATCTGGACCGATTCAAAGTTTAAGGTATGTCGGTAAATCCCGAACTTGGCAATAATCGGATCGCATGGGTCGTTGACTGATGTCGACATCGAAGGTTTTAATCCAAATCCCTCTCTTTTTATCTTAGGCCGAGTTTACAAACGATTCGAAAGGATACGCCAGAAAAGGGTAGCTTAAAAAAACTTACCTTTTGACGCGATCCATTCTTCCAACACGGAAATATTTCGAATTTTTTCCTAACGTAACGAATAAACGTGGTAAATGTTTTGTCAAAAATATTTCATACGGTTCAAAAACCGGGTCATACGCCTGTATCGGAAAATCCAATTGTGTCACTCACCTGTCTGTTCAAATATGTACAAGCGGCGTTAAATGAAAATTTTCCAAACAGAGGCTACGTCAGTTTGCCAAAGCTGCATAAACCTACAGCTTTAATATTAGACGCTTTTCCTCTCCTAGCAATTTCCCTTAATATTTCAATTTGAAATAAATCAAAAAGCATAGACATCGGGTCGTTCCAATCAGCAAAATAATTTCACTATTTAAACATATACAGTTTTAATAAGCATAAATTTAATTAATCATATTAAAAAACATTACAAATTTATGATAATTATCGATATATTTAAATTCCATTATGCTTATACATCTAAATATAATACATAATCGAACTTATGAACTTCTCGTGGCAGGCCATGAAAATCACTTACGTCCCATGTGTTCCTCCAACGAAGGTAGGCTCCAGGTGTTAAAAAGCTCGGTCATTTCAGCCCTCAACGCAAGCTGGTTTCGAACTGAGTCCACTCCCTCGAAAATATTTTTAATATATCTAACTAATCTATCTGGGTTTTTGAGGTTCTAAAATTTTGCAGTCAGCTCTATGCTGCTCTATGTCTGATACGTTCAACAATGTCAGTCGCTCAAGGTAATTGAGCGCATTATAGTGAAAAGCACTCTCAACACGCAAAAATGGCACAATTACACAGAAGACAAACACTTTGAGCCCTGAAGATGATCTCAATAAAGATCGAAACGTTGGCACGATAAAGAAAATGTTTTTCTGAAACCTACATCACACCAGACCGCATCTCACGATTTCTGAATAAATAGTGAAAAGGTTGAACACGTTTATAGAAAATAACATTATCATTACGAATAAACAATATGGCTTTCGTAGGCTTGCACAATCAGCTTGAGTGACTGACATTGTTGAACATATCTTTAACCTGAACAAGCATACTGGGTTCATATTCAAGCATATTCAATACATGTTGAAAAGAGGCTTAACTATTTGTAGCATGTGTTTTTTTTTTTCAAATTAATTCAAGCAAATATTCTCAAGTATATAGTTTACTTTATAAAAATCTACCTAGAGAATAGAAAATTCCACGTAGTGGCTGGTAATGCGGTGTCATCAGTAAGATCTATCATACCTGGGGTGCCCCAGGGATAGATTGCCGTTTATCTCTCTACAGTTCTCGAGGAATGTTTCAAAAACTTTCACAAATGGCGGATCAGACCCAATGAAACAAAAACCAAAGTTATATTGCTAGATTTGTTGTTGTAAACGGCAGAATACTCCCTTGGATAAAAGAAATAAAATATCTAGGGTTAATTTAGGATTCAAAATTAACGTTCATTAAGCACGTTAATAAAGTGCATTGGCATTGGGTATAATATGTAGTTTATTCCCCCCCACTCAAAGCTTAGCACAACAAATAAAAAATTAATTTATTATCTTTACATTAGATCATTACTGCTGCATACAGCTCCGGAATGGTCAAAAAAGTGTAATACTAACTATTGTAAATTACAAAAAGTACAAAACAAGTGTCTAAGGTGGAGTGGTTTCTATCATAGGTGGACTCTAATAGATTATTTACAATCCGTATTAAATTTTCCAGTGTATCAACACAAGTTTTTCATATTACTAAATGTTTTGTTTCCTCCATGTATTGTTCATTATGCAATCATTATGGAATTCACGTTATCAATAATAATTTAGTAAGAAAAGCAAGTGAGGGTAAATTAGGAAATCGATTACAGCGACATCTGCGGAATCTTTTGGAAGACAACCCATTTAGTAATTTAGTAAAGAAAGTATTTCTCCTATTATCTTTTATGATTTCTTTTCTGTACATGATACATTTTGATCTTTTTTATAGAGTTCTCTATCTATCTCTGCATATGTATGTATTTATTTATATGTATCTAACTCTCTCTCTCTCTCTCTCTCTCTCTCTCTCTCTCTCTCTCTCTCTCTATCTATCTATCTATCTATCTATATATCTATCTATCTCTCACGTACACACACTTACTCATTCCCTCTTTCAACCTGTCAACAACAATAATCACTAATTCACATAATCAGCAATAATTCATTGAGAACAGTAAGTGAGGACAAATTAGGAAATCGATAGTAGCGACGTCTACGGAATCTTTTGGAAATTGACCAATTTACTAACAAATATTTCCCCTAACAACTTTTATGAATTATTTTCTGTACATTATATGTTTTGACTTTTTTTTATATAGTTCTCTATCTATCTACATCTACATATGTATCTATTTATCTATCTATGTATCTAATTCTCTCTCTCTCACTCTCTCTCTCTCTCTCACTAACTCTCTCTCTGTATCTATCTATCCATCTCTCATGTACACACACTAACTCATCCTCTCTTTCACCTTTTCAACAAAAATAATCACTAATTCACATAACAACATTAATTCATTAAGGACAGTAAGTGAGGGTATATTAGGAAATCGATTACAGCGACATCGGCGGAATCTTATGGAATACGACCCATTTTGTATATAATATTTCTCCTACTATTTTTTATGATTTTTTTTCTGTACATGATATATTTTGATCTTTTTTATAGAGTTCTCTATCTATCTCTACATATGTATGTATTTATCTAAATGTATCTAACTCACTCGCTCTCTCTCTCACACTCACTCTCTCTCTCTCTCTCTCTCTCTCTCTCTGTATCTATCTATCCATCTCTCATGTACACACACTAACTCATCCTCTCTTTTACCTTTTCAACAAAAATAATCACTAACATTAATTCATTGAGGACAGTAAGTGAGGGTATATTAGGAAATCGATTACAGCGACATCTGCGGAATCTTTTGGAATATGACCAACTTAGTAATTAATATTTCTCCTACTGTCTTTTATGATTTCTTTGCTGTACATGATATATTTTGAACTTTTTTTTATAGAATTCTCTATCTATCTATTCCTACATATGTATGCATTTGTCTATCAATGTATCTAACTCTGTCTCTCTCTCTCTCTTTCTCTCTCGCTCTCTCCCTACCTATCTATCTATCTACCTATCCATCTCTTACGTACACACACTTACACGCGAACAGTAAATGAGGACAAATTAGGAAAACGATAGCAGCGACGTCTACGGAATATTTTCGAATATGACCATGGCATTTTTCTTACATTACTTAAGATTAAGAATTCTTATGCGTTTTGTTGGCCCTATTTTAACCAAAGTAATTATTTAAATTGCTTTATCATTTTTACGTAAAGTGTGGTCGAATAATTACTTTGTTCCAACTAGAACCAACTAAAATATATATGGATTAACATAATAATTACCAAAGTACTTAAGTTGCGCCAACAGTTCCCCGTGGTCGCTTCATGAGCCGCCGAGAATCAAATCCGATTATTCGAAGTTTCAATATATAACAAAATGATGGAAATTTGACGAAGTTGAAGGTCGAAATGATTATTTGTTGTCCCAATAGATTATTTACATTCCGTATTAAACCTTGCCAGTGGATCAACACAAGTTTACAATATTATTAAATGTTATGTTTTCATCCTTTGTAAATAATTTTCACCCACATATTAAACGTATACTATAAGCTCACTATAATACAAAATATAAACATAAAGGTTTAAAACATATTCTGTAGGTAACTTTTAAATTATGTTAAGGTTTTTTAAATTTATTATTTCCTTTACAAATAAATAGTTCTTTTTCGATTATACAACTTATTAGTCGATAGTACATAGGCAGGGACACACTTTTGTACATATTTATAAATAAATTATTTTTATACTTATTATCTCATACTATACATTCACACTAATAAATACATTCACACAATCTCAACAAGTATTATATAAGATAAAAGAGTATGTCTCTTCCGAAAATCAGAACATGGGAGCCAAACGGTCTCTACTTGGTTGAAAGAAAAATAAGCATAGAAAGTTATGTAGATGGTAGCTATGTAGGTAGAGAGAAAAATAGAAATAAAGTAAGTAATTATATATTGTAAAAATAAGTTAAAAGAATAACTGTTAATTTACAATTCTCATTTGTCCTTTCGTTTTCGATCCTTATCAAAGGTAAGGCAATGGTAATTCCCTATTAAATAACTTTCCGTTTTACAAAAGGATAGAAAATTAAAAAGTACATTGTCAAACAAATCGGAGGAAACTTTTCATCCGTTCTCTCCTTCTCATTTACTTAATTAAAGAAGGTTTTTTGTCATAATGCTTTAAAAGAGGGAGTGGCTCTTAAAAAAAAGAACATTTGGAAATTTTCCACTCCTTTTTGACAAAAAAAAATCAACGGTTTTCTTATTAAAAAAAAAGTTTTATTGTTTTTATATTTGGGAAATGGATATGATAACAGATAAAAAAACAACGTGTGAGCTTTTCGTGGCTGATATTTAATCTGTTAACATTAAAATCTGCGCATAAAAAATATATACATATTTCCACCACTCATCATAAGAGTTATATTAAAAACAATTTTCAAAACGAATCGAAAGAAACATCTTTGCACTCGGAATACATTTATTCATCATATGTTTAAAATAAAATAAAAAGAAGATTGAAACGTTTTTAGGAATGACAAAGTTTCTTTCTTGTTTTAACAAGACGGCCGAAAATTAGTAACTCCAAGGTCCTGCTGCAATAAACCCCATTCCAATTTAAACGGGGAGAGCGTCGTAACTCACCTCGGCTTTTTCTTTTCAGCGCGGGGCACACCTCGTAATTGCCGGGCAAAAAGAAAAACGACGTCGCAGCGGAGTATTCCGGTTAATTAAACCGGAAGTCTGGGACGACGAAGGATGGGGCAGATTAGGACGACGCACCGGCCCGTTTTGCCGGGCCTTCCAAAAGCGATTAGCATATTTCAATACCGGCCATTTATTCCATGGGCACAATGAAAGGACGACCTTATCGGCCACCACGGGGGAGGGAAGGCAATTTATCAAAGCCTGCATAAATTAAGTAAAAAGAAGGCGAATTTTTCAAAAATATTTTTATATCGACTAACTTTTATGTAAAACAATTGCAATATTTTGTTGAAGTCATGGGAGCGGCAAAGAATGAGGTTGTTTAAAAAATCACGTTCCATTTTTTCCGACGTTTCGGCCTTTAAAAGTAATAAATATAAATTTTGAACCAAGTATTTCACACATTTTAAATTGTATTTCTTTTCCGATCAACCTAGGTTTTGTAATTGACCCAGTCCCTGAAATTGACCCTAGGTGAAAAGATCGAAACTTCGGCAAAAAAAAAGGTGTTTTTTTAAACTACCTCATTCTTCACCGCTTCTCACGACTTCACCAAATTATGAAACAGATATCAGCAAAAAATTAACCAAGTAATTCATAGGGCAGTGAGCGAGTAGCAATGTGAAGAAACATTCCTGAGTATGCGTGACGACCTCGGAGAATCTGCCAAGGCTAAGAATACGAACATGCAGGCTATTCAAAAGAGATCAACGGACAAAAAGCGCAATGAAGATCGGGTGGCACACACAGTTTTCATCGGCATCCAAAATTAAGTGAAGGTTTTTGCCCCAATGCGAAAGTACTGAATGACTTTTAATGAAAATATACAGCTGTAGAGCTTTGTAAGAAATACAACTTTTTGAAAAATTTCATGGAGAATTTGTGATGTGATTAGGTCAAAATCGTAACCTTTGTGATTTGCTAAGCGTGGCAGGAATATTTGAAATCAGCTGGAGTGACGGCTTTCGTGGGAGAGTAGAAGTTATTCATTCTACTTCGATTGAAATATTGGCAGGCTCAGAATAATGAATAAAGGTTTCGTGGATTTGGAGAACCAAAGGATCAATAATTATCCGTAATTATATTTTTTTTAAATTTTATAATTACTCCTGCAACCCTACTTGAAATATGTAAATTTGGTAATATTATAAACAGGGTGTTCGGCTACTAGTGTTACAAACTTTTCCAGTAGATTTTACATCCCAAATGGAACCAAAAAAGTCCTAATTAAATATGGTCCGAATCTCAACAATTTCCAAGTTATTTCAGTTTTTCTGATTTTTTAAGATTTCACCACCTTGCTTCAAATAAACAAAGATAACTCCAAAACTAAAATGTTTTGGACAAATCCGTTGGAACCACTGAAAATTAAATTAAGTTTCCAATAAGCTGTGATCAATACTAAACTTGTAAACGTTAGGGAAATAAGCGTTTTAGTAGCGAGAACTTTGAAAAAAAAATTTTTTTTTCAAAGTTGAAAACCTTTCTATGGTGATTCCAAAGTACTATTTTCAAACCTACATATCAGCAAATTTCAGAAAACGTACTGCATTTAATATCCTTTTTAGTGGTGCAATTGCTTTTTAAATTACTTTTTTCAAAGATGAAGGATTTAATTGATCAAGGAAAAGAAAAAACCGCGGTTGAAGGATTGGCAAGGTGGATAATTAAAAAAAATACTTAAGAAAATTTTGAATGAAATTATTAAACCTTTTAAAATTATCAAATTCTCAATTTTTTCATGTAGCCAAAACTTCGGAAAAAATTCCAAGTTGAAAAATTTACTATGGTGATTTTAAACTACGATTTCCAAACCTAGAGACCATTCAAATTTCTGAAAACGTACTCCATTTAATGTTTTTTTTAGAGTTGCAACTATTTTTTTAATTACTTTGTTGAAGGATGAATAAATTGAAGAAAAAATAATTTAAAACGTTTAATAATTTCATTCAAAATCTCATTAAGTTTTTTTTTTAATTGTCCACCTTACCAATCCTTTTTACTACGGTTTTTTCTTTTCATTGATCAGTTTCTTCATATTTGAAAAAAGTAATTAAAAAAGCAATCGTACCCCTAAAAAATAAAAAATAAATTTCAGAAAAAGTACTCCATTTAATATTCTTTCTAGTGGTGAAATTGGTTTTTTAAATTACTTTTTACAAAGATGAAAAACTTGATGAAGGAAAAGAAAAAACTATGGTTGAAGGATTGGTAAGGTGGAAAATAAAAATATTAAAAAAAACTTAAGGAAACCCAAATTAAAAAAAAGTTTAATAAATTCATTCAAAATTTCCATTTTTTTAAATTTTCCACCTTGCCAATCTGTCAGCCACGGTTTTTTTCTTTCCTCCATCAATGAAGAACATCTTTGAAAAAAGGTAATTAAAAAAGCAATTACACCACTAAAAACGAGATTAAATGAAGTACACTTTCTGAAATTTGCTGATCTCTAGGTTTAGAAATAGTAGTTAAGAATCACCATAGTAAATTTTTCCACCTAAAAAAAATATTTTTTTCAAATTTCTCGCTACTAACTATTAATCACATCATATTTGAAAATTGCCGTACTTTTCAATGATCTAGACGGATTTTTCAAAACCCTTTTAGTTTTCGAGTTATCTTCGTTTATTTGAAGGAAGGTCGTGAAATCTTAAAAAATCAGTAAAAGTGGAATAACTCCGAAACTTTTGAGATTCGGACCATATTTAATTAAGACTTTTTGGTTCTATTTCGAATGTAAAATCTATTGGAAAAGTTTGTAGCACTAGTATCCGAAAACCCTGTATAGCATGTAATAAAAATTTAATTTGATATACATTACAGAACGTGCTTACTGGTAACACGCCATCGCCATTTTATTTTTACCGCTTAATTATACGGAAATAAACATCCTTAAAAAATGCATAATTGTGTTCGTTATTTGGACTGATGTATTGGAAGTATTTGCCAATTTTATTCGTTATTTGTAGTGGGGATTGGACCAAATTTTGGTGTTTATAAAGTAATTCACTGTTAGAGTTATATACTCTTTTACTTTTTTCTTTTCCTTTTTGTAAAACGTATGTTGTAAAATAATGGAGAAGTATCCATCACCGATGTCACGGGATACCGCAATTTGTAAGGAATACTGCAGCTCAGGGCCCAACAATTTTCTCCCGGCCGGACATAAATTCCGGCTCGTGGCTACCTCCTCGCCTCTCAGGGTTTTCTCATCCCCCTTGGACCTTTCTGCGCGCTGACTGCTCGATGTATTACGTTGAAAACCAATAAAACTTGTTTCACTTTCAGGCGCAGTGCATGTCGGAGATGGCGGGAGCCAGAATGGTCAACGGGTCCGCGCGGTTCAACTGTCAGAGCAGAGCGCTCATTCCGACGGCCAGGGGATCGGTAACCAGTTCATCAAGCGACGAAGAAAGGCGTAAGTACCATTTAAACAAAGTCACAGGACAGCTTAATAAATATGTAATAATGCACTGACAAAAATCAACACATTTTCGAAAACCTACTATCATTATATATAATTTTCTTCCTCAATGGAATTTTTTATTTTAAATTAATTAAATTTCCTTAACGGCCCTAAATTAAAATTTAATCACATCGATAAATTTTCATATTTTTTATGGTATAAAAAGTTTTTTGAATTTAAAAATATTTTATGAAATTCTTTACCTTCGGAGGTTTCTGGTTTTACGACGCCATAAAGAATAAAATACGATTTACTCTTCATTTCTCCGGTTTCATGTGATGAAGAAACATCATCACCTTCGTGCCTCTAACAGAAACGAGGGTCAGAACAAATCGAGATTTGAATCGAACTTCCAATTCCCTTTTCGCAAAATATATCGCGACATTTTCATCCCTGGAGCGGCTTTTCGGCGCCGGAAAGATACCGCCCCCATTGTTTAAACGGACCGGGGGCGATTCGAAATTTTCAAGAGTGATAGATTTAACTTTGTGAAAAAGGGGTTTGTCGAGGGTTGACAGGCTGTGGACACCGCGTTGGAGGAGCAGGCTGTTTGCAGAAAGAGACTGTAAACACTTTCTGGCGGTTCCGCCCACCGAACGTCTGCAAACAATGACTACCGGATGTATTTTTTTTTTGCCTTTGTTACCGTATGCTGTTTTGAAATTTCTTATCCGAAAGCAGTTAAACCTTCTAGAATATCAAAAACTTCAACATATATCTATATATTTATCTATTATATTTCTTAGTTCATATCCAAAACATTTATTTGAGGACGTAATGAAATATATTTTAAACAAAGCTCTTTAAAATAAAGATACAGCAGAAAAAAAACATCCTCAGAAAAAATCAATGCATGTCTCTTTTGGTAGTAATAATTTGCAATACGTTTTGTCTTTATATCACGGCGCCAAAAGCTACCTCACCCGCAAAGCAGCACGTTCTTCAGAAATAGTAGCCTTTAGCGCCGCGATCTGAAATTTCTAAAATGAACTTGCAATTTGTATAATTAACATCAAATTGTTACCAACATTTACTGGAAGGACAGAAAGAAAGATAGATAGATAGATAGATAGATAGATAGATAGATAGATAGATAGATAGATAGATAGATAGATAGATAGATAGATAAATAGAAAGATATATATATATATATAGAGAGAGAGAGAGAGAGGGAGAGCCGACGAAAAATAAGTGAATAGAGAAAGAAAGAGAGAGAGAGCGACGAAAAATTAGATAGTGAAAGAAAGAAAAGAAAGAAAAGAAAGAGAGCGAGAGATAGAGAGCGCGAGAGGGTGAGAGAGTGAGAGAAAGAGAAAGAGCGAGGAAAATAAGAGAGTGAATACAGACAGAAAAAGGGACAGAAAAAGGAAGAAAATAAAGAACGAGAGAGAGAGAGAGAGAGAGAGAGAGAGAAAATGACAGGCAGACAGAAAGACAGAAAGTGGAGAAAATAATAGAGTGAAATAGAGAAAGAAACAGAGACAGTGAAAGAAAAAGAAGAAAGAGAGAGAGATAGTGAAAGAAACAGAGATAGTGAAATAAAGAGAATAAAGAGAAAGAAAGAGAGAGAGAAAACGAAGAAAAATAAGAGAGTGAATACAGAAAAGAAAAGGGACAGAAAAAAGAAAGAAAATAAAGAACGAGAGAGAGAGAGAGAGGGAGAGAGACAGACAGACAGAAATCGGAGAAAATAATAGAGTGAAATAGAGAAAGAAACAGAGACAGTGAAAGAAAAAGAAGAAAGAGATAGTGAAAGAAACAGAGACAGTAAAATAAAGAAAAGAAAGAGAAAGAAAGAGGAAGATAAGAAAAATAAAAGAGTGAAATAGAAAAAGAAAAAGAGACAATTTAAAAAAGAAAGAGTGAGAGAGAGAGATAGAGCGAAGAAAAATAAAAGAGTGAAATAGAAAAAGAAAAAGAGACAATTTAAAAAAGAAAGAGTGAGAGAGAGAGATAGAGCGAAGAAAAATAAAAGAGTGAGATAGAGAAAAGAACAGGGACCGAGACAGAAAGAAAAGAAAGAAAGAGAAAGCGGCGGATAATAAGATAATGAATAGAGAAAGAAAGAGAAAGAAATAGAGAGAGATAAACCAAAGAAAATAAGAGGGTGAGATAGAGACAGTGAAAGAAGGAAAAGAAAGAGAGGGAAAGAGAGAGAGAGACGAAAAATAAGATAGTGAATAGAGAAAAAACAGAGAAGTGTAGAGAGAGAGAGTGAGAGAGAGAGAGAGACAGGAGAGAGAAAGAGGAGAGGGAAGCATAAAGGAAGAATAATGTTTGTCTTTTCTTTTTTTTTTTAGATTTGTTCATTCACAAAAATGGATTTTTTTTTTTAAATTTCGATTTTGCGTCGTTTCACATGAACTAAAGTGGACTAGCATATCAGGAAAGAAGCGTGTAAACACTGATTATCAACGTATGACGAAAAATCATAAGCTCATGGTATGTAATATATAAGTGTGTCTCTACGCCTGTGAAATTTGTTAGGAGTTCTATCATTCATTTCGTTTATTCTCATATTTTACCGTTATTCTTATATATTAAAGACTAAATATGTAGATTAGTGAAAATTTCCTTTCAATAAATCAATTTATTCTATTTATTTATTCCGTCGCGATTCGGTCAATTATTGTAATTTGGCGGGGAAAAAAATTTTTCACGCTTTTCAGACTGGAAAGGTCAAAATTTGAGATCTTCTCTTCAAAGATTTCAGAGTTAACAAAGTGGTTTATTGAACGCTCTCGCTAATTAATGCCCGCTGAAACCCTTTTTGATTTGCTTTCATAACTCCGAAACTCTTTGTATTGAGCATAATAACAGTTCTTTTCTATCGTTAAAATTCTCGTTTCGAAAAGGCAGAGAGTGAGAAAAAGAAAGAAAAACACTAGTGACGGAATTCCGAGGCGTTCAATATAAATATTTATTATAATAAATAGCTGATATGGGTTTTACCATCTCTTCTATCTCTGCCCAATTACGACTTAATTGAATAACCTTGTATTGGAATATCGATATTCGAATCGGTTTGGAAAAAAAGACTAAAAAGCACTGTCAAACCTGCTATATAATTTTTATTAAAGGAAAGAAAATAGAGAATACAATTAATACTATAGATTACCTACTTTTTCTACAAACCCTGTGGACTATGCATACGAACCATTTTGTCTATTCTTGGCCAAGATCCAGATAATTATTAAGTATAAAAGTAGATAGATAAAAAAAATTTATTCGAAATGAGTTATAAATATTAACATAGTATATTACATTAAGATTACAATATAGGTTTCCCAAAATGTAAGGATTAGAAGTTATTTCACATTGTAAAAGGGATTTTTTTAATAATTTTTCCGCTTATGAAAATTATGAGATTATGTGTAGACATTTCTCATATTCCAAAATACAGCAAAATCTTATGACAAATAAATCGTTACGATTAAATGTTTTTGCAATTTTTTTTATAAAATACAACTAAGTTTAGTAGGCCTGTTCTATTCACTGTTACAAAATCACTGACCCTTTTATAGCTTTTTAAATTTTCTATTAAATATTTGACGTTATTATAGGTAGTCTGTAGGTTTTTAGGTAAACTACGTACTGTACATCACCTTGAATTTACGAAATAGAGACTTACAGTGTTCTTTGCAACTACTATTACATATGTAGCGCAAAGCACGTTTTTTCTAATTTAAAATCTTCACAGCATAGTTTTTTCCACCCCAGAATTGTACGCCACACCTAGTGACATGCGATACCAATCGGGACGAGTAAAGGATCGAGTATTTTCTTTCGATACCGAGTACTTTTGGCATCGAATATGAAAATATTCATTCAATAGTCATTCGATTCAAGTATTGTATCGAATACTTTTTGAAGTATCGGAAAATACACTCAAATAGATTTTTCGTCGAGTGTTAAGTAATATAACCGTTCAAAACTTACGTTTCATCAAACTGGGAGTTGACTAGTTACTGTTAGGAGCGCCTACTAGCGGCATGTGTCAACAAAGTTAATCGAGATTTCGACTCTGGTTGTTAACTCTGCTGATAATTCTGGTAACTCTTCGTAATTCTTTTTCGCGTTGCACCTCGCACTTTCAATTTCAGTAATTTCTTGTAAATGTTTTTGTCTTCAAGTCCCTAAAGTGTGTTCGCCTTCCTTCTCGTAGATAGATACCTAATCATGTATTTTCCCAAAACTAAAGCATGAGGTTATTTTACTGAGAAAACTGAATCTTAGGCATCTTGTAAATTCTGGGGAATACGGTGGGAATGTGTTTTATCAATCAAACAGTTGAAAACAAAACACCCTTTGATTAATCTCAAAACTCGATAACGACAAAATCGAAATATCTATTATGTTGAAATATGATGGCAGCTTTTCCTTGTTCATACGCACTCACTGTATGAAAAAATACTTTAAAATAAAAAAACAACCTGCCATTTGTTTCATTATTTTAACCCATGAGCGTATTTTTCTCAAAGTCCACAATAGAAAGTTGATCATTTATGAATACACGAAAAACTACTCATGTGAATAAGTATTCGTTAATATCTAATAATTTCTGCCGATACTTGACTAGTATCGAATATTTCTTTCGAATATCGCACGCAAAATCTATTTTCTAGTATCGCACGCCATAGCCATAGCTGGTTACGCCTTGGAAAAGACCCATGTACAGCATTCCCAAAGTGTCATTGTTTACTTAATTCAAAATTTATAAATAACCAACCATATCAATGTGACTATGCCAACTGAAATTATTTTGAAGGTTGAACCTTATGAATTTAACAAGATGTTAAGTCCCTTTAGACAAAAACTTATCAACTAATTTTTTTTCAACATTTAAAACCAAACAACCGGAGAAAATTTTTTTAAAAATTATTATTTATTTTTATTCCGATTGTAATTATTATTTACAATATGTAATTTGCGGATACATGAACTTATGTACAACTATTTACATTGAGGGGAGAAAATAATCAATGTTATCTTCCCTCTTCACTTTGTTTATGTTTTTTTTTTACAGTTTACTCGGAAAGGAGGTCGCGGGGCCATTTCCTCTTAAGACGCCTTATGGGGTTGTAGGGATGGGTTCTATCGGACTGGGCTTGGGCAAGACTATTTGGATGGTGGGAGAGTTTTTTGTGAAACTTGGTAAATTTTTGGGGAATAAATTTTTGGATATAAGGACTTTGAAGATCGTTGTGGAGGGTAACATTTGAGACATAATAAGGAGCATTTACAATGGATCTGAGGACTTTAGATCGAAATGATTGGAGACGTTGGATATTGGAAGGTTTAGCGGTTCCCCACAGTTCTATTCCGTACGTCCAAATCGGTTGTAGTAGTGTTTTGTAAATTGTAAGTTTGTTTTTTGTCGGTAGTTTAGACTGTCGTCCTATATGTCTGTGCAGTAGACCATACCGTCTGTTTAGGTTTTGTCGTGTCAGTCGTGTATGTTGATTTCACGTTAGTCGTGAGCCTAGGTGGAACCCAAGGTACCGAACGCAGTCGGATTTGGAATAGGAACGTTGTTGTAGTATATCGTGAGAGGAGGTTTGCTTCGGAGTGTAAATGTCACATGGACGCTCTTGCTTTCGTTTATGTTCATTTTTCCATTGTCTACACCAATCTGCTATACATGAGATATACTCCTGCAGATCTTCCGAAGCAACCGCAGGATCGGAATTGGAGGATAGTACAGCTGTATCATCGGCGAAGGTTGCAAGTAGGGTGGTAGGTTTAGTGGGAATATCTGCAGTATAAAGGATTTAGAGGATTGGTCCGTGCACACTGCCCTGCGGTACTCCGTAGCCAGAGAGCAGTATTCGGAGTAATCTGATCCTTGTCGGACCCGAAAGGAGCGCGGGAATAGATAAGAGCGGAGGATTAGGTAAAGAGTATTTGGAAGGACACGCAGGAGTCCCCTGTGCCACACGCGGTCAAACGTTTATGCCGCATCAAGGAAAGCTCCCATACAATATTCTTTGCGCTAGCGGGAGGAGGATATACGGTCAACAACACGAAACACCTGCTGGACTCTGGAATGGTGGGGTCGGAAGCCAAACTGATGATCGGGGAGGACGTTAGACTTTAATTGTAGTAATAGCCGTTTAAGGAGAATTTTTTCAAATATTTTGGCCATGATGGGAAGTAAACTAATTGGTCGATAAGATGGGGAGTAAAAATAATGATATATTCAGAAAATATTTATTATCTTATATACTGTTACATATGAATCTTGTATCTCAGCAAGTTGGATTAGCTTAATCATAACGTAAACCTTATTTAGAATGCTGCTTAAATCGATTCCATATATGGTAAAAAAAGTGGTTTTAGGATTGAACCATATGGTACGCTACATATCACAGTACTTTGTGCAAAAGCCTTACTATTAGACTTATTTTATTAGTAAGTCAATATTATTGTTAATTTTTAAAATTTGTTGTCTATATACAAGGAATTTTTTATAAAATTAAACAGCAGTACGCTTAAGACCATAATGTTGAAGATTCTGGAGTAAGAGTAAGTCGTGATTTATTGTGTCAAAATTTGATACGGATTGCACAGCTTCATATAATCCGCATTATTGTTTTCTATAATTTCATGAATATACTGTAGTGCATAGTGCAACAAATCATTAATTCCTAGACCTCTTTTAAAGCCAAGTTGGGAAGAAGAAAGAGTTTTTGTCAATGAAGTTGTTTAATCTTATTTTAAAATCACTATTTTTCGTGGTCCGCTTGACCAATCAATATCATTCAATTAATTAAGGTTTTTAGTTGAGATAAAAAAGTCAGTGTCACGAGCGGGATTCGAACCCACGACCTTCGGCTTGATACGCCGCTACTCTACCACTTGAGCTATTGTGACTTCGATCCCCTCGGGCCCTAACTTCCCATCTTAACCGCACCTTTTGAATTTGCTCTCTTTTTTTTGCCATTTTTCAAATGTCGTGTATCTATTTGATTCTCGGCGACAAATGAATTGACCACGGAGAGCTTTAGTGAAGTATACTTCATTTTAATTCATTAAATTCACTATTTTTCGTGGTCCGTTTGACCAATTAATATCATTTAATTAATTCAGGTTTTACGTTGAGGTAAAAATGTCAGTGTCACGAGCGAGATTCGAACCCACGACCTTCGGCTTGATACGCCGCTACTCTACCACTTGATCTATCGTGACTTCGATCCCCTCGGACATCAACTTCCCATCTCAACCCCACCTTTTAAATTTTATCTCCTTTGTCCGGTAGAGTAGCGGCGTATCAAACCGAAGGTCGTGGGTTCGAATCTCGCTCGTGACACTAATTTTTTTATCTCAACTTAAAACCTTAATTGAAACTAATTTTAAAATTTGTTTAATTTTTTGCCGGGAAAAACTAGAGTAAGAATTGTAGGTCTGCACCAATCCTTGCTATTTTAGTAATCAATCCATCTACCACATTGAGCAGAAATTTAATTTGTGATTGGACATGGCTTCAATACTTTCGTTCTTATTCTTTAAGTGTTCTCTAAAGAAGAAATTTTCCAAACGGATAACACAAAGTTTGTATAAATGTACAAATATGAACTGTAAATTTTGATGTATTATTTGACTTCACCATCTTTTATAATTTCTCTCTATTAGCGTTTTGGTACGATTTTCATGTATTTGCTAATGACACACCAAGTCTACAAAAAATTTGCTAAGAATATTTTTTTTTCTTTTGAAGTCAATTTTTGACAGGAGCCATATTCACATGAGACAAAATTGAACTTAAACTGAAATCATGAAATGAAAACAATATTTATATAAAAAAAGATTGAATGTATGTTTCAATGAATCAACCAATCAAAATTAGAGGACATTTCAATACTCAGAAATTTTTTATGATACCTGACAAAAATTATAGAAATTAATTTTGTCAGTCCACTACTCAGATGCATCCTAAGTGTTAAATACATAGGAAATTCATTTTTTGTGCGACCCGTGATTGTCCTGTAAACAGAGATATTACTTAAATAGATTATCAAAGATTCCACTATATTTTTACTTTTATCATTTGAAGGGATATTTTTTCAGAGTGCCTTTTTAAACTAGTGTTTTATCTAGTCTATCTAGAGCATGTTTGATTTTGTTTCATTTTTTTTAATAGTTTGAAGAGTATTGCAACTTAGAGTCTTTGAACTTTGGTTTTTTTTCTTGTGGGGTTTATTATTTTTGAATTTTATAGCATAATGCTACTGCTGAATTGAAATCGTAGCCTATAAAAGTAAGATTTATCAGAATATTTTAATGCTGGTTGTATAGTCGTTTATGGAGATTCTTTTATTTTTAGACAGAAGAAAAGTATTTGTAGAAAGGGCGGTGGCGTCGAAACGGCCCGTTCCATTAAATTATCCCGTATAAAAGAAAAGTGAGTGCGTTATATAGAGGCCAGTGACTTCCCTCGCTGACCCTCCGACCGGGCCGTTAAGACGGTTGTTTTATGGGACTGGCGGAACATCCTTGAATAATTACGCCTAAGGACCCGGGGTTATTATCTTAATTGCCCTCCTATTTTGCCGTTTTATCACCGCTCTGGCAACAGTTGAATTCCTTTTTATCAGAACCCGAGACAATCCGGGCTCCGTTTTAATAGGTTTCTGCGAGACAATTTCCAAACGGTTTTCGAAATGTTCGCCTTGATTGGGCAGTTGAGCCGGTTTCCGACTTCGGCCCAACGATTCCGCGCCTACTTCCGACATTCCGGCTAATGGGAAAAACGTTTTTGCTCATCCGACTGAAGAAACCCGGATTGCCTCCGCATTATTGCCTTTTGGTTTTTCAATAAAGACAATTCACCAACTGCATCGTCTTAATCAAAACCTAGATATTTTCTTTTTTCACTTGTACAGACAGTATCAGTACTTAAGCAGCGCTTGCAATAAAAAGCTCCATATTTCACACCGCCGAGAAATATTGCTCGATCTATGTCAGCTATTTGAGAGGTCTTGGGTCTCTACAGAGAGTAGGCATACCATTCGACACGAAAGTTATACTCGGGTTCAAAAGATACTTATTGGTTTTTTTGTACTCCTTTATAAAATAATTTATGCACATACGAAACGATTAAATAATAAACGTGTAGAATGTAAAGTGCCCGTGGACTCCATCGAGAGATAAACGTTGTGAGGGCTAATGCGGGTTCTCATAGTTTTCATAGTGCAGTGTGTGCGCTGTCCATGAGATAAAAATATCAATCAAAACACTTAAACTGTCCAAAGAGAACGTGTGTTGTCTGAAGGGCGTTTTACGATACAGTCCTGCAAGACTTGCCTGTTTTGCAAAACTGTATTCTAAAGACGCCGGATTCACTGCAATGTTCTTTTGTCTTTCAGATTGAATTTCCCAAGTTGATAAAACAGTCTGGGCCTTCGGGGCGTCTTTTATTTAAGTTTAACCACAAACCTTACCTCTGATTAAACTTCTTTAAATTTTGTTTATTTATTCGCTTGTAGAAGCGTGTGGTTCAGTTGACTTTGGAGAGTTGTTAAACCATTCAAAAGATCTCGATTAGGCTGTTTCCTCGAAAGATTTCCTTTATAGATTACATTAACTATTTAAAAAAATCATTGCGTTGTTGGTTAAATTGCTTTAAATAAAACTGTCTGATGACGCGGTTCTAATTTAAGAAAAAAAATTCCACTGCGCCTAATTGGCCGAAAAATAATAACAAAAAATTAGTCGATCGCCGAGGAATTTAGAGGCAATTAACGACGTAGGCCCTGCCAACTTTCGACGGCCCCACGGCTTAATCTCGGGAGCTTATTTACATTTTGATGAATATAGGCTGGGGTGGATGCACTAGGAATTTCGGCCCTCGGGAAGATCCCCGTTGAATATAAATCGCATATTTACTTTGTGACTGTCGCTACAATTTTTATTCTGCGATCTGCCCGTTTTTGACGGCAATAAATCCGACTCTGATGGTTAAAAGGTAGCAGTGCAAACGTGCCAACTGGCCACGCTCAAAATTTAACATTTGGAATATTTCATCAACATGATTGACATGGAGACAAAACAAATACACTGTCATATCAACTGTCAGCTGTGAAAAATTTCGTATTTGAATAAAATGATCGATGGTTTAAAATAAATTTAGTAACTAATAAAAGAAAATGCAAAGAGAAACTGAAAGAGAATAACTGACGCAGGTTGATACAACAGATATTTACACGTAAATAATTCCAAATAAAGGAATTATAATAGAGCAAGTTACATTTATAAAATGTTTCAAAAATATATGACAAGGAAAAACATGTATAGACAAATAAATAGGATAGTAAAAGCAAAATTTAATTTTAACAAATATTATTTTAATGCAATAGGTTTTATCTGTAAATCACGGCGCCAAAAGCTACCGTACCCGCAACGCAGCGAGGTCGTTCGGCTTGATAGACCCGTCGCGCCGTAATCTGAAATGTATAAAATTATTTAATAATATATATATTTGACTTCTGACTGTTTAATGTAAGCTTAATTTATTTGAAACTGAAAAGGAATGAAAGTGAATGGGGAAGAGGAGATTTATGAATTTCTTCAAGAAAAGTTATATCATCACTTTTTTCGGGATCTATATAGCGATTTATTAATTACTTTAAATTTTCGAGTAAGTATTTTAGATTCTCAACTCTCAAAGCTCATTAAATTTTCATTTATATAATCAAACGTAAAAACTCTAAAGTACGACAAACTTTGAGATCTAAATACGGAGTAATGGAAGATGAAAAATGTTTGCCCATAAAAACATCCAACCCGTTTGTTTTAAAGGTTAAATATGCGCTTTTTGTTTCTAAGCCGACTTATCAATACGGACAGTCAAGTTTGAAGTCCGTATAAATACGAAACTCTGGGGTGAAAATAAATCACATGGACACGTCGGAGAGCAGAGCACACCTTTTCCGTGAGGCGGTAAACAGCAATTTTCGTTCTATCCTTTTCTTTATTGTAAGGAACCATAATGTTGTAGTTGATGTGTTGATTGAAGATAGCCAATGATGTTTCTCCAGCATTTTTTCGACTGTTATGTTTTTATATTGAGACTTCGGAATCTTGTGGTAAACAGCTTACAGTGATCAGTCCACTAAAGCTGCTTCGGCAACGCATTAGATTCTTTGTCATTTAATTATAGTATTCTTTACACAATAGATATATGTTGGACCGACATTTGAACACTCGCCACACACAACCCACTGACACATTTACCATCTTGTCGTTACCTAATAAACTACGAGGTTTAGGAACTTAAATATTGCTCCAAACCACTCAGCAGGGCCATACATTTATTTTTTTAAAGGCAAGTACAAATACGACGATAAAACGTTTTATTTTGTAAGTGCGTTTATCTCGTAAACAAGGAGATTTAGGAACTTAATACTTGCGCCAATCGGCTGAGTGGGGTGTTTACATGAAAAACAAGTACCAAAAGTCGAGAAAAATAAATTTTTTCAGTTTATTTCTTTAACTATGAGATTTATGAGATTAATACTAACGCCAAACGGCTCAACAGGGTGGTTTTCTTTGACAACACGTAAATACATCGAAAATGAATTTCGGATTTTTGGCCTTTATTACGTAAATGATTATATGGAGGTTGTGAGAGCGGTCTGGTGTGACGTAGGTATGAGAAAAACATTTTCTTTGTCGTGCCAACGTTTCGATCTTTATTGAAATCATCTTCAGGGCCTGGGATTTATAAACATTGTTTAAATTTTACAAATATATGTAGGACGTGAAAAAATGAATTTATACAATGTTAGAAAATTTTAGATTAAAAAATATTAAATTTTACAATGATAGAAAATTTTAGATTAATAAATGAATAAATTTATACAATGCTAGAAAATTTTAGAGTAAAAAAATTTGTTCATACAATTCTGTAAAATTTTAGATTAAAAAAATTGAATTTATACAATGCTAGAAAATTTTAGATTAAAAAAATTAAAAAATAAATAAATAATTTTATACAATGCTGGAAAATTTTAGATTAAAAAATATTAATTTTTACAATGATAGAAAATTTTAGATTAATAAATGAATAAATTTATACAATGCTAGAAAATTTTAGAGTAAAAAAATTTGTTCATACAATTCTGTAAAATTTTAGATTAAAAAAATTGAATTTATACAATGCTAGCAAATTATAGATTAAAAAAATTAAAAAATAAATAAATAATTTTATACAATGCTGGAAAATTTTAGATTAAAAAAAAGTAATTTTTACAATGATAGAAAATTTTAGATTAAAAAATAAATTTATACAATGCTAGAAAATATTTGAGCAAAAAAATGTGTTCATACAATGCTAGAAAATTTTAGATAAAAAATGGATTTATTCAATGCTAGAAAATTTTAAATTAAGAAAAAAATGAATAAATTTGTAGAATGCTAGAAAATTTTAGATTATCTAAAAAAATGATTTTTTAATCTAAAATTTTCAAACATTGTAAAAAAAAATTTTTTTTTAAACTAAAATTTTCGAGCATTTTATAAATTTATTGTTTTAATCTAAAATCTTCTAGCATTGTAAGAAAACATTTTTTTTATTCTTAAATTTTCTAGCACTGTATAAATTCATTTTTTTACATCTTACATGTAGTTGTACAATTTTAACAATATTTATAAATCCCAAGCCCTGAAGATGATCTCAATAAAGATCGAAACGTTGGCGCGAAATGTTTTTCTAAAACCTGCGACACACCAAACCGCATCTCACAACCTCAAAATAATCATCAATTAACGGTCACGATGAGATTTACGAATTTAATTCTTGCGCCAATGGACTTAGCAGGTTTGGTGTAGACTGGCCATGTCATTGCTCTGCAGATAAGCTCTTTCTTTAATCGGTCTTTAAGAAGACTTAACCATCAGTGAGAAGCTGAAGAACGATTTTGAGACGTCCTCAGACTTGTATCTAAAGACGGGCAGACCCTGGTAATCAACCTGATTAGGGTCTGATTACTCTGGAGAGCAGTAAATACAATTGGAGGAGGGTGGCCGGCATTAAGCGCCAGAAAGTTATCCCTACGGGGGGGGAGGCAGATGGGTTCCAGAGCGGACAAATTAATAGAGCCCTAACGAGCGGTTATCTACGTTCTTGAAGCAATAGCCGTGCGTTGTTTGTAGCAGGGGATTGGTTAGGTGGAAGGAAGGGGCTGCAAAACTTTGCTAATAGCACAAAACTCAGGCAGCTCTTCCAGGGGGGCGAAACCTCCCCGCAAGTTGGGGCATAAATTGAGCTCGGGGAACCCCCTTCGGCCCCACGACCCCAATATTCCGGTCCGACCCTTACTCTAATAACTGGGTAATATCCTCCGGGGGCGACTTTTTTTTTTCTTTTTGGTCGTTAGGGGAAGTGAAAGGGGGAATAAATAACGTTCGCGCGTCCCCTTAGCCGAGGTGTAAACAGTACGGCTAACGAACTCGAAGGGAAGCCTCCTCCGATGGCAAACCCGGTTAACTCAACGTCTTTACGAGAACGCTTTTTATCTCCTCCTCTCCTCGAGGGGATTCTCATAAATCCCTCGGATTAATTGAAAGGATCCTACCCGCGTGAAACGTTAGATTTTCTAGAGTTGCCAACGCAAAAAATCAATTAATTTCAGCACCAGCGGTTCTAAGACGCTCTTTAACATCAAAAGCCAACAATACATAAAATAAACTTTTTCTCTGGTTAAACAAATCCACAAGCTGCTAAAAAAACCTAAGTCTGTTATGAGAGAAAATGATTTAACCTAAGCTCGATGGTTTTATTGAAAAAGTGTATATTACTCGTACCATATTTACATTTTATCGACATTAAACTATCCTAAGAATCACAAATTTTACTGAAATGTAGCCCGTCAAAATAAACGTTTATTCTGCGTCTTAACCAAGAAAAAACTTCAGAGCAACATTTCACTTTAATCATTCGCCAAATGATACTCATAAAATGAAATTCGGCAGAATCGTTTAAGTTTCCAACTTTAAAACTATTTTATTAGGTTTTGTCGTCCGCTTGACCAAATAAATTCTTTTCAATTAATTAAGGTTTTGGTTGAGATAAAAAAGTCAGTGTCACAAGAGGGATTCGAACCCACAACCTTCGGTTAAATTCGCCGCTGCTCTACCACTTGAGCTCATCTCAACCCTTTTTTAATTTTCCTTCCTTTTTGCCATTTTTCAAAAGGTAGGGTTAAGATGGGAAGTTAGTGTCCGAGTGGATCGAAGTCACGATACTCAAGTGGTAGAGCAGCGGCGTATTTAGCCGAAGGTCGTGGGTTCGAATCTCGCTTGTGACGCTGACTTTTTTATCGCAACCAAAACCTTAATTAATTTAAAACTATTAATAAAATCTTGTTAAAAACGCTTAAAGTAATCCGCCTAAGTGTCTAGTAATCGTTTTGCGAGGCTTCTAGAAAAAGTTATATCTCACTAGTTGATAATCAAAAATTAACGAGTAAAAATATTATTGTTTGATCAAGATTTCGTTTTAATTGCATTGCAATCGGTCTGGAGGCATTTGCTCGGTTTTAATGTGAATTCCGTCTGTGCAAAGAAGTAAGGAACTTAGTTTATTTAATAATTATATAACATCAAATTTGTAAATAAAAGTAAAGGAAATTTATTGAAGTTGATGTTTAAGTTTGCGGAATTTGACAAAGAGATTTGAAGGAAATCCCCTAAAGTTTGAATTGCTTTGTCAGTGACCGCTACAAAAGTTATTGCTCCTGTTATCTCACAAATGGATATTCAGAACATATGAAATTTTCAGAAAAAAGTAAACTTTTTGACCCAAGTCGGGTAAAGCAGACGAGACTTCAGACTTTTTTGCATTTAACGGTGCTTTCACTGAATGATGGGTTTTTTAATGTTGAGTTGCTTCGGAAGATTGTTAGGTTGCTTCGAAAGAAGGGAGTATCTAAAAAGAGTATCCTTTTGAATTAGTAATTCCTGTACACCTTCAGATTGTTCCTCCATCTTCTTTTTAACTTTAGTGTTTGGTTTCTGTTCTTCATTGGCGGCTTCTTGACTAAAGATAATGGATTCCGATACAGAGTTTTGTCTTTTGGAAAATACGTTTTACAGTTCTCACTTCAACAGAAAATAAACGACTATGAGACAAAAAAATGATGCGGAAAAGCCTCTAGTGAAAATCTACAAAAATCGAGTTACTTGTTTTCTAAACAAAGGAATAGAATTTAAAATTCTGCTGAAATATCATATTGATGATTTTTTGTTCCTACATCTTTTTATGGCAGTTGCTACTCCTGAAAAATCATTTTTCCACATAAAAATGTCCATTTTCTGAATGCTATCAACAATTGTTATAATCATTACGTAGAGATTTTATAATAGGTTTGCGTAAGGAATTTTAAACGTAATGTTTTTTATTATCGCTTAACTGCTAAGATCATTGTGACATGTTCGAAGAGAAAAAAATTTCAATTTTGAAAATATTTACTTTTAAAAAAAATCAGATTTCTACCAAATTAAAAACACTTAATTTAGAAACATTTGCTGTAACCCCACAGTATTTCTATTACATTTATAAACTTGCATATAAAATTTTAGTTAAATTGACTAAACCCTTTTCGAGAAAATCGTAAATATATTTTCTTATCGTCTGATTGGTCTTGAATTATTTTAAATTTTGTTAAAATCAGTTCAGAGGTGTTTACCTCAAAGCTTGCCTTTTCTTACCTATTTTATTTTATAGTAGATTAAAATGAAATAAATTTTAACTGAATCTCCAAACCGATTTAGGCCAATTTAATTAACTCTAAAGTTAATTAAAAATAGAAATCAAGTAAATACTAAATACAAATTTAAATAGTAATTAATTAAATAGTAATAAAATAAATAAAATAAAGATATATAAAATGGTTGAGACTTATAACAATTTGTATATTAATATTGAATTTTTATGAAACTATTAGTTTGTTGTTCATTATATCATTTTTATTGTATGCCAGTTATCGGTATTTTTTTAATAGAATCACGTTAGTTGTTACGGATTAAAATTCATGAAAATAGTCTGTGAGTTATTTTGGTACATATTTGGGAAGTTTTAATTCGGTGATTTTTAAAATATTATTCTTTACTTGCTATATTTTATTTTGCCTAACTTGCTAAATTCAGAGCACTAGAACAAATTGTTATTTTATCACAATTTTATACTTTTATATTTTATTGTTTGTTGATGTCAAATAGAAGAAACATGAATCTTGTGCAGTAGAGAAAGATTAAGCTCGTTAAAAGCTGATACATCGTTGAATTCATTTTTTAATAACTTCTCTAATTTCTTGTTGAATTTCAAGAGTAAAACTGCCTGTTATATTTTTTTTATCACCCCATTCTCATGCCTCGTCATATATAATTGAATCCATTTGAGGACGTCAACCTGAGCGGGTTGAAATTGCGAGAAGGCTGCCGAGTTATGTGTAATGGTAATTGTGTCATTTGTAAACCAGGGCGGCTGGAAATGGGGACGGGGACGGAAAGTGTGTCTGCCACGGGTGTACCGCTGATGAGCCCTTGCTGTGGAAAATTCGCCCTCGGACATTTCACCCGTCACGTCATTAATTCAACTCGACACGGCAACTACTGTTTCATATTTATGATTTTTTCACTCTCCTCTCTTTTTTTCCCCCCATCACGGACTGAAAGCCTTCTCTGTTACACGAGCGTGTCAATATCCTTTACGTGAAACTGGGAGACACCGGACCTGTTTTTTCATATATTTTCTAATATTGAATCTAAAAGTAAATAGCAATTTTATTCGCCTCCTGTATAAAAGAGATTGCATATAAAAGGCACATTCAATTCTCTCTAACTCTTTTTAATATATCTCTAGTTGATGTTCACTTATGATTTTCTGTCATTACAAAATATTTTCAACAAATTATATTCACACTTCCCAGATACATCTTGTAAAAATATACATGTATATAAATCAATAATTCCTGCAAATAATTTACTATATGTCAAACAGAAAAAATTTAAACAATTTATGTTAGTTTCAATATATTCATGGTTTTGTGATGCTATTTAAATCGTACAATTTTTAAAATGGTCCGAAAAAAGCAATAAATGTGTATTTCTTTAAACAAACATTATTGCAGTGAATAACCATCAGGAATTTATTTAAAAACCAGGAAATTTAAAAAAAACTTAATCTATTGTCAAACTTTTCAAAAAATATATTCACTTTTTCAAAACTTTAAAACTATTATTAATAAATTACAAAATTACTTAAATTATTTACAAAATGAAACCTATCGGATCAATTATAATAAAATTATAATTTTATTTAATGTGATTGAGATCAAACTCCGTTCATTAGAAATATAAACTCTATCCGGTTATTTTACCCATGGTTGCCAACTATTAAAAATTTTATCTAATTTTACTCTACTATAAAATAAGACACGACAAAATAGTAGGAGTAATAATAGGAAAATTTATCCTAACTGATTAGAACTAAATTTAAATGGAAACAATACAAATCAGACCTTAAAAAACAAGGAAAATGTGTAATATTTTCAAAACATGTATTATCAATTTGTCTAAAACTGTATATGATCGATTATAAATGTGTAGTAAATAGTTTTGGCTGCCAAAACGTTCATTATTAGTTTCAGTTAAAAAGAAGTTTAAAGTTTTAAAAAAGGTCAATTTTTGGAAAATATAATATTTTTATCTATAAACTATATATTATTTTTATAATTCTTTACTCCTAATTGTTCTGAAATGTCTACATACTGATTATAAAAATTAATTATCAAAATTGGTAAAGAACATTTAGATAAAACTATATTTTTATGCTTGAAAATGTGATTTTTCGGGAAAGACACAAAAGCGTCATAAAAATATGTAATTTTGGCAAAAAATTGTCAATATGACATTTCAATGGGATCTATTCCATTGTTCAGAAACTAATATTTGGTTTTACAGTGGAACTTCACTAGAAACCTTCTGAGTTCATTTTTTGGGGATTTGTTTATGTTGGGTAGTGTAAAACGAGTTTTCTAAAATGCTAAAAAGGCTTTAACCTTAACCCGATATCTTTAACCGAGAAACCACCCAAAAGCATGTAAAGCAAGCGCCAAAACCAAAATGAACTTGAAGGTATGTGTACGAAAATGCTGAAACTGGCTAGTCAAAAATAAGCTCAGGAGCGTTAAAAAAATGATGATACTAATGAATTTATATTTAATGTGTATTATATTTGTGATTTTTTAGTTAATTCGTGCTTTAAGTTATAATTCAACACTAAAGGGTTTAGGAAGATAAAATAATTAAAGGAGTCATAAACTCGGGTAATTTGTAAAAAAAACTGTATATTATATGGTACAATAGACGTGTGAGGGCCCGGATGAAAAGTGTTCAAAGCGAGTAGAACGATTTTGGAAGCTGGAAATGGTGAACAAAAGATTCCCTATAAACGGGTTTCTCATGGCGTTTCATTGTTCCATTTCCGATATATTTCTGAACAATGAGGAATAAAACCTAATCCGGATCTTAAAGCAAATCAGAACATAATGGTTTATTTTTTAAAATTCTAAACTAGTGTTCAATAGACTCTTCACTATATTCATACCCATTCACTATTAATGGTCTTTTTGCTTTTTTTAAAGTGATTATATTATTTTTAATGTGACACTTTGCAGTTCCATAAGATTAGTTTCGACGTTTTTGCTAATTTATTGAGTAGGCAGGTTTCTACCGCGATTTTCCCCTTTTTTTTAAAGGTAAGTATGATGTTATGTGGTCAGTATGTAGGATTTTATTTCCCACAATTCTTGCCTGTTGGGACCAAGAGTTTTTGTTTCCCTGGATGAGATTTTACAAGTTTCTTTTATTATTTTTAACCCGGGGTGCATAAGCCTTTCTTTCTTTTTGCGATTGTTTCGTTCAACTTTTACCACACTTCAGTAACTATGTAGCACGAATAGTAACGATGTGTCAATCAAAACAACAGAATACTCCAGCACCAAACAAAAATAAGTTGGTTTTTTTTCGTTTTTTTTTTTTTTTTTTAATTAAGATATTATTTGGTTGAATTCTGGCGGTTTTTATGTATACGGCGTTTACGATACAGTTTGGCATAGCAGGCGTGTGTTGCAGAACTGTATCACAAAGCGCCGTGAATTAGTGCGCCTTGACCGTTGTTTTACTGATTGCCTATGTATTTTCTCTCTCTCTCTCTCTCTCTCTCTCTCTCTCTCTCACACACACACACACACACACACACACACACACACACACACACACACACTATTTATGTATTGCTCAATAAAATCTACAGGTTAAATAAAGAATTAAACGAATTTAAAATACAAAAAGAGTCCAGTGATTAACGTCATAATAATTCTATTCGAAATATAACTAAAACCAAACGGTTCATAGAATTAGAAGTAGACCAATCCTAAGGCTTTTGTTTGATGTCATAGTGGATTGTCAGAAATGTTAAACTCTCTGATATGCGAGGGAACAGCGTTGCGTATCAATTACTGCTCTAATTATTTCTGACTTATGGGATTGTGTGGTACGAGAGGAATTGATCTGGAGGAGATCGTACAGACGAATTGATCCTTAAAGCATCGCTACGTCTATTGATTGCATTATATCTAATCACATCCGGAAACCAGCGTGTATGTTTTGAATAATTAGGAAAGAATAATTTTTTGAATCGCTGGTAGACCCGAAAAAAGAAAGAAGAAAATATTCATATTTAAAAGAAAATATGTAAACTAATCTTAAATTCGTATAGTCAAAAATAGGGTTAGTGTTATGTTATACACATATTTTTCAATTATTTTATTTACTGTACTTAAAAAAATCATTTAAATTTTTCAGGGTTATCAGAATATCATTACATTTCTGTAACACAGTAACGAATTGGTTAATAAATTCAGTTGTTAACTTATAAAGTTTTTAATTGTCGTAAAATTACTTTCTTTAAATAAAATATACGATAAACAATGTATTATATAAAATATAAAAACGGCAGCACTTTCTTAAAATCTTACAAAAACATGAGTGGCATTGTTTGCACTATTTTTCTAATTATAATTAAAAATAAATGTATATTTTGGGACAGAATTCAATACACACACGTGTCTCATTTGTAGTCATTCTCGTTCGAATGCAAATTGTAAGACGATGTTCGCAATTGAACAATCCGCTTGTCTATGTAAAGCTGGGTGAATTTCCTTTTGATTTTCTCCCAACTTTATATCAAGTATGTGCCTCCGGCGTCAATTAGTGTTCTTAGCTATAACATGATCATTTCTAACGATTGACTTGGTACCAATTCTCTTGATTTTAATGTGAATTTAGTAAATTGTAAGGTTATTGTTTATATTTTGATCAGGCATGAGAAAAAATAAGTTACATTTTGTCAAAATATTTGTTTTATTTCTTTCAATTGATGATTATTGATCATTTCTGCTTACCTAGTTTTGCTGTTTTGGACCTGCCAGGTTATAAGAAAGGTGACCAATACGAACCCAAAACTTACCTGAAATATCAAAACATTGAGGGTATACAGACCAAAATGATCTGTTACGAAAAATTTACAAATGCATTACCCTGCAGTCGACGTAGGGAAATTTCATAATATATTACTTTAGTCTTTTCAAAATCTGTTTAAAAACACACGCGTTTTTTTAATAAATTTTCCAAATATTATAAAGATAAAGTGAATATTCACAATTTATCCATTTTTTGGGGGAAAATTGGCCTCTTTACTTGCCTCAACTTCCGTAGGAATTAATTTCATCCCTCGAGTCCCGCCCTGCTAATCGTTGATTAAATCCGTGAGCCGGACTATTGCTCAGAAGTGGTATCAATTTGTCTCATTTAGGTCTCGCCCTCCAGATCCACTTTTTCGCCCCAACTGGTGCTGCACTTGTTCACATTTGAATCAAAAGGCAATTACCTCTTCCGGATGTCGCACAACAAACAATTCAAAAAGTGATTAAGCCCCTAACGCCGGATTGTATTCACGCCTACCTTTTTCCCTTTAGCTCATCGGTTTCTTATTACATCGTGGCGATTCGAATCTCACTCGAAGCCGTGTTACGACGGTTATATTAGTTTTTCTAAATATCATTTGTTTTTCAATCTCAGTGAACATTCAATATATATTCATAAATAACATAAATGTGATACGAAGGACAACGAATTTTTCTAAAAATTGTAGACATATATGTGATATAGATGTGGTCTGAAATATAATTTCACATCCCGCTTTCTTCAAATCAAGAATAGTTTCAACAAATTTTTAAATGGTGATCTTCACCAAAATTTCAGCGTAGAAATTGAAAGCGTAATAAATTCTGTAATATTGGTACATGGTATTTTCTGAAATTACCGTCTATTTTATATGACATCATATTTCTCTCTTGTATTTATGAAGTTAAATTATTTCTAAAAAATAACACAAAACTCGAGAATTGGTTGAAAATTAACGAAGTTTCGTTTGTTTAAAGTTTACACAGGTTGTCGTATCCAGACTCTTGTAGACCTCGTTATCGATTGGGTTCGATACCCCCCGTGGCCACTGGCATTTTTTGAACCGTACACAACGATATAACGTGTCGTAACATAAATGAAATTTTTTAAAAAAATATTACTCAACTTTTCACATAGTAGCTGCTGAAACTATTTTGCAAACAAATCGTTGCTGAGGGTTGTGTCTGAGGGAACATTGGTTTGACGTTTTGACCAGCAGCAATGATTCATTCTTTTAATTTTTGTACTGATTTCGACAAAATGTTCGAATACACTTCATTTTTCAGACATTCCTAGGAGAAATAGTCGTAGTGAATACGCAAAAAGATTTGTCCAATACAATGAATGCGGTTTGACTTATTTATTCGGAAAGAGTGAGAGGGGAAAGAGAGAGAGAGAGAGAGAGAGAGAGAGAGAGAGAGAATAATTGATGAAGATTTCATTTTACCTGGAAAAATGAGGACTCTTGGACCGATCTGAGAGAGTATGAGAGTAAATTAGAAAAAGAGAGAAAGAGTGAATTGATTTGAATTGAAAGTTTTATTTACAAAATTTCGCAAGATTAGATATCGTTTATCTTTCCTATAATAACATGTGCTAGAAAAAGAGAGAGAGCGATAATAAAAAGCAATAATTGCAGAACAAATGCTTAGTAAGACAATTAATTTGGTCAGTTGAGATATAATTACATCAAACTGAAAAGTGGAAATAATAATAGAATAAAGATGGTAGAACAATAAGAACGAAATAGAGAGAAAGAGAGAGAGAATGCAATAATAAACAGCAATAATTACAGAAACATGCTTAGGAAGACAATTAATTTGGCCAGTTTTGATATAATTACATCAAACTGAAAAGGGAAAATAATAAGAAGAAAAATGGCAAAAAGGAAAAAAAAATCAAAAGATGCTGTTGAGATCGGAAGTTAGTGGCCGAGTGGATCGAAGTCACGATAGCTCAAGTGGTAGAGCAGCAGCGTATCTAGCCGTAAGTCGTGGGTTCGAATCCCGCTCGTGACACTGACTTTTTTATCTCAACTAAAAACCTTAATTAATTGAAATATATTAATTGCTCTAGCGGATAAGAATAAAGATGGTAGAATAATAAGAATAAATAGATAGAAAGAGAGAGAGAGAGAGAGAGAGAGAGAGAGAGAGAGAATAAATAGCAATAATTTCAAAACAAATGCTTAGTAAGACATTTAAGTTGGTCAATTCAGATATAATTACATCAAACTTAAAAGAGCAAATAATAATAAGAATAAATATGGTAGAATAATAAGAATAAATAGAGAGAAAGAGCGAGAGAGATAAATGGATGGATAATGATAGACAGCAAAAGAGAGAGAAAGAGAGAGAGAGAGAGAGCAAAAAAGAAGAGAGAGTGCAGTGTAGAGCAAGAATTTGGGTACGATTTTTTTTTATCGGGCTGATCTGAAGAAATATATAGCAAAAGAGATAATTTTGGACTAAGTTTCCTTTCGCACATTTCATTACATACAAGTAACATTTTGAATTTTGATACTTTCAAATAAAGAAAAAGAGATATGGGAATAGTGATTGAGAGAATAAGATACGGTTATTTTGTTTAGCAGGCTCGAATCTGGGTAGCATTATGAAGTTTGATACGGTCAAAACAAAAAGAAAATGAAGTACCTATATTGAAAACGGCAGAGAGATTAAAGCATTTTAAAAGCTTTCCTTTGTTCATTTCACGTCTTTCCATATCCTTGAAAAGGGAATAATCGATTCGACGGGAGTCGAGAGGAAAGTGAAATTGGGGGTGGCGACCCGAATTGCCAAAGTCACTCTTCATTTCCCTCGTCTACACATGTAACCGTTTCGTTAAAAGGAGAAAATCCACCCTCAGCCCCCCCCCCGGCTCTCCCAAGGGTGCCATTAGTCAAACGGTGAAAAATGGGGCCGCTCTTTCATTAACAGCTGGGAATTTGTCTGAACCGGTACACTTTTCATGAAATACGGCTTGCCGCATATGGACCTTGTACCAATTAGGGTCATCGGGGTGAAAAGCGACGACCCCGCATTGCAGGTGTGTGACCTAGCTGGAATCAACGGCATAAGTTTCTTTTTATTAGAATTACTCGAAAAGCTCTTAATTTTTCCCTATGTCCTCCTAATCATTTTTGATAATTGTTTCTACAGACTATGGATGTGGTATTTACTGGGTGGGTAAAATTTAAACCAAATTGGGTCTGATGGAGGCGATAATGTTTGAGTTGAAACGGGACCAGCAGGACCGAATCGGATTGGCGAACGAGTCGGTCACAGGTGAGGTCTTTTGGACGACCTCGTTCCGCCGTGATCAAAGTATGCTTAGAAACATAAATCGTCTTCTAGTTTACCCTAGTTGAAAGGGTTTAAGCACTGCAACTTCAACGGCAATTAATTCACCCAGAACCTACCGTTTAAACTGGACTTTGTTTTTGCTTGTTTTTTCCAGTGGAACTGCGGCCATGGGTCGTCGCCTGCCTGATGGTCGTCGTCGTGGCCGGCATCGGCCTAGGACTCGCACTGTTTTTGACGAAAGGTGACACGCAGGAAGAAGAACACCTTGAAATGCTAGACACTGTAAGGAGGATTCTCACCGAAGTGCCTCTCATTGACGGGTATGACTTTTTAAAAATAAAATTCTCCCCTTATATCCCTAAATTAACTTTTTCACCCTCACTTAACATAAAGTTTAAAAAGTATTTATTATTTATAATTGGCTGACATGATAATGCTTTTTTCTCATCCAGATCTCACTAAGCCGCCTTAATAACAATAAAAAAAAATTCCTTTTTGAAAACAACATCATCAATAACATAAATGACCGGCCGGCGACCCCTCACTGTTTATTGATCACGGGCTTCCGTCCGAATGAGACCAATGGGGATTTCTTTTTAAAAACATGTGAACATATACACTTTTCCCATGGAACGGATTGAAAGGAACTTTTTTTGTTCGGGTGTGTGAGTGTGTGCGGAGGAATCATAAAAAAAAGCAACAGGCAGTTTATCTTTCAATAGGAGGCAGTGAGAGGTTAAAAATTAACGATGGAACGCCATACATCGCTCCCCGCAAAAAAGGAAAATTACTAACTACAGCCCTTCCGACAATCGTTTTTTCTTCTTTTCATAACAAAATTATGCTTCGAACCCGTTCTCGACATTGTTTTTTAAACCTTAATAGCTTGATGAATTTTCTAACCAGAGCAAAATTTAATACGTATAAAACATTTGTTTATATGTTCATCCTTCTTTCTACAAATTCTGACGTATTTATTATCCTATTGTCTTCCTTCATAAGGTATGATTTGCCCACTTAAGAATAATATTAATTCCAATTAATTATTCTTTTTATCTAAGGTCCTAGTTGAGATAAAAAAGTCACTGTCATGAGTGAGATTCGAACCTACGATCTTCGGCTTGATACGCCGCTGCTCTACCACTTGAGCTATCGTGACTTCGATCCTCACGGACACCAACTCTCCATCTCAACCTACAACCGTTCGAATTTTCTCTCTTTTTGCCATTTTCAAATGTCGTGGTTCCTCTTTTTAATCTCAACCAAGACTTTACATAAAAAGAATATTTAATTGAACAAAGTTGGTCAAAAGTAATTAATTGAACTTGATCAATTCACCACTAAAGCATAAGTGAAGAAATATTTTTGTTGCTTTGTCGTTTTCCGTCAAATTTTCTCTGCCTATAATCGCTGCTTTGATCAATCAGAAGTTTCGGCTTCTCACCCTCATCAACAAGAATTGAGTTTTCTGGTAACTGAAGTGTTTGTTCATAATCGTTGTGAAATATTCCAAACCTGGAATTTTGGGCTTTTTCAAATCCATTTTTTAATCACGTTGAATATGTTGTTTTCGTATATTTATAAACTTTTAAGTGTGACCAGTTTTTCTACTTTTTGTATTTTGGTTTGAATTTTCGTCTCTGTCCCCAAATTATTTCAAACATTTTTTTTTAATTTGTTTTATATTTGTGCCCATTGAATTTTTCTACAATTCCAATTGTGTTTTCTTGCCCTTAGTGCAATTTGCGTAATTTATTGAATATATTTGTATCTTTTCTTAACCTCTGTTCAACAAGTTTCTCGACCTCTTTTCTTTTTGTTTGTTTGCTTGTTGATTGTGTCAATGGTGTTCCTCCTGTTTTGTTTTTTGTTTTGTGTTTTTCGGGCCAAATATATTGCACTGTATTTATATTTTATCTTTATCATTAATGTTTAACCTTTCCACTAGGAGTGAAAATGTTCTATGTTAATTGTACATTATTACTATCGCTTTTTCTGTCAAATTCAACTTTTTAAATTACAAATTAACCTTTTTTTCTTTTTTAAAATTTCAAATTAGCTCTTATTGACTTCAAATTAACTGTTTTAATTTCAATTTAAGCTTTTCTTAAATTCCGAGTTAACTCTCTATAACTTCATATTAACCTTTTTAACATCAACTTAATTTTTTTCAATTTCGTGTTATGCACTTCTTCATATTAACATGTTTTTTTCCGAAATCATTTCAACTTTAAATTTACTCTCTTTAATCTCAAATTAACCTTTTTTAATTTAAAATTAACACTTTTTAACTTCAAATAACTTATAAAAACAAGAGACGTAATGAAATGTAAACATGTAATATAAAATTCCTGCATTTCTAAAAAAAAAAATAAAACATAAAATAATGTAACTCTTCATAAGAAAATTCAAAGTAAAATTAGAAATGATATCAAATTAAATACATAAAAACAATCTTTTTTTATTTAGGCTGTTAAAAGAAAATTAATTAATTTTAAAAATTAAATCAAATTTAATTTAACAGAAGATCGTATTAAAGTGAAAATTAGAAATTATATAAAATTCAATGTACAAATAATTTTCTCTTTATTTAATTTAAGAATTGTTTAAATGAAAATAATTAACTTTTTAGACGACCATATTAATTAAAATTAAAAATAAAATTAATGTACAATTAAATATAAAAAAAATGTCTTTTCTTAATGTGATATCTATTTAAATATAAAATAATTTGTTTCTTCAAAAACCTTGATTCTCACTTTTCTCAAATTAAAACAAAAATCTTTTATTTTTATGGTTTATGTTTGGTGTGTGGTGTTTAGTGACCATTAATTAATGATTATTTTGAAATCGTGAGATGCGTTTTTAAAAACATTTTCTTTATCGTGCCCACGTTTCGATATTTATTGAGATCATCTTCAGGGCGTGGGATTTATTAACATTGTTTACATTTTACAGATGCATGTAGGACGTACAACATCGCTGTTTCCTGTGGGATTCAGGGCTAATTAGCTATTTAAAATACAAAATTAATTATTAAAATAAAGATTTTATGATGATTAAAAATGATGTAATTAAAACATTGAAAAAATTCAGAAAATATAAAATAATGTAAAATTTAAAACACAACGTTGTTACAAAATTATAAAAAAACAATATTATAATTAAAAATGTTATTAAAATAAAAGAAAGGAAAATAATATAATTCACGAATACTCTAGATCAATGTATTCTCTTGATGACAAAAAGCAAATTCACCTGTTCCTGCCAAGTTTTAGACCTATTTTAAAGTCATCATCAGGCCGTATACTAATTTCACATTACGGAAAACATATTTGTTCAATTGATTTATCAATAATTTTTCATAATGTGAAATTATTACAGGCCCTGATGTTGACCTTAAAAGTAGGTCAAAAGCTTGGCAGAAACAACAGATTTGCTTTTTTGTTCAAGACAACACTTTGATCCAGAGCGTTCGTGAGTGAAAAGGTGATCGATACTTCTAACATTGAAAAACAAAATATTTCTAAAATTAGTACTAATTTGCTCTTACAATGAAGGATAAACACAGACTAATAACTAAAACTGCTATTAATTAATAACATGCAATCAATTTTTGTTCATAAAATACAATTGCGGTAATACAGTATTTACAATGTTTTGGCTTTCTGTAACATTTTTGACCTGCAACTTTGAACTTGAGCTTTCATGCTTCCCAGATTTGTTAGTGAAATCTGAAGAGCCAGAACTATCAGCATTATAGGTCAAACTATTTTTTTCATTACCCGTTATCAAAGTGTAAGAGAAGATCCAATATCCATAACATTTTGAACTAAAGTCAAAGAGACGGATTTTGAGAGGTAAAATAAATTATATAAAATGAATTTATTTATCTTCTGACAAACACAAAGAGTTTATTAAAATGATTGGTCGGTCAATTTCACAATTGTGCCACTTTTCCTGTTAAATTCTCACAGGAATGCTATAAATCTCTCCCCAGAACGAAGATAGGTTACTTTAGCGTGAATGTAGCCACCTGCAGTTGTGTCATTTTTTTCTATAGTTCCCCCAGCACAGAAAAAAAATTTGACTTGTGTTACTTTCCTTATGGTTGTTGCGATGAGTTCATACCCTTATATGCTTCAGATATCGAAGTGTAAACTTACTACTGGGCTATAACGCTTTTTTTTAAGTCTGAGGGTAGGCCACACCTTTCTCTGGGAGACGGTAATTCCTCTGTTTTCTGTACTCTCTTGGGGAAGTGATATAAGTTAGCCTTGTCTGACCTATCAGCAGGCCCATCAATACAATATTTTTACCCACGATCCCCCAAATTCATAGGAAGCTATTTACCGATTCTTTGAATTAGAAAATCAAGAATATATTTCAGAAAATGTGACGGAAAAAATGTGGAAATAGAATTTTTTTTAAGGTTAACCTCCATATTCAAGGCTGTAATATTTTAATTAGAAAAACAATTGAAAACTATGTTCAATTAATAATGCAAATGTGTGGTGATTAGTGACCGTTAATCCATATTTATTTAGAAATCGTGAGATGCGGTCTGGTGTGATGTAGGTTTCAGAAAAACATTTTCGTTATGGCGCCAACGTTTCGATCTTTATTGAGATCATCTTCAGAGCCTGGGATTTACAAACATTGATTACATATAGCAATTACTAATTCACTACTTTCGTGGTCCGCTTGACCAATTAATAGATGACAATTAATTAAGGTTTTTAGTTGAGATGAAAAAAAGCTAATGGCACAGAGGGATTCGAACCCACGACCTTCGGCTACATACGCCGCTGCTCTACTACTTGAGCTATCGTGACCTAGATCGACTCGGACATCAACTCCCCATCTCAACCCCACCTCAACTAAACCTCATCTCAACAATTACATTTTGGATGTGGAAAAGTGAATTTATACAATGCAAAATATATTTTTTATATATCCAATCAAAGTATTTCTACTCACTCAAAGTGTTTGTCTTCTTTGTAATTGTGCCATTCTTGCGTGTCGAGCGTGCCAGTGAGATTTTGCTATTTTGTGTTTATATACGTTGGATTTTGAAGGGGAGGAGAAGGAAGTCGGTATAGAAAAAAGACATTTTTGTATAAGGCGTCGGCTTCTTTGAGGTGAAAAGAGCTGACGAAGGGAAAAAATGTGTTGGTAATGATTCGGCCAGATTATCCTTTCAGGATTATATAGAAAGGGATAAATAGGAAAAGGAAAGCTAAACTGTTGGGAAATTAGACTATGTGAAAAATATTTGATGTGTGGAATGTAATGCGATGATATAGGTATGTTATCTGTATTGAATTTGATTAATGATATTGGCGTAGCTGCGACTGAGTTTACAAGTATCTGTTCTGTAATTGATGCTGTGTTTATCTCTGTTGATATAAACTAGTTCTAAGAAATTACGTTTATATTTGTTTTGTTCTGTGTGTAATACTTTTTTGCTTGGGTTTTTTGCAATCATAGATATGTTGCTTTAATCTCTTGTCCAGCTATTAATCTTGTAGATTACGTTAGATTTATTACGTTAGTTATTGGTGTGGGTTCTTTAACTTTGGAAAAAAGTGTTTGGATTGTTTTATAATTTTTGAAAGCTATTTTGAAGTTATCGGACAAGAGAAATGTGTTTAATAAATGTAAATACCAGGCCCTGAAGATGGTCTCAATAAAGCGCGAAACGTTGGCACGATAAAGAAAATGTTTTTCTGAAACCTACATCACACCAGACCGCATTTCACGATTTCTAAATAAATAATGCAAATGTTTGATGGAATGACGTGGAAAAATCCAGGGTGGCGGGAAATGTAAGGGGTTTGATTAAGTTCAACGCAGATCGAAGACTTTTTCTTTGTAACTTAATTTCCAGGGACAACTTAATTTGTGACACCGCCCAGGCCGTTTTTCTTCCCACCTCCTCCTCCGCCGTACTATCTAACAATAAAGCCCGACTTGGCCCGAGGCGGCTTTCCTCGAATACGCCATCCGAAAGACAAACAGATGGCCAAAACAACTGACTTAAAAAAAAGCAACTGGTTTTATGCAAATGCGACGGCGTTTTAACCGAGAGGCGCATTTTCTAATTTCCAGCAGGGAGGAGAATATTAATATCACCCCGTTGCCCCTTTATTAAGAGATAGGGGATGGATTTTTCCTCTCTGTTTGCTTTCCCATTTCCCATTCGACTCCATTTTGCAACAGTTGGAAAATATTTTATACCTTCTAGCAAACCAAGCTTTTATAACACATATACCATTTTTAATTGGGCATTTATTTTGATTTTTTTTTGTAAAGCGAACCCAATACGTGTTGACATTTTTAAACAGAAAACACCTATAAAATATATAAAAAAAACTACATTTAGTCCATTTCAACTAAAAATAAATGTCGGAAAAACGAGAAAGTGGCTTAATTCAAATAAACCGGCGAAGTTGGCAAGATGTTTTTTCTGTTATTTTGTCTTGTTAGTCCCTGAAGTACCTTGTTTGGGACGCCAATCCATCGGGCTGACAATTTGAAGCTTTCACCCTTCAAAGAACAACGGACCGACTCAAGACCTGCTAGGAGTTTTGTTTAAAAATTTTGTGATCATAAGAAATTCATACAATTGCACTTGAAAAAATAATTTAAAAAAATGTATGGTGATTAGTGACCGTTAATCGATAATTATTCAGAAATCGTGAGAGGTCTGGTGTGATGTAGGTTTCAGAAAAACATTTATCGTGCCAACGTAATACTAATACTAAATACTTCGATTGAACTTAAAAAATATATTTTGCATTGTATAAATTCACTTTTTTCCACATTCTACATGTGTTGAATGTAAACAATGTTTGTAAATCCCAGGCCCTGAAGATGATCACAATAAAGATCGAAACGTTGGCACGATAAAGAAAATGTTTTTCTGAAACCTACAACACACCAGATTGCATCTCACGATTTCTGAATAATAAAAAAAAAATTTCTAACACATACATATATTTTATTTCTAGTAGCACGAAAGAAATACACTTTAACAGCGAATTTCTAATGTTTTTGGTTTAGAAATTCTCTTTGAAGGTATAATTCTAGTCTTTTTAAAGGAGCTGACACGTTCCAGGAAAAGATTAGGAATGAAAAGGCGCGAGACGTCAGAGTGTTTTAGAACATAATTTATAATAGGAGATGGTCAGTCCGTTGCCAGGACCTAGTCTCATCCTTTGAAAGGTCCTTGCGCCCCCGTCCGCTCCGGAAAAAAGATGGAAGCCGCTGAGTAATAAACTCGCGGGCGGCGGGGGCGGCCATCTGCCGTCCGGTTCATTATCCGAAATTATGCTGATTAAACATCCCCCGACGGCGAGGAATTTCCCTTCCGACCCCGTCCACTGTACAACTGGCGAAAGTCTTAAGTGAACAATTTTAATGAAGTTAATATTTAATGAAGTTTAAAAACGGAGAAGGGGCTTTAGGGGGATTAAAGGAAGTTTTTTTTTCTCTTCTGACGACGAACCCTGTATTTTAATTTGCATGTTATAATGAGGTCTCAATTGCACTGCCCTGCGACTTTCTCCACTTAATGATTACGTCAATTGATGAAATTTTCAACAAAATTTTAGAACCTGCGAACTATTTTCTTTTATTTGAATATGCAATTAAACTTACATTATTTAACAACATTTTGTATCATCATAATGTAGTTTATCACTCTGATAATTATAATTCAAAATACTATTCAAATCTTAATAATTAACTATCTCCTCTCTCAAAATTACTCTGTAACGAACGAGCTACCAAAAAATAATGAACTTTCTGTCTAAGATTATTCAGAAATTGTGAGATGCTGTCTGATGTGATGTAGGTTTCAGAAAAACATTTTCTTTATCGTGCCAACGTTTCGATCTTTATTGAGATCATCTTCAGGGCCTGGGATTAATAAACATTGTTTAAATTTTAAAAATATATGTAGGATTGGGAAAAAACTGAATTTATCCAATGCAAAAAAATATTTTTTATATTCAATCAATGTAAATCCCTGGCCCTGAAGATGATCTCAATAAAGATCGAAACGTTGGCACGATAAAGAAAATGCTTTTCTGAAACCTACCTTCACACCAGACCGCATCTCACGATTTCTGAATAATCATCGTCCAACGGTCATTAATCACCACACATGTCTGTCTACCTATCTATTTAGACCTATCCCAAATGATCCCTATCAAACTAGCTGCGTATGGATTCCTCAAATATCAACAAAAGGTGGTCAGTAACTTCCTCAACCCACATGGTACTACCAAAGAAAACTAAGTGACGTCACACCAAAAAAGGGGTTTAAGCCCCTCTTCGAACCCCACAATTATAGAACAAAAGAACATTAAGGTACGCCAGATAATAATAGAAGGTCACTACCTTCAGAACCATGGTACTAGAAGAAAAAAATAGTGACATCATATATCGTCGAAAGGTAGTCACTACCTTCGTCCAACCCAATTAGGTAGAAAGGAAAAATCAAAGGTGTCACATATTGGAAAAAGGAAAACTGAAGTCACTGCTATCACCAAACCCAATCATTCTAAGCTGAAAAAATCAGCGATGTCACATATTAGAAAAATGGAGTCACTGCCATCATCAAACCCCATTATTCTAAGAAGAAAAACTGAGAGACGGCATACATCAACAAAAGTGGTCACAACCATCATGTGGTGACATTTTTGAATCTTAGTGCTAAAAAGAAATATCAGTGAGGTCATATATCAACTATTACGTTCACTGACCACGTCAAACACCATAGTGCAAGAAAGAAAAAATCAGGAACGTCACAAATTGGAAAAAGGGAGTCACTGCCATCATCAAACTTCATTATTCTAAGATGAAAAACTGAGAGGCGTTACACATCGGCAAAAGTGGTCACAACTATCATCAAAAATCTTAGTGCTAAAAAGAAATATCAGTGAGGTCATATATCAACGACTATGTTCACTGATCACGTCAAACACCATAGTGCAAGAAAGAAAAAATCAGGGACGTCACAAATTGGAAAAAGGGAGTCACTGCCATCATCAAACCCCATGATTCTAAGATGAAAAAATCAGGGATGTCACATATCAACATGTGGTAGTTCATAGTGGTCACTACGTTCGTCAAAAACCCATGGCGCTAGAACGAAAATAAAGTTAGTTACTACTTTCGTCCAATCCAATGGGCTAGAAAGAAAAAAATCAGGAACGTCCCAAATTGGAAAAAGGAGTCAATGCCATCATCAAATCCCATGATTCTATGATGAAAAAATCAGGGACGTCACACATATACAAAACGTGGTCACAACCATCATCAAACAACTTAGTGCTAAAAGGAATATCAGTGAGGTCATGTATCAACAAATATGTTCACTGACATCATCAAACCCCATGATGCTATGATTAAACCAATATGAGATGTCACACATAAAACCAATGGTGGTCACCACCCCACAAATAATGACTTCATATAAAAATGGCCCATATAACCCGACGACATAGCCATTAGTCTGATGACCTGTTCAACGTGTCTACATACATCCTGCCTACCAATCTTTCTAACTATCCAATCGCCTGCTAATAAGACAATCTCCAATACAACAATTTTTTTATTGTATATAATATGTCTTATTTGTTGTGCGTCTATATGTTTTGTCTGAGTTCATGTATTTATTAGCGTGAATGGCGAGGGTGAGGGTGAAATATAACGTCATCATCACCCCTCGAACGATGAGAGCGTAAGAGTGTGTGTTTGGGGTCGATGGCGGAATATTTATAAAAGTACTCCATCGACCCCAATCTAGATTAGTTTGAGTATAGGTCGGTGGAGGAATATCAAGTATTCCACCGACCAAACGGAATGAGTGTTGCATGGATGTATTTATGTGTATGAATGTATTTATTTGCATGAATGTAGTGTTTGAAAGGGTAAATAGAATATAAACTTAGTTGGAGGCTGAAATGACCTAGATGTCGGAAGCCCGAGTCAAAAAATAAAAATAAGACAATCTTCTTAGCTGACTATGAAACGAACTTTACGGACGAAGGCAGCTAAAACTGAACAAAAATAATTTGGTAATTCATAGGAAATTTCATGCAGAACATAAAAGTTCATATAAACATAGGTTCTCAAGTGAAGCCTTTATGAGAAAAACGCACAAACCTCTAAAAATCGTGTTTTTTTAAACTTTTTTCAAGGATTACACCCAAATGGCTCCATGTCTCAAAATAAATATCGATATATATATATATATAAATATATATATATAAACATATAAACTTACATGTGGACTAAATACTTGCCGTATTTTACAATTACTGAAATATTTTATTTAATGTATTTACTTTACAAACAGGAAAATAGCCAGCATTTGTGACGGTATAATTTTATAATAAATTATTCAAATTGAGTAAAATTAACGGTATGAAAGGGAATTCGATTTATTTAATATTTAATTAATTTTCTCTTGATGTTTATAGCAGATACAGTTTATTCTTATCGAATATTTATATAAAACATGGGCATTGAGTTTGATAAAATTTAAAAGGGAATTTCAATTATTAACCATGCATCTCTCGTGTTCATGACACCGTGAATATGAGTTTCTGAGCCCATATAAATTTTTAACTACTTGTCGAGGAGAAATGTTCTATTATTATTTATAATGGTTAGCTTATTTTGTTAATTTTTTATGCATTCTTTTTATTTTTATTATGACGTATTTAATTTTGGATTTGTAAATTTTAACAACTGTTTTTCTATTCTATTTACACATTTGACACATGCGCATCACACACAAAAAAAACATTTATACAAGATGTACAAAATTTTTGTTGTGTTATTTGTCGTGCTTACACTATGTTCATGCGAATCAGTTCAAAATTTGTACCACCGGCTCCTGGGCATCGACGACAAGATAAAAGAATGGATCGGAGTTGCAAACACGAACGACAGCTTCTCAGGGGCTGCGAACACGACGAGCGAGCACCCGTTCGTCGCAGCGTTGGTTAGAAAAAGCGATAAAAGGGTTAAGTGTACAGCGTCCTTTTGTACCCTGAAGCACCTGATAACGTCTTGCAGCTGCGTCGTCGAGGTGAACTTTCGTAAAGTCAAGAAAAAAATGGTGAGGGCGTCCGTCCAGCTGAGCGCGCCGGACGATTACGTCGTCGTACCCGGGTACAACCTGAAGAGAGAAATCGGCGTGAAGTCTTTCAAGGAGTACCCGGGGTGCCATTTCTACGAGCACACCGGCATCTGGGAACACGACTTCGGCTTCGTAGAGGTCGAGGGGCACTTCGAGATACTCTACAGCACAGACAACCTCATCCCGCACTCGTCTTTCTTCCAGGACCTGCAGCTCACTTTCATCGACGAGTACACGAAGGGTAGGATTGTGGATTGCTTCACCGTCGTCTACGCGCGCAACTCTTCCGTCTTCATGCCGGTGAAGAAAGACCTGAGCCTCATAACACAAGACGACTGCTACGCCAGCCTCTGCGAAGGGAGTAAGGTTTTCTGCAGCAAGCACGTACTCCTGTTCATCTGCGCCAAGGCTGAAAACGTCTCCCAGGGGGCGCCGATCATCTGCGGCGGCAAAGTGCGCGGTGTAGCGAGCGGTTCCAGGAAAAACCGAAATTCGACCATTAGCATGTTTACGCCGTTTCACCATGCATTGGAGCAAGTCGATAAATTGGACAGAAATCTCTATTCGAGCTCTTCGTACATATCTGTCTCCCTCTACGTCTGCGTCTGTTGGCTCGTCTGCTTTTATGAAACATATGGAAATTGGTTTTCCTTCAAAAATATAAGATACAGCTTGGTCATCTGGCAGTGACCAATTTTTCATTAAAAAGCTCAATAAACACTTCCACGATCTCGATGTGCATCAATTTAGGTTAAAAAACAGTCCTCATATATTAAACAATATAACAATTAAATATTTTCTGTATTTTTTCAAGTCAAATTAAAAATATAGTTTTATAAATTGACCAATTGCAAAATGAAGCTCTAAGCTGCATTTCTAATATAATACCCGTATTGATGATATTGAGAAAGGAAAGCAGATTTCTGTTGCTCGTAAGTGCAGAATTCCGACGAAAGCGACCTCTCTGGGAAAGAATTTTCCATCGATCTAGCAAGCTTGATGATATCACACTTCTCTCTTCCACACAATTTCGAACTTGTCGAACACACGTGGCGTGTATTGAAGACTGCAACGACTGCTACTTTAAGGTAGAAGCACGCTAATATTTTTTCTAAAATGCAGTTGGCTCTCAACAAAACATAACCTGAACAGATTAATAAAAATCTGTTGAATTATTCTATTTTATGTAGTAGTAGTAAAATTAAATTTTGACCATCTCAAATCACGGTTCGTATATATTAACAAGTTAGTTCCTCTAATCTAAGATCCCTACGCGTGGTTTAAGCACTAATGAACAGGTGTTATCTCCGGTAATGAAGATCATTGTGAACTCCGTGTATTAATCACCGAGAAGGAGAGCGTTCTGGCTGTCCTGGTCATTAGTGGAAATCGTTTTGAAAGCTCGTCCGTACTTTCTCAATTAAAGCGGTCGGAAGGAAGTTACAAGCCGAAACACAGGACACCTGCAATCTGCCGCATTGTTAACAACGTGAGACGAACTAATTTTCATTTCCGATCTGTCAGGAAAAGGCATTGAGACGAAAAACATCTTTAAAAAGTTCATCGTTTCAATATTATTTATGAATAGTGAAATCATTTATTTAATAATTTCTGATATGATTGATTTATGAGGTTATCCAAAGGATTGAGAAAGAGGAAAACAAGCGGTGCTTGAAACAAGCCAATTTATTATCTCATCTAAGTTAAAGGCGAACCAAATGTTCTCGTTAAGCAGGATTGCACCCCACGACATTACCTTAACAAATTGAACCATTTAACAAACGTTGTATGACAAATTAAAGCGCTTTGATGAGGAACGATTTCATTTAAAGCCTTGGAATGCAAAATTTTGAAATATATGGAAAAACCATCTACAGAGAGAAATAATATGCAAGAAAATTTTATACATATGACAAATAGGAAAATACTTTAAACTATTTTTTAGCATAGAAAACCATGAACATTGTTTTTTAATATCCTAATCAATCTCCTTAAAATTTAAAAAAGTTTTTATTTCGAATACAGAAGTTTCTATATCCAAAACCAATGTTATATCTAATTGGTTTCGAATCCTTTCTATGTTATTAACTTTTTGTTCATCATATATATCTTAATTTTTCTAAAATTGGCAAATGTTTTTATAAACTCGATGTTCAGTAGCAAATACATTTTTCTATTATATTTGCATAGAAATAATTTTATAAAATTGTGCTTTAGTGATGAAATGTTATTTAGTTAAAAACGGCGTTCTAAGATACAGTTCAGAAAGACAAACGTGTCTTGCGGGACTGTATCGTTGATCGCCGTGCTCGCAACTGATTTCATCTTAAAACAATTGACAATATAATTCGTCCAAACTAAAGTGTTATAGTATATTAAGTATTTCTAAATTTAAAGATATTTTTAAAATTGATGGAACAATAAATAACTGTTTTATGTAAGAATTTAGAAGGGGTTGGATAGAATACATGAAAAAAAATTATTTCACAGAAAGGCAAACGTAATCAAATCTTTACCTGCAGTGTTTAAATTTGAAAATGTTTTAGGCAATTTTCCAGCAAGATAATTTGAGGAATATTCCGTCGAATTTCTCGACTTGGAGAAAACAACACCTTTGGCATTTTTATTTCATCGTCTGCCGTCATAAGTCTAAAAGTTTAAACTTGAGAACGCCTGACATATGCCCTTGTCCGAGGTTCAAGACGCGTATTTACCGCAGTGCCACCGGCTGCCAAAGGTTTTCGAAAATATTTTTTTTGGACATTGTCCAGAGTGAGAAGTTGGAGGTGCGGTCTTGGATTATGAATGTCGGGCCGGGGAAAGTTTCAAATAGGGCAGGGGGGGTCAAACCGCTTGGAAACAGATATCTCCGAATTAATCTCGAAAAGTTTGCTCCGAGAATCCAAGAAAGGTGATTTTTTCCACAAAGAATGAAAAGTCCTCTTTGAAAAAAATAAGATTTACTTGAGCAAAAAATGCAATAAGAAATTGACATATATCTAACAAATTTAGATAAAATGAGATAATAGATCAGTCGAAAAAACCATATCAGGTTTATAAAACTTAGCCGGAAGACAACACCTACGTTTAGCTTACGTTATCGCATTTCCCGCGTCCTTGGTTATGTGAATATTACAAATGTTTCCTTTTTCTTTTTTTTCTCGGCAAGTTTATTTTTTCTCGAGAAAGAAAAGAAGATCTTGGGAAGGAGAAACTTCACCCGGCGCTTAAGCCTAAGAGTTGTATTTTTCTCCCTGTGGAGAACAAAATCTACACTTGGCGAGTAAAAACGTCCACTGGCTGGAGCTCCATATTCTACTTTTTAAAAGTGTTATAATAACGGACAAATTCCGAAAGTGGATCAGAAGGAAAGTTAAACCGACAATCTTTATAATTCGTTATAATATCGATGAATTTAATAACAACTTCAGTATTGTGAAGATTTTAAATACCATTGTAATAATTTTATGAAATCTGCATTTATTGAAAAAAATAAAAACGAGGTGGGAAAAGTAAAACAATTAACGCGTCGAAAAATAACTCTGTGGTGAAAAGAGAATCATGAGAAACATCCCGGGGGCTTTTTGTAGGACGAGAACTGGGATAAAACCCCTTCTGGAATGAATTATTGGATTATGGGACTCAAAGGGATTGTTGACGACGTATCCAAAATCTCATATATAATTCAAAAGTGGAGAGGTTTATGAATGTTCAAATCCTTGATAAACGCCGACGGGCGATATCAGGCCGTGTAGAATATTCTCTGTCATTAGTCTCACCCGGTGTGCTAAGTGTTTCTGAACAGTTTAATCGGCAAATTTCTCGTATTGGGGCTGAAGCTAGATTTGCTATGAATGTCTCTCTGTATGTGAGAGAGAAAGGGAGAGATTTAATTGGACCTTTGATAGCACTACACTCATCCTCAGCTACCCTTACCCAACCAAATCTGACAAACTAAGATTATTGAATTGTATAAAATTTATTTAATTACTCATCTTAGAAAAGGTTATTCTATAAAATTAACATTTATACGAAACGTAAATTTTAATTATATTTGCTGGTGAAAAATTGTTTTAACAAAAATATATTAAAAAAAGAGAGAGTTTGCTGCAATACTTGCTTTACTTCTTATTCAGACTGAATCCTACCTTTTTTCTTAAAAGCTTAATTAAAATTAAAAGAAACGGATCCAGTCCTGGGGAAAAGGATTCGAATAGAAAAAGGAAATTTTCATTAAATAGAGGGGTGGAGAAATTTACATCAGAACGCCCGAGAGTTGCTCCATAATCTTTGACCGAGCCACTTAGCCCGGCGTGCATAGACTTTAAGAGGATCAGCGTAAATAGTTAACAGGCGGGGTGTCAATTTACCCCTCGGAACTTTGAGGGGCTCGTATCAAAGTCGACCCTCACGAGCTTTTTCCTCTTTAAGATTCTAATTCTCACACCTCACCCGTTCGCACGGGACTGGAAAAAGGTCCTGTTGACACTGTGACGGGACGAGTTCACAAAGTCAAAAGGACAAATTAGAATCAATTCAATTTGAAGATTTGTCCCTATAAAAAATAAACTTTTATAGCATTTTAAATAGAATGATTAGCCTGAGAATAAATTCCTCGTGGTACACTAATTTTTCTTCTACTTGCAAGAATTATGCTTTTTGAATAATTCACGTTTTGTCAATATGACTTTTTTATTACAAAGATTAAAATATGAGTAAATACAGGGTGAATATTTTGAAAAATCTACCCTTAGTTGAACTAGGTCACAATAGGACAAAACAGTTTAATTTTGATAACTGCAATTCAATTTTTGCTTTATTTTAATGGCCATGTGTTTTTCTACATAAACCAGGTAACGGAACGATGCATATTGATTTGAATATAATTTGAGGAAGAAGAGCGTAGAAAAAATTCCAAAAAAAAAGAAATTATGGTAAAAAATAATTCATTTACGTTTTCGTAGTTAATTGATTAAGTTACTTGTTTCAATCAATTAATTATTCTTTCTAAGGTCTTAGTTTAGATTAAAAAAGTCAGTGTTACGAGCGATATTCGAACTTCGATCCTCTAGGAAGACCTTAGAAAGAATAATTAATTGATTGAAAAAAGTAACTTAGTCAATTGACTACGAAAAACGTAAATGGATTAATATTTAAAAAGAAGTATCACTTCACGAAACAGCTCCCCGTGGCCACTTCATAAGTCGAATCCAATCCGATTAGACGACATTTGAAAATGGAAAAAATAAGGAAAATTCGGTTGTAGGTTGAGATGGACAGTTGGTGTCCGAGAGGATCGAAGTCACCATAGCTCAAGTGGTTAGAGCAGCGGCGTATTGAGCCGAAGGTCGTGGGTTCGAATCCCGCTCGTGACACTAACTTTTTCATCACAAGCCCTTAGATAAAAAGTATAATTAAGCAAAATAACGAACGATTTATAAAAATGATACAATTGATCTATATTTTTCGTTATGAAATAAGTTTTTACTGCGAACTTCGTGCCGTTCAGGCTGACGGAAAAAGTACAGTCAACACGGGAGTCGAACTAGATTGAAATCATAAGCAAATCTCTGGCCGACCCCGATTGTCACGGATGTGAATTATTAAACGTTCCCCCTCGTTCCGTATTCCAGGTGGAGGGCCTGCCAGGTTGATTTATTAAATTTCTATTCGCCCTTCTGCCAATTGTGTTGGAAAAAATTTTTTTCTCGTGTTGACCAATTCGAAAAAATATTACAAATAATCCTTGAACTAGTGTTTTTACAGCGTATACTTCTATTCTTCCATAAACTTCTTCGTATCTCATAAAATCTTACCCCTACTCTAAATTTGATTATACTAATGGAAAAAGCATTAACAAACCCTTGAGATTCAATTTTCATTTTAAACCAATAATATAAAATAATCACCGAGAAAATTACTTTTATGTGTTTCCAAATTTCTTGATTAAAATTTAAGATTTCTTTTTGGTTCTGTCAATACTGATAGATATTAAAGAAACGTTGCCCTTTCTTACAAAGTTACTATATGAACTTAATTTGTTGAAGATCAGTTATCAATAACTTAAATATCAATTAGTCGCTAATTGATTTTTTGGATAAAAACTATTAAAAAAATAACTATTAAAATTTTTAAATTGATATTAAAATTTACTGTAAGAAATACAATGTAAACAACGCTCTAGCACAAAATTTAACACCTCAAACACAAAGAGTTGCTAAAAATTAAATTAAATTTCAACTAATTAAGGTTTTCAGTTGAGATTAAAAAGTCAGTGTCACGAGAGGGATTCGAACCCAACGACCTTCGGCTAAATACGCCGCTGCTCTACCACTTGAGCTATCGTGACTTCGATCCTCACGGACACCAACTCTCAATATCAACCTAAAACCGTTCAAATTTTCTATCTTTTTGCCATTTTCAAATGTCGTGGTTCCTCTTTTTATCTCAACCAAGATTTTGCATAGAAAGAATAATTAATTGAAAGAAGTAACTTGGTCAATTCACCACTAAAGAATAGGTGGAGACATATTTTTGTTGCTTTGTCGTTTTCCGTCAAATTTTCTCTGTCTATAATCGCTGCTTTGATCAAGTTTCGGCTTCTCACCCTCATTAACAAGAGTTGAGTTTTCTGGTGATTGAAGTGTTTGTTCATAATCGTTGTGAAATATTCCAAACCTGGAATTTTAGGCTTTTTCAAGTTCATTTTTTTTTATCATGTTCATGAGTTTTATCACGTTGAATGTGTTGTTTTCGAATATTTATAAACTTTTAAGTGTGACCAGTTTTTGTACTTTTTGTATTTTGATTTGAATTTTCGTCTCTGTTCCCAAATTATTTCAAACATTTTTTAAATTTGTTTTATATTTGTGCCCTTTGAATTTGTCTACAATTCCAATTGTGTTTTCTTGCCCTTAGTGCAATTTGCGTAATTTATTGAATATATTTGTATCTTTTCTTAACCTCTGTTCAACAGGTTTCTCAACCTCTTTTCTTTTTATTTGTTTGCTTGTTGATTGTGTCAATGGTGTTCCTCCTGTTTTTTTTTGTTTGTTTTTTTCGGGCAAAATATATTGGAGTTTATTTATATTTTATCTTTATCATTAATGTTTAACCTTTCCACTATGAGTGAAAATGTTCTATGTTAATTGTACATTAATACTATCGCTTTTTCTGTCAAATTCAACTTTTTAATTTACAAATTAACCTTTTTTTCTTTTTTAAAATTTCAAATTAGCTCTTATTGACTTCAAATTAACTGTTTTAATTTCAACTTAAGCTTTTCTTAAATTCCGAGTTAACTCTCCTTAACTTCATATTGACTTTTTTAACATCAACTTAATTTTAACTTATGTAAGGTCCTAGTTGAGATAAAAAAGTCATTGTCACGAGCGGGATTCGAACCCACGACCCTCGGCTTGATATGCCACTGCTTTACCACTTGTGCTATCGTGACTTCGATCACTCGGACCCTAACTTCCCATCTCACCTGAGTTCGAATCCCGCTCGTGACACTGACTTTTTTATCTCAACTAAAAACCCCAATTAATTGAAAGATATTAATTGGTCAAGGGACCACAAAAAATAGTGAAATTTGGTATTATGTTTGTTTAAAAAATTTATGTGAATATTTTGACTCTGTAATATCAAAGGTTTGTGGTTTACTAGGCTGATCTATTCTATTCTATTTTACTGCAATTTTTTGTATTTTGTTTGTTTAATTTTGCAATTGAAATAGAAATCTGATAGGGTTGTCAAAATTCTTTGATTTGCTCAATCAAAATTACAATTACCATCTTTTTACCCTGTGAAAATAAAAGAGATGAGGTCAAGATTGTCGAATTTTCGTCAATTTCAAAAGCGAAAACTTATCAACAGTTCAGAATCTGACATACTTCGTGTAATAAAGAAAAAAGACGAAATCGTGACATTGCTCACATTTAAAAACCGTATCTTTTTAATATTAAATGTCCACGCTCAGCACTTACACACCTAGGACAAGAGGAATTTTTAAGGCGTAATTGAATTCCGCCCTTTAGAGGAAGAAGCCAGGGGATGACAATGGCTTGTCGCAACAGCACCGTGGATAAAGGCCTTATTAAATTAGGGGCGGCGTGTTTGGAACAAAAGCCCCTCCGTGGTCGGACGTTATTAATAGCCCTCACAGCCCCCAATATGAGGACCTCGTAAGAATCCATGGGGGGACGATTATTTTAATATCCTGACTGGATAAGAAAATGAATTCGAGAAGGAAAAAATTGGAAAAAGTGGGTGATTTGTAGCAATCTACAATCTTATCTGTAGAAAAAAAGAAAACGAGGGTCAGGAATGTCTCTCCGTAAGTAAACGGCCCAAGGAAAAACCATGGATTATAGTTAGCGTACAACGTCCCTCCGATAGAAATGAAAAATGGCTCTTATCCGAATCCAATCTGTTTATTCTCGTTGTACCATATACGATATTTCATCCTGAGTTTGAAACAACAGTATATCGAAGAAGCAGAAAAACACAAGTCGCTACCACTGCATTGAAGTCCTTGTTATCCATATTAATAAAAACAAACTCATTCAAAAGGCATTTTATCTAGAACATATAGATTTTATTCACAAAAAAATGTGTAACAAAAACAATCTTTGGCGTTTATATGTAGTAATGGGAAAAGCCAAAAAATTATTTTCTAGGCAAGTCAAATAGTACAATTATACAGTATTATTACATAAAACCTGTATGACCCTACTCTCTCACTCTCACTCACTCACTCTCTCTCTTTCTCACTCTCTCTCTCTCTCTCTCTCTCTCTCTCTCTCTCTCTCTATCTATCTATCTATCTATCTATCTATCTATCTATCTATCTATCTATCTATCTCCCTTTCTCTCTCGTTCTTTCTTTCTTTCTCCCTCGCTCTCTCTTTCACTCTCACACCTTCCTTTCTCTTTCTTTCAGTCTCTCTCTTTTTTTCTTTCTTTCGCTTTTTTCTCCCCTCTCTCTTTTCATTTTATTGTTAACCTGGACTATTCAAACAATACAATTCTCCTTCTTGCTCTCTCCCTTTCTTGTTGCACTTTCCCTTTTTTCTCTACTCTCTCTCTCTCTCTCTCTCTCTCTCTCTCTCTCTCTCTCTCTCTCTCTCTTCATTTTATCTCATCCTGGACTATTTACCAAAAAAAATTATTCTTCATTTACACTGATTCCGTTTTCTCATACACTTTTTTCTCCTCTTCCTTCATTTTATGTGAACCTGGACTATTCAAACCAAAAAATTCTCTTTCTTGCTCTCTCCCTTTCTTTTTCAATTTCCCTTTTTTCTCTACTTTCCCTTTCTCTCCTCTCTCTCTCTCTCTCTCTCACTCTCTCTCTCTCTCTCTCTCTCTCTCTCTCTCTCTCTCTCTTCATTGTATCTCATCCTGGACTATTTACAAAATAAAATTATTTTTCATTTTCACTGATTCCGTTTTCTCATACACTTTTTTCTCCTCTTCCTTCATTTTATGTCAACCTGGACTATTGAAACAATAAAATTCTCCTTCTTGCTTTCTCCCTTTCTTCTTCAATTTCCCTTTTTTCTCTACTTTCCCTCTCTCTCTCTCTCTCTCTCTCTCTCTCTCTCTCTCTCTCTTCATTGCATCTCATCCCGGACTATTTACAAAATAAAATTATTTTTCATTTTCACTGATTCCGTTTTCGCATTCACTTTTTTCTGCTCTTCCTTCATTTTATGTCAACGTGGACTATTCAAACAATGCAATTCTCCTTCTTGCTCTCTCCCTTTCTTTTTCCCTTTCCCTTTTTTCTCTACTCTCTCTCTCTCTCTCTCTCTCTCTCTCTCTCCAATAAAAGTAGTTAACAATTTTATGTCAATTATATCAATTGCAAGTTTGCAAGTTTGCAAGTTTATTTTATATATTTCACATTGCGGCGCGAAATGCTACTATATCTGAAGAACGTGCTGCTTTGCGGGTGAGGTAGCTTTCAGCGCCGTGATCTAAAGAGAAAACGTATTAAAAATAAAAATTATGTCTATAAAAAGTGACATGCATTGATATTTATCTGTACTATGTTGTTTTTTCTGCTGTCTATTTTTTATTTTTTGTTTAAAACATATTTTATTAAATTTCTAGCCCTCGCTCTCACCTCAGTATTTCACAGAAAGGTCCGAGGTAAAGTAAAATTATTTACAATTTAGACAAGAATGACACATCTGCACAGAAAACCACTTTTTGAGCCCTGAAGATGATCTCAATAAAGATCGAAACGTTGGCCCGATAAGAAAAATGTTTTTCTAAACCTACATCACGATCTGTAAATAATCATTAAATAACGGTCATTAAATATCACACATTTCTACACATAAAGTAAAATGTTAAAAAATCGCTCTTTCTCTCTCACACACACTCTCACTCTCCCAAAATAACCACTGAAACGTAAGAGCAGGTATTTGGATAATAAGAGCGGAACATGATCATGTAATCATCAGACAACACAAATATGCCCAAGATGCCCCTCAAGGAGTTGCTCTTCGTACATGATCTAATTACCGATCTCAACATCTTAGGATGTCATCCACTTGACCTGGTAGCAAAGATAAAAGGAAATAATGATAACAATGTGTGGTGTTTAGTGACCGTTAATTAATGATTATTTGGAGGTCGTGAGAGTCAAACTGCCACTCTCAACACAACACATAATAATAACATTAATAACTACCAAGAAACTCTTTGAGGCCTGAAGATGATCTCAATAAAGATCAAAACTTTGGCACGATAAAGAAAATATTTTTCTAAACCTACATCACACCAGACCCCATCTCACGATCTCCAAATAATCATTGATGTCCAAACAGATCAAAAGGGTCATAAATATTATGGAGACATTAAATATCAAACGTATGAACTTAATAAGAAGAAAGTAGTTAAATCTAAAATCACCCACTATAAAAGAAAAAACTTTAACGGTTTCCAAAAAAACTACTTACGTATAACCAAAAGATCAAGTAGAGTCATGTAGGCAATAGATTACGCAGCTAAAGGTGAGCAATATACCACAAGATGACGATTAAGTTATACATCACCAATGTCAGACCCTTGGTCAAATATGTTGAAAACTCTGATTAAGAGAGCTCAAAACAAACTGCTAAGTTTCGTAACAAAGGCATTGCATACTTGTCCCGTAACAGCGAGGTCAACCGCCACTGGTTGTCTACACTTACATAGTTTTCTTCATATGAAGAAAAATATCACAGTTTTAGCGTATTTTGAACAGTCGAACAATAAATGAGTATTTTACAATTAATTAAGGTTTTTAGTTGAGATGAAAAAAGTTAATCGATCGAGGTCACGATAGCTCAGGTGGTAGAGCAGCGGCGTATCTAGACGAGGGTCGTGGGTTCGAATCCCTCTCGTGCCATTAACTTTTTTCATCTCAACTAAAAACCTTAATTAATTGTAAAGTATTAATTGGTCAAGCGGACCACGAAATTAGTGAATAAATAAGTATGCTTTTAACTCTACTATTACCTGGGAGTACCTAATGGTCCTAGGAAAGCAGTGCAAGATGCTTGAGGTGAGTTCCGGGACAGGAAAGTATAGAAGGGAATAAATAATCTTACAAACTAACCAAAGTTCTATGCAGCCGTCCCACCGATGGAACTTGGCACAACCGCTACTCTCCCGGTTCATCCACTCCCTCCGCATGAGGACAAATTCGATGGGCACTAGAGAGGCGTTAAGGAGGGCTGACTCGAATACGCCGGCCGAATGCCGGAAGTGCGGGGCCGGCAACGAGACGCTCTCCCACGTCCTCTCGACGTGCCCGGAGAATCACTCGAAAATAGTGAGGAGGCACGACGAGTGCCTCCAAGTCCTCATCGCCGGTCTCCGTGATTCGGGCTACCAGGTCGCCGTCGAAGCTTCCCACCGAGCACCGGATGGATCTAGTCTCCGGCCGGATGTCGTTGCCACCGACGAGGATAGAATTGTTGTCTTGGACCTCGCGGTGGCGTATGAGACCGCGGGCGCGTTGGATGCAGTAGCGGACCTCAAGGCGGAGAAGTATGGGGTATTGAGGGAGGCCCTCACAGAACTACACCAGAAACACAACTTCTTGGCGGCTGGTGTAGTGGTGGGGGCAAGGGGATGCATTCCTGGGCGCACTAAGGCGACGCTCAGGGACCTCGGCATTAAGGAGTTGCCGAGGATGCTCCTCACCCTATCCCTGACAGCCTTGAGGTCCTCACTCTCCATTGCCTGCGGCCATATGGATCGGGAGCGAAGCTTTTCAGCGACCCGACCAACGGCACCGGCTGTCGAGCATACCACCAATGGCGACTGACCTGGCGTGTCTACGGGACCTACGATTGGACCTAGGGTGCGGACGAAGACAGTGGAAGGGCGGTCCGCACCTCAGGATACGAACACCGGCAGAGGCCGGAAAGAGGTTTAACTTTTAGTTGATAAAAAAAAAAAAAAAGGCTTTGGGTAGGAAAAAATAACAGCATTGAACAAAAGCACCAGGCCAAGATGAGAGATTTTTTTTAGAACGGGTGTGAAATATGAAGTTACATGAACTCTCGGGGTGCCGGTGTTTTTGAAAACAGTATGTTGAGTTTGAACGCAGGATCGGTGGATTCGAACCAGGGACCTTTACCTTATAGCGATGAGCGCCGGGTATGCTAAAAGTTTTATAAATCAAACTTCGAGGACCTTTACATATTTATAATTATATTAGCATGGGTTGTACGCTACAAATTGACGTTAAAGATTTTTTTTATTAAAAGATTATGTACATGAGAATAAAGCGTGAAATATTTAGCGATTGGAAATTTATCTTCATTGATTCTGAAACAAACGTCAGCGTTTGATAGATCGCATTTTGTCTCAATAAAAGTCATTTATCACGCATTTTGGCACATTTTAATTTGAAGAATAAAGAAGCGACATCGTACAAAACGAGCGCGCCCCTGCAGAAAAACATCGCTTATTCACAACCGCTGGTACTGGAAAGGAACGCCATCCCATAAATAAAGGCAGTTTATGACGAATTGTTTTTCCCAGGTTGTTGTTAACGAATAGGAGAAAAAGAAGAAGAAGCGATATTTCCGTTCTGCAAGATTTAGCCCGACCCATTCTACTTCTTTCCGCGTCAAAACTTGGTACAAATGGCCTCCGGAGCTCCCTCATCCGAACGGCTCGGGCGGGTGAAATCGCAAATCCTCGAGAGCACGATGGTGAAAAATATTCCGACCGGCGGGAATGATGTATCGACTGGGGGAGGCGAGGGAGAAGTTATCCTGACCGCCGGCTTGGAAATTCACGACCCGCGACCTCGGTGAGATTGTTTTTGCATATTTCCACCGACCTTTGTTTTCCCTTCTAATATTATTCTTTTTCACTTGTCCAGCCCGACCGGGAAAGTTTAATGAGCAAGGGATGGTTTGATTCTATCACTACCGCAACATATCAGAAGGACGCCTTTATGAAACATCCAGTATTGTAATAAAACGTTGTTTTTTTTTTCTTCTCAAACCAATAAATTTCCACTGGAGTAGCCTCCTTTCATTTTTATCCCGACTGGAAAAGGCACTTTATAAAACAATACTACAAGTTACTGCCCACTTTACAAGAAGGGTAAATTGAAAATTACGACATGAACAAAGCACAATTTGCCAATTTTTCCGCTTCAGGATTAAATAGCTTTACTGTACCTATAGCTCACAGAGATAAAAAAACAAACTCTTTTTTTGATCCTTCAATATCCAATTTACACTTGATAAATATTTTTTTAAAGAAAAGTCCCCCCTAAAGTATTTTACGTGTTTTCCTCATAAATCGCAAGTTACATAAAACCATTATTTAGTTTACCTAAACATATGACTTTTTAACTAAGTTTTTATAAATTTTGTAGTCATTCATAGCGTAAGGCACAAAAATATAACAATTACAAATTCATTCTTTCTTATGATTCTTTGTTTTCTTTTGTCTTTGGCTGTATTGGTTTTTATGATGTTGAAATACACTTATATTATAAACAATTTCTTTTAATTTGAATGGCTTAATTTGGAGCAGACTACCAAAGTCCGCATTTGTCCAACTTGTAACTTTGAACTTCCGGTGTACGATGCAGTTTCATTCAATTAATGAAATAATTCCATATTTGAGGTACATTAAATAGTAGGTATAACACGACGTCATTTTTGAACAGTTGAGCAATGGACAAATAGAAAAATTTAAAAAGGTAATGCTTATCATTTCATTTGGACAAAATCACAGTCAAAGTACGAAAGGCGCAAAGTAATGCAAAGCAAAAACTAGAAAAAGTTTATGGAAACTATAAAAATCCAGGTGATCGATAGATAGATAAACGTACTTGTTTTGATAATGTACATAATTAACAAGCAAATAATTGACAAAAGCTTAATAATAAAAAAAATCCATCTCCCGGAGGCTGTTGCCCAAATAAAATTTTCTTACGTTTTTATAACGATAAGTAATTTTTCGATGATCCTTCAAAGGTGCAGTGCATTGTAAAAATTATTTAAATAAACAAATTAAGAACATTGTAGCTTTTTTAACCTTGTGGAGCCAAATCTAAGTAAGAAAATATTTCCGAGTGGAACATCATAACATTTGCACTGGATGATAGTTTTACTGGTGATATAAAACTATTATATTATTATTAATTTTGGAAAAGTTACGGAGAGTTGGAAGAATAAACAAACAAGATTTTTGTAAGGAGTAAGTGGTTGCGAAAACGGCGCTTGATGATACAGACACGCAAAACCAACCTGTATTGCGGAACTGTATCATTGAGCGCCGTTTTTAGCCAACAAGCATTAACATTCGATACAAAAACCCGTTATACAAATAAAAAAATATATTAAATGTGGTAAGCAATATCAATAAAGTAAGAAAAAAGAAACTATACTTTATAGCATGAGAATGCGGAGAGGAATACATTGGATAGACATGAAGAAAAATAAAAGACCCAAAGAAGATCTTTAAAGAATAATGACAAAAACTAAACTACCAGGTTCACCTAGCAAAAAACCACCACTAACCCTTGACAATACAGAAAAACATGTAACTACTACAGGATGTACAAATAGAACGAAAAATTAACATAATTGACTACTTGGAATTAGTACAAACACAACACAGTAAACACTAAAAAACGCATAAACACATTTTATTTTTCAGTTAATACTAGATTTCTTCTGTGAAAGAGTCAAAGATATTATTATTATTAAAAAGGCGAATAATGTGCTGGAACTGTGATTACTGTACATTTATTTTGTTTACTTTTTGCATATATTATAATATATTAATAAACAAATATACGACATATAAACACGAAAATTAACAATAGTTTTCCTCAATGTTTTACTCTATTTACTCAAAACACTATGCCAATTTTCAAAAAAACAACTGAGGATCATTGAATGCCCAGAACAAAAAAAACGAGACAACCTACCAAAAACACCGCACCCCGCCACTGATGAACTTATAAAAGAGGACTTGATTTTAAAGAAATCCCCCCCCAACACTAAAGAATGGCGAGATGTTTGACAGACAACTCGAATAAGCAGATCAGCAATAATCATATTACAGAGTAATCACCCAGTTTTATGTTTTAAGAAGAATAGAAAAATAAAATGAACTATTGTATTAAGTGAGATTGCATATATAAAAAGTTACAAAAATAAAAATTTATTTCGGAAAAATTAATGCGTATATGTTTTAACCATTTCTTAAAACCATTAAAATTTATTATCAACTAAAAAGAACATTTTTAGACTAGTTTTTAGGCTTGTTCCACTTAAAAATGTATAATTCCTCTAAATTTTGTCACAACTGACAGAAGCCAGATTGTTCTATTATCATCTTATATCAAGAAGATTTTCTCGTAATGCCAATTGAGAAAAGTTAGGATGAGTTTAACCTAAACCCCACAAGTGTTTTATTTTATATACGGAAATAATTTATTTACATTGGCCATATTTGTGTCATTACATGTAAGTTATAGTGTTCTATATATGCAAAAATCTTAAGATTTGGTAGAGTTGATTTTAAGTTATCACTATTTGTCTAATTCTAAAATCATCGAGGGTATTTTGAGGGCAAAACGTTTGAGAAAAAAATCTGAAATTATATAAAAAATTTGTTTTTGAACAATATACTTTTTTGGTATGCCAACAAAATATTTTAACTAATTAAGTCGTTTATTGACAGAGACATTTTTCTATAGATATGAATTTTATTACAGGTGAAAAACTAGCGTAAATATTTTATAGCAAAATAAAAAGTCAATATTCGTTTTTTGCACGTCAAAATTCTGAATGCAAAATTTTGAGAAGACCAAATAAATTCTCCACATTCAAATGCTTTCTTAATTCGTAAATCGCAAAATTAGTTAAAGGATGAAAAATGAATCAATTTATTCAGAATTTTACAAGGGGCAAAAACACATAAAATAAAACGGAATAGCATAAACCAAGCCAACATAAATATATTAGTAGTGGAGATATAAAATAAAACTTTTTGGTGATTTCACACTAAAATTTTTCATATTGTTACTCATAGTTGATATTTCTCTCACTGTTATTGACATATATTACACATAAATATATAAAGTTTTAACTGAAATACATAATATGGGCGAGGAAGAGAGACCCCAAAGTGCAGTAAAAAAATTTGTTTACTATAAAATTTTATATTTAAACTTTGTGGTTACAACGAATCAGTTATCTTCTGACCTAATTTACTGGAGACAGATGTATCGACCACTTTTAACTCACGAATAATCTGGATCTCGGCTTGGTCTGGATAAAAAAAATTAATTTTTATCTACCTTCAGAGTGACAGAAAGGTTTCTAGAAATTGGGATAATTATTTAATCACTGGTTTGAAATTTCTTTTGAAAATTGATTTTTGTGTCTTTTTGAGCATTCAATCTCATTAAATACCATCAGCATCAACGTATTATTTTATTGTAATATATAAAAAAATAATTGATATAAAATAACTTTGATATACACACAGAATGAAGATGGAAAACCATATATTTATGAATATGTAAATTCCTGTAAACCATTTTTTCTCTAGTCATAGGTATCGCCTAGTGTCATTGAAATATGTGATCCTAAGTCCATCCGTTGTCAGTGGAAATGTAGACTATGATCGTAATGATCATAACTGAGTGTTGAGTAAGGGCCTTTCCACAAATTGTCGTCCAAGCCGACGAGAGAAAATACGAGACCGCCTTCGTAAGCGATATTGCCAACTTGTCAGCTCGCTATAATTATCAAAGGTGAGCTGTAATTGGATTTAATGGGAATACGGGGTCGGAATGTGTTTTAATTCCGGTGGTTTTTCCTCCAGCGCTCCCCGGCTAATTGAAATTTAGCCCTGCGACCGTGCACCGGCATAATTGAAGGCGCATTATTGCCAAGCCAGTTTTTCCTTGAATTCCAGTCGAGAACTGGAATCCAAATTCTGAATTGATTAGATAAATGTTGTTTTTCAATTATCAAACTGCCATCAGCAAACTTTCAAACATCCCGAGTTTTCCAGAATTCATCAATCGTTCAATCGTTTAAAAACAGTCAATCATGACTTGGCAAATCGTTGTTTTATTAATGTTTGATTTAAAATCGTACCTAAACCTTTTGAAAAATCTCCATGTAAAGAGAACTCGGAAAGGGTTTTAAAATTGTCTTTCTATTCACCCAACGTCAAATGTAAAAGAATGCTTTCTACTTTATCACTCAACTTTCTCCATGGGCTTAACTCTACCCTCTTGGCAAGAGAGAGGGCCAGATTGGAATCTAAGGTTAACCCCTAAGACCGCTTTTCTACTGGGTCCTCTACTTTTACCCCTCGGCTCAATCTTTTTAACATCGACTCGGTCCAACTTCCATCTAGACAAACTTTCAGGTCAGTCGCCGGCCGATTACGGCCCTTTTTCCATTTCCAGTTTATCATAAATCGAGATATTGGCGATAAATGCAATAAATCGACAATCCCTTTATTTGATAAAACCGTGAATAACAAAAGAAATTTATAAAAACGTATTGAAATTTTCCCATAGCTCAGAAACAAGAAACGCTACACAATTTTGTCGTAAGTAAGTAAAATCCCATAAACATTTGTAAAAAATGATTATTCGGAGATCGTAAGATGCGGTCAGTGTGACGTAGGTTTTAGAAAAATATTTTCTTTATCGTGACAACGTGTCGAACTTTATTGAGATCATCTTCAGGACCTGGGAAATATAAATATTGTTTACATTTTACAAATACATGTAGGATGTGTAAAAAAATATGAATTTATACAATGCTAGAAAATGTTATATTAAACAAAATGAATTTATACAATGCTAGACAATTTTAAATTTAAAAAAGAATGAATTTATACAATGCTAGAAAATTTTAGATAAAAAAATGAATTTATACATTGCTAGAAAATTTTAGATTAAAAAAAAACGAATTTATACAATGCTAAAAAATTTTAGATTTAAAAAACGAATGAGTTTATATAATTCTAAAAAAATTTAGATTTAAAAAAAATAATGAATTTATACAATGCTAGAAAATTTTAGATTAAAACAATTGAATTCATACAATGCTAGAAAATTTTAGACTTAAAAAAAGGAATAAATTTATACAATACTAAAAAATTTTGATTTAAAATAATGAATTTATACAATGCTAGAATTTTTTTAGATTCAGTCAAAGTACGCAAGTGAGTACAAATACTACTTCGATAGAAGCTAAAAAATTTCATTCAATACAGTTAAAACAATTCTTTGTATAAATTCATTTTTTTTAATCTAAAATTTTCTAGCAGTGTACAAATTCATAATTTTTTTCCACATCTTACGTGTATTTGTAAAATTCAAACAATGTTTATAAATCCCAGCCTCTGAAGATGATCTCAATAAAAATCGAAACGTGGGCACGATAAAGAAAAAATTTTTCTAAGACCTATGTCACACCAGACAGCATCTCACGATCTCCGAATAATCATTTTATTTTAAATAAATTTGACACATTGAAAAAAGAAACAATAAACAATACAAAAGGTGTGAGAGTGCTGGACACAGAGAGGTACTGATTTAGTGATAAATTAAAAAAAAGACGTGTTAAGTTTGATTTGAGAAGTAACCAGTGTCTCATATGTACGATACGAGCCATGAAATCCTTGTTCCAGATTTGCCAAATTACCATAGGTTTCGAAATCAACATTTATAAGGTCACTAAAAAAATTGATGAAAAATGAGTCGAAAGAGTAAACAAGAAGTAAAACAAGGATAAAATGATGACTTATTTCGGGCAATGCTTCAAAATCAGGATACCAGCGAAAAATTAAGCAAGTAATTCAGAGGGCAGTGAGGCAGTGAGCTACATAAGAAATACAACTTTTTGAAATTCCTTAGATAATTTGGGATGTAATTAGGTCAAAATCGTAACATTTGTGGTATGCTAAGCGTGGCAGGAATATTTGAATTTTAGATTAAAAGAAAAAAAAAGAGTTTATACAATGCTAGAAAATTTTAGATTAAAAAAGACAGAATTTATAAATTTATACAATGCAAGAAAATTTTAGATTAATATAAAATTTTCTAGCATTGTGTAAATTCATTTTTTTTAATCTCAAATGTTTTAGCAATGTATAAACTCTTATTTTATCTCAAATTTTTTAGCATTGTATAAATTTTTTTTTCTCACATGTATTTGTAAAATTTAATGTTTATATACCCCAGGCCCTGAAGATGATCTCAACAGACATCAAAACGTTGGCACGATAAAGAAATGTTTTTCTGAAACCTACGTCACACCAGACCGCATCTAACAATCTCCGAATAATCATTGACGAACGGTCACTGAACACCACACAATTGTAAAAAATTTCATCTTGAATAAAGGATCTTCGGTGAGGTCACAACAGAACGAAAATTCTTTAAGTTTTCGCCGAGCTTTCGAGTATATCGTAATCGTCAGGTTTATATTGTAGGAAAATATAGCAGTTAGAACATACTGAATAATTTATAAACAAAAGGGCACAGGACGATTTCAACACATGCCCTGCAAGTAATAGCCAACGCACCGCCAATAGACCTAGTCCTTAAAGAAAGGGTGGTCATCCACCAAAAAAAGAAAAATGAGGCTATTGATGTAGGAGCAAGCCAAGGAGAAATAGACTGGTTCCAAAGCACAACGGTGAAGGAGGCAAAAGAGTACTTGGGAAAAATGACAAGGGCATCATGGCAAGAAAGATGGACAAATAGCAATAAAGGTCGGCTAACATCCAAATTTTTCCCAAGCGTTGAAAAAAGACAAAAAGCCAAATGGCTACACCCCGACTACTGGACCACTCAAATACTATCAGGACATGGAAACTTCGCAAGCTATCTTCATAAATATAAGAAAAGAGAAAGCACTGAAGAAGACGCCGAACATAAACTCGTCAGCTGTATCAAATTCAAGGCAGAAAGAGAACGTTTGCGAAAGACCATCACCTCAGCAGAATGGCCGCCTAATTTCCAAAAGCTAGTCTGTGATATCAAATCTTTTGGAGCACTAAAAGACTTTGCCTCAAATACGCTTAATTGAATAAGTCCCTATTTATTCTAATTATTAAGTCCTAAATATTGTTATTATTGTTAGAGTTTTATTACCGTTATTTATTTATTGCATAATTAAACATAGGTTTAGGTTTAGGGTTCCGGGCTGTTTGCCTCTTAGTAAGAAAATTTTAGATAATATAAATAGATAGAAAATAAAACCAAGGAAAAGTAAATGTGCAAGGGAAGACCTTTTGTTTTTAGGTTCTAAAATGAAAATATGGTCCCTTCAAAAACCGACCAGCGGTCTCGCCTGAAGGAAAGATCGTTGGGAGGTATTTTTATCCCATTTATTTGAAATCCCTTAGATATACAAATTCGTTTAAGCTAAAGCGTTTGTCCGCCGGTATGAGGTCTTCCTCAGGTACGGCGGGGTGGTGGAAAGGGTTAAAAAAAAATTTAAAAACAAAATTTAAAAAAAATTATATTTTTCTTACTTTAACTTCATGAGTGTTGAAATATATCTTGAGAAAAAACTGAATTACTAATAAGATTATTTACAATTAGGTGAAGCTCGCTATCTAAATATTAACATGATGAAGTAGGGAACTAATTAAAAACAATAAAAACAACATAATATAAAATTTAAAAAAAAACAACGTGGTCGTATAGCTTACCTCGGTTAAAATATACATATAAGTACATGCCCCTTTTTAAAACTTATTTCAGGTACATTTGGATGTCACAGTTAAGATTAATTAAGCTTTTTTTTTATAAAATGTTCTATATAAAGTGCTAACATCTACCACACCATATAATCGTCGAAAGCTTGGCAAAAACATAAAAAATTGTCGTTCTCTTTGGGGTGTCGGTGGCCGCAACGATTTAGGCGTTGACTCGGCACTTATCACTGTAAGGTAAAGGTCCTGGGTTCGAATCCAGCGGCTCTGAATTCGAACCGGACATACTTATTGGCATACAATTGCTTATGGGCTTTTTTTCCAAAAACGCCGGCATCCTGAGGGTTGAATGACATCTGCTGTTGCGTACCCTCGTAAAAAAAATTTGTCGTTGACCTTACCGAAGACTCTTTTTCCAAGCTGTTCAACAGTAGGTCGATCCATCATCTCATCTTTAAAAAATATCATATTTGTAGAAGATTTTTTTAAAAATGAAAACTGAAAATCGTTAAAATTAGCCTATTTTAGTCAAACCTTTTGTCCATCAAAAACACAGCATGACTATAAATACAAATTTACAAAATCTGACCATGTTTTAATTTTGTCAAATTTTGATTAAAAACGAGAATCATTCAGACATTTTAAAAGGCTATTCCTTAAACTGTATTTCACTGCAAATCAATCAATATTTGTGAGGAGAAAAAATTTAAAAATAAAACAAAATCGTCATGAATTGTAGAGCTGATTCTTCTGATTTTAAATATATAGCCTCGTAGACGGTTAAATTTTGATATTTTCCTGAGATCTGAGAAATCAATAAACATATAATTATTATCCTTATAATCTCATTCTCGCAGCCTTTTTCCGTTAAAAGCGTGTCCTCATTTTGGCATAGTTAGCTTCACTTTTGATTATAGGTCTTTTGTAGCTTTTCACTAAGATTCTAGTTTTGTTTAACAAAACAAAAGACGACTTATAAGTAAGCAGTTTGGTTAAAGCAAGTCAGACACTTTTGTTTCTAATGTAAATAAGCCAGTAGTTTATCAGAGTGAATTAGTTTAGTAGATAGATTATGTTAGATTTGCTGGTACTGGTAGTGAACTAAAAAATAAGTTTAGATAATTTTTAAAGAGTGAATCAACATGACAAACAGTATTATTCAGCTCGCGAGACTTTGTCAATTCTGTTATTATTTATAACTTATTATTAAGTTATAATAGTCAACCATCCTGGACATAAAGCAAAAATTACGGGTTATAAATTAATATATATAATGACAATTAATTAAGGTTTTTAGTTGAGATGAAAAAAAGTAAATGGCACGAGAGGGATTCGAACCCACAACCTTCGGCTTGATACGCCGCTGCTCTACCATCTGAGCTCACGAGGTCCCGATAGCTCAGGAGGTAGAGCAGCGGCGTATCAAGCCGAAGGTCGTGGGTTCGAATCCCTCTCGTGCCATTTACTTTTTTTCATCTCAACTAAAAACCTTAATTAATTGTCGTGTATTAATTGGTCAAGCGGACCACGAAAGTAGTGAATTAATATATATAATGTTTTTTGTTTACAGGCACAACGACCTTCCGTGGAATATAAGGAAATTCGTGCACAACCAGCTTGGAAAGTTCAACTTTTCCGAGGACCTCCGAGACGTCGAGCCGTGGTCCAGGAGCAATTGGTCTCACACGGACTTACCAAGACTGAAAGCAGGCCAAGTCGGAGCCCAGGTAAATTGTCAATACTGTTATTAACGTCCAGAAAAAAAAAGAACGAATGAAAAAAATATAGGACCGAGCGATGTCGAACTAGAATGCGCATTGTGAAGTTGTCAGTCAAAGTAATTCCCAACTTAGTTTCCTCCCCTTTTAACCCACCTTCTCACGTCCCCGCGAAAGCTTATTTGGAATTTCACTCGGCTGCTTCCCTCTTTTTTCCTCCCAGTTCTGGTCCGCGTACGTGCCGTGCGGAGCTCAACAGAAAGACGCCGTGCAGATCGCCATGGAGCAGATCGACGTCATCAAAAGACTCACGCAGATCTACAGCCAGGATCTACAGTTCGTGACGACGGTGGCCGGTGAGGTTATAGTTACTGTTATTATAAATATTTTAACATTTTATTTTTCTATAATAATAATTTTAAAATTAAATTATTTGTATTGTACGTTATTGATCATGTACTGCAGCATGAAATATTATTTTAAAAAAAAGCGCTGTGAAAAAAGTTTATTTTATATAGGATAAAAGGTTACACATTGTTAGGAATCCACTGGATAGTCAACTGTAAATTAATACTGAAGAGGACTCATGTCATGAGGTGGAAAATGCTGCAGTTATGTTCACTTACTAACAACACAAATAATAAAATTTTATTTTTCCATACTTTTTATATGTTTATATGCATTTTATCTGACTCTTACCATCAACAAAGAGATGAGGAAAGTATTACCATGTGTACTTGGAAAAGAAATTAAAAAAATTGGAAGGATGTTAAGATTGAGATTAGCCTTACCACGACCAACCTCTAATAAATATAGAATCAAGGACAGCCTATATTCAAAAATTTTTAAAAACGTTTATAAAGCAAAAACCCTGATATTATTATTAATATTCTATTTCAATATGGCTGCTTCACTATTTTTTCTATAATGTAATTAAGAGTAGTGTATTTTTCGAAGCACCATAGAACAATAATACAATACTGCTTAACAAAACCCTGGTACAGTTTTATTAATTTTATAATTAATACTAATTTCTGTTTTGATTTTAATTTTGCAATGTAAAAGTTTTCATAAATTAAGTGCGTCAAGCAAAATATAATTCTGGACTTTAATAAATAAAGCTAAAAAAATTCCCTGGTGAGAAATGGCACAACACTTTCTTATTATACAATTTTATTTTATTTTTGCTTTTAAAAGAGTTATGGTGAGTTAAATGAATAAAGTAATTAAGCGGCAACTAATTAGGTAAACTAATTAATTTTAAGTAATAACTTAATAATAATTAATTAAGTAAAGTGGTTCGATTTTTCTAAAATGAAAATAATTGATCACGGCGTACAACAATTCGGTCACGCAAAACCAACCTGTATTGCGGAACTGTATCGCTAAGAATATGCACTGCATTTCAACAAATATTGATCACAATGCCAGTGTGTGTTTCTTAACACAAAACAATATACAAATAAAAAATATTAATAAATATGATAAGTAAAATCGATAAAGTAAAAAAGAAAAGACCTTTAAGTTTACCACCAAATTACAGGTCCTTCCTCCCACAGACCACACATTAAAAATCGTATATAATTAATGTGGTTTAAGTTCGCGTTGGGAGTCAGACAAATATAAACAAAACGGACACGTGCGGCCAGATCTATAGTTTAATTACATCATAAAAGTTATTAATAATATTGATTCTTTAGGAATGAAAAATCTGTTCCTAGAAGAAGATAGTAGTACGAATGTGTGAGGATGAGCCTTTCTCAGCTTTTTTCTTTGGAGCAGATCAATTCTAAAATGTACATCAAACTCATCAGCTTTGGTAACAGAATACTAACATACCATATCATCAAGAGAAAAAAAATCCAAGGGCTCGGCCTCATTGACCATTTTTGAGCATCCCTAATGGATCGCTCCTCAAAATGAGTTTCCGTTCAACGGACAATTTGAATACATTAAAAATATAGGCATGGGTAAATGACAATTACTTGACAGTATATTTATACAAGTAATGCATTGTTTTGCCAACGCGTCAAAAAATATATCACCCAGTCGATTTTGTTGGAATATTAATTATTTATAAACACAGGATTTATTTTTGGAAAACAATGAGATGTGAAAGTGTGACTCTAATAAACAAACAGGATTTATATTTTTAAAACAAAATATTAGTTAAAACGTATATGTACTTTTCTTTTACTTTGTTGATTTTCTTAACCATTTTTTTTCTTAAATTGCATAAATGTTTCTCATGATTACAAACATACATGACATGGTGATAAACATTTTTTTTATTTCCATTTTTATAGAAATGTTTTAATACAATTGCAGTGTTGCAACGTTTTTTAACCACAAACGGCGCTTAATGATACAGTTCCGCAAGGCAGGTTTGTTTTGCGTGACTGTATCGTCGAGGGCCGTATTTTAAAACCGCTTTTATCTTACAAACCATTTGTTTTTTATTAGTTAAATATTGTAATTCCACATAACACCTCTAAAATGAGGTTCGAGGATACAGAAAACAATCTTAAATTTAATGGCTAATTGACACTTCCAAAACTTATCTCTGGCGGCTATAACGTAAGCTTTCAATTACTTCTGATAATATAATAATTTTTCAATATTATAATATTTAAATCACCTAGCAAATTCATATTTAAAAAATTGGGAAAAATTTGGCTGAGTTTTATCAAGCAATAATTAAAGTTATTACGTAATTATAATTTTCATTGACATTTTTTATAGGATTCAGATCTGAACTTATTTTTTTGCCCATTGGTTATCATTTTTATTTCTAGAAAAATACAAAATAGTCAAGGGAACATTTATTGAACTGCAAATCTTCCGGATCTTTTCAAATCTGCATAATTGTGTCAGGAATATTCAATGAGATGTGTATTATAATAAACAAACAGGATTTATATTTTGAAAAGAAAATATTATTCAGAACGTATAAATACTTTTATATCAATTTGTTGATTTGTTTACCATTTTATTCTTAAATTGCATAAATGTTTCTCATGTTTACAAATGCACTGGTATTAAACATAAATATTATAAATAACATATATGTGTTGTATGTATTATAACATAACATCACATAAACGTGTTTTCCCCTTTTTATAGAAACGTTTTAACAAAATTGCACCGTTTTGATGTTTGTTGGTTAAATACAGCGCTCAATGATACAGTTTCGCAAAGCAGGTTTGTTTGCGTAACTGTATAGCCGAGCGCCGTTTTCGCAACCGCTTTCATCTTAAAAAATCGAACCACTTTTTATTATAATTAGTTAACCGTTATAACTCTCCATAACCCTTCTGCAAAGATTATATAAAAAAAAGTTAAAATTATCCCACTTTAATGGCCAATTGACACTTCTCTCCTCTTTGATGTTTACAACGTAGCCTTTCCTATTTCTTCCTTCTAATAAAATAATGTTGTAATATTTATTTAAATTAGCTAATTTCGGATTTGATTTTTAAAACTAGTTTACAAATAATATCACGTTTGGATGATTTTTTGTCAAATATAAATTACACGTGTAAAAATATTAACTCAAAAAGCTCAAGAATAATATGTGGAACTGTAAGCAACGGGAGTGGTCGAATAATTTTCACGATGATATCAAATTTTATTTCACTTTTTTTATCTTGGTTAACATTTTATGCTTAATTTACATAAATATTTCTCATTTTTACAAACATATTGGCATAAAACATAAATAAAACAAATAGCATATATATGTTGTTTATATTATAACATAGCATATAAAAGCCCTTTTTTTCTAGTTTCCTTTTTATAGAAATTACAGCTTTTTAATGTGTTGGTTAAAACGGCGCTAAACGATACAGTTCCGCATGGCAAGTTTGCTTTGCGTGACTGTATAGTCGAGCACCGTTTTTGTAACTGCTTTCATCATAAAAAATCTAACCACTTTTTTTATGATTAGTTAATTCTTTTAATTGTCCATAACTCTTGTGCAAAGATTATATTAAAAAAGTTAAAATTTCCTCACTTTAATGGCCAATTGACACCTCTCCTCTTTGATGTCTACAACGTAGCCTTTTCTATTTCTTTCTTCTAATAATATAATATTGTAATATTTATATAAATTAGATAATTTCGGATTGGATTTTTCCAAACTAGTTTACAAATAACATCACGTTTGGGTGATGTTTTTGTCAAACATAAATTACACATGTAAAATTATTAACTCAAAAAGCTCATGATCGATCATTTTTGAAAACCTGATCTGTTAATTATATGACGCTACAAAAACTTCTAAGCGCCTAAGGTTTCTTATTAAAAAATTTGTAAAAAAATTTGCTGAGTTGCAGAAAGTAATATTTTAATCTTTTACACAATTGTAACAACGATTGCCATTTTTAAAGGAGTCAATCTGAAACGATTTAATGGCGAAATCACATTTTTACCCATTGGTTTTCATTGTTATTTAATGCAAAAAAACATATATTTCAAGAGAATTTGCCATATTATTGAACTGAAAACCTTTCGAATTTCTAGAAATTAGCATAAGTGAGTAATAAATGTTTAATGCATTGCTAATATCAGTAATAAACGAACAGAAGCTGCTACCGACTTTCATTTTCAGACTCTTTTAAATAGAGATAATAGTTCACAAAATTATTACTTTTATATTGCTATCTGTTTTTTTTTTTTTTTTTTTTTAATAATAAGTTAATAACTCGGAATCTATTTTTACTATAGAACTAAGACAATCACAAAACTTTACAAATACTACTTGATTTTATCTATCAATTTAACGATTAATTTTGAGCCCAATCGCCACCTCTAGCTACTGGGAAGTTTAGATTATACAAAAAATGCGAAAATTTTTTATATTTAATAGCCAATTGACACAACCTCTCTCTGGCGTCTATACCGTAGACTTTCCAATTTCTTACATTTATTAACATAATAGTTTCTCAATATTTAAATATTTAAAACGTATTTTGCAAACTAATTTTAGATATGATTTTTCAAAACTATATTTTAAAAAACATCTTTGGACGAAGTTTTCGGCAATTCTAAATGTCATGTGTCAAGTTGTTGACTCCAAAAGCCCAAGCATATGATGCGAAACTTGTAAGTGATGGGAGTAGACGACAAGTTAAACTGTTTAACAGACCCGTTTTATAGAGTCAGCTATAATAGCAAAGCCTGTTGATCAGTAGTGATCAAACATCAAACGGGCCGCCCTTTCAACCGGGACGGCACGTTCTATCAAACCAGACACGGTCGTTTCTGATCGATCATGGTCAAAACTCCGCACGAATCCCTTCAGAACCAGTCCGACAAATATTCACCCCAATTATGTTCGATGATGTAAATTTCATCTCAAAATTCAGCTTGTAAAACATCCAAGGTTATTTTTGTACTGGGTTTTCTGGGTCAAGTGAGATGAACAAGAATCCACAGATCGATAATGTCATCCCGTAATATGCATGAGGCTACGTGTCTCGATTCATCAGATAACTTAGCATATCGGCCCGAAATTATGCCTTCCTATCTGCCTCGGATTGAATTATCATTGCCAACAATTTGGCAGCGCACCTGGCAGAAGCAAAAAGTCCTGGAAATTGAGTGTCGATGTCACGATGAGTTGATTTTAACTTCATTGTTGAAATTGCAGGACCACTAATGCGGCACGGATATGCGTTTAATAATTTTTGACAATTGACCAAATAATATCAATATTTTACGGGCACCTCCTTTTGGGCCAAAGCCCGCGCCCTTTATGCAGAGAAAGGTTGCTCGATGTGTCCAACATAATACAAATGTGTCATGCCTTGGCTCCATACAGAGAGCGTGTAGGCATGCCGCCGGACGTAAGAAGAGTTCTCGAACACGCTAGCGAGTTTCAGAGTCCCCTGTTCCGATTTTTAGGGGAAAATGTTTTTTTTTATAGAATTGATAAATGGTGGAGTGAGTGTGGTGTTCAATCCTTTTCTAAAAAATAGTTCCTATTCTCAGTAAGTTGTTTTGCAACGATCCGGATTTCGAGCCTTTTAGCTCATCATCAGGTTGAAGGACTTCTACAACCACGTCTCTCGACATGAATTGCCAAAGTGAACC